>NC_081558.1:72851702-72952017 GCF_022355385.1 Mustela nigripes | reverse complement strand
GACTAAGCCGCTGCCTTCGGCTCAGGTCATGATCTCAGGGTCCTGGGATCGAGTCCCGCATCGGGCTCTCTGCTCGGCAGGGAGCCTGCTTCCCTCTCTCTCTCTCTGCCTGCCTCTCCATCTACTTGTGATTTCTCTCTGTCAAATAAATAAATAAAATCTTTAAAAAAAAAAAAAAAAGACTTGCTCTATATATATATATATATTTTTTTTTTTACATATATAAAACCCAAATGGAGTCACTGCTTTAAGACCCAGATCAGCAAGCCAAGACTTAATACCTAACCTAATTGCAATTCAGCCTCTCTCAGTAATGTGACTTTCAACCAGTCAATCTGGAACTACCTGGTCAGCCCTAATGAGATAATCTGCCTGATGGACACCTGCTCCCACCCTCCAGTTCTCAAAGGAAGGTGAGCTTGCCACAAATGATTCACTCTTTGTCTCACCCCCTTTCCATCCATAAAAGCTTTCCATTTTCAATACCTCCTTGGAGTTCCTTTTCATCTGTTAGATGGGATGCTGGCCAATTCATGAATTGTTGAATAAAGCCAATAATATCTTTACACTTCACTCAGTTGAATTTGTTTTTAACCAGTTCATACCCTCAACTCCAAACACTAAATCTCAAAAGATGGTTTGGACTTTCCAATAAAAACTAACCTTCCTTCTTAAGAAAGCCTGAAGAAAAAGGAAACCAAAAAAGCCCTCATTTTCTCTAGTAAAAGAAAAATATTCACACAATTTTTCAGTTTGGCTAAGATTAATAACTCATAATCTGAAGATATTGGCTTCTGTTGAAGTGAATATCAAGATTTATTGACCTGTGGAGTAAATATTAACGGAGGTGAAACTGAGGTTAATAACAAACCTCAAGGGATAATACATCTTTATATTTGCTGAAATAAAAAGTCAGCTCATATATTGCTCATACATACATTCAAAAACCTCTTTAACCAGAAAGCTCTGGAAATCTCTTCATTGTGACAGGTTGTTTAAATATATGGCCAAATTTCCATTTGTATTAATGTTCTCTGGGTATGAAAGCAGCCAGAAAAACAAAACATTAATCATTTCATCTAAGGATTATCAGTAGCCAATCAAAGGACAGTCACTTATTTACATATTAGATTTAATTGGAAGAAACTGATTCTAACTAGTGTCTCATTCTCTTCAATCTTATTAACATGGTCTATATGTTGATCTGACCCACATTAATATTTGGTCACCTGATAAGCCCATCTTTCCCCCTACATACAAAACAAAAATAGTCTAAACTCCTAACTTCGTACAAATCCAAATAAATATGCTTGTTGTCAACAACAAATTTTATAAATATGGTGGAGTCAGAGGGTGCTAGGGTTACTTCTTCCCATGGATACAACTAGATGTCACTCTTGTCAGTGTAAATAACCCAGGAAATGACCTGAAGACTGGCAGAATAAACTCCACAACCAAATGTAGATACGTGGCCACACTGAAGAGGGCAGGAGAGATAGGGATGTGATCAGGAACGAAAAGGAATCACAGGACTGCCCATGGGAGCAGGGGGTTGCATGCTGTGGGCATGGATAGGGGAGGGAAACAGAGTCCTGTGCTGGGGAGCCTGTTAGGGAGCTTGCTCAAGGAAAGTGAACATTTGGCTTTGAAAACCAGAGGGGCTGAATTTCATGAGTTCTTACAACCAGCAGGACTTAAAACCTGGAATTTCAAAAATTCCATGGGTTTAGTTCTTCAAGAGCGAAGAGGAAGGGAAAGTGAATCTCTGCTCTTAAAGAGACAGCACAATAAATAAACAGTCCATGAGATATAGCATAGAAGCAGCAGTTTGAAAGATGCCTGAGGCACATGAAAGAGAGTTATTTACTGAGTACAGTGTCCTAGAAGGACAGAAATCACAGGAGAACTTCTCCAGGAATAAAGGAACTGGCAGGCACCATTTCCTTCCCCACCCCCCAGCAAAAACACATGTCCACTTGCAGGACATGTTGCTAGCACTTCTAAGTTGCTACCTAAGTTGCTAGCACTTCTGCTCCATACTGCCCCACAATTCCCTGCTGTGCTTCTGCCAATCCACCCCTTTAGATATCAAGTCTGAGCATTGCAGGGCCCCTCCCACAGAGGAAACAATGCACCCAAAACTTGCTAGCACCACCATCCCACTGCATCATGCCCTATGCTGTGCTTCCTTGGACCCACCCCTTTAGATGGTACTGCAGTGGCCAGGCCCTGCTGGCCCTGCAGTGGCCCTGCAGCAAAGGAACCAGAAATGGCAGTTCACAAACCTTGCTAGTTCTATGGCCCTACCCCCCTACTGTGTTCTTGGGATCTCACCCTTCCAGGAGGATCTTGGTCAGAGTTCATACAGGGTGGTGCCATAGACCTGGCAGTGTGTAAGCAGCCCCCACAGTGGGGAGCATCTTTCCAAAGTGACTCCCACCCCAGAGAGAGGGAAAAATAACCTCATACACCAGTCAGATGGAGGACCCAGCAGTGGGCTGAGGGCAGACAACTGGTCTGATTGTAGGCCCATCCACCAAGGAAAGCTATGTATGGGACAATGAAAGGAAAGTGCCCTGAAGTTCTGAGCTATAACATCTTGGGAAAATGCCTGGTCTGAATCAACTCAAATGTCCACAGACTGCTCACTAAGAACACAGGAACAAAGCATTGTTCATTAGGGGGATGGGGGTGGGGTGGGGGGAGTCTTTGCAGATAATAGGATTGAAGGAAAAAGCAGCTCAGCCACAACAGCAGTGTGCTCATATAAAACAAAGGAGACACCCCTGAGGCACCAGGGTGACTCATTGAACTGCAGGGCACTACAGGACTTCTTCTTCAAAGACAATTACTTTCAAGTGCAGGAGACATAGCCATCTTTCCTAACACACACACACATATATATATAGACACAGAGAGTTATACAAAATTAGGGCACAGAAGAATATGTCTCAAATGAAATAACAAGACAAAACCAAAGCAAGAGATTAAAGTGGAGATAAGTAATATACCTGAAAAAAAAAAAAAAGTAATGATCATAAAGATACTCACTGAACTTGAGAAAAGAGTGGAGGACATTAGTGAGACCCTTAACCAAGAGATAAAAAAGAACCAACCAGAGATGGATAACACAATAAATGAAATTAAAAATACACTACATGGAATAAATAGTAGACTAGTTGAACCAGAAGAATGAATCAGCAACCTGGAGAACAAAGTTAAGAAAAGTAACCAAGCTGAAGAGGGGAAAAAAAAAAAAAAAAAGACAAAATGACACTTAGTGAAAAGAGGGCAGAAGATTATCTGAAGAAATAATAGCTGAAATCTTCTCAAATCTGGGGAAGGAAACAAAAATCCAGATCTAGGAGGCAAAGAGATTCCCCAATAAAATCATCTGAAGAGGTCTATACAAAGATACACAGTAATTATGATGGCAAAAAGTAGTGGTAAAGAGAGAATTTTAAAAGCAGCAAGAGTAAAGAAAGCAGTCACATATAAGGGAAACTCCATGAGGTTATAAGCTGATTTTTTAGCAGAAATTTAGCAGGCCAGAAAGGAGTGCCATGATATATTCAAAGTGCTGAAAGGAAAAAAATCCACAGCCAAGAATACTCTATCCAGCAAGGCAATCATTCAGAATAGAAGGAGAGATAAAGACTTTCTCAGACAAAGGAAAGTTAAAGGAATTCATGACAACTAGACCAGCCTTCCAAGAAAGGTTAAAGGGGACCCTATGGAAAGGAAAGACCATAAGCAAGAGTAAGGAAAGTAGGAGCAGTAAGTGGTAAAAATAAGTGTATCTGTAGAAATCAGTCAAGGGACTCACAAACTAAAAGGATGTAAAATATGAAAATATATACCTAAAACATGGGAAGAAGAAGAGTAAAGAATGAATTCAAACTTAAGGAACCATCAATTTAATATAGGCTGCTATATACAGAAGATGTTATATTACAAACTTAATGTAACCACAAATCAAAAATCAGTAATAGATATGCAAAAAATAAAGAGAAGGGAATCCAGTTATATCACTAAGAAAGCCAGTTAATCATGAGAGAAGAGAGCAAGAGAAGAAAAGAACAGAGAAAAAGTTAAAAAAAAAGAAAACAAATAACAAAATGGAAATGAATACATATCTTTCAATAATTACTTTGAATGTAAATGGACTAAACGCTCTAATCAAAAGACATAGGTGACAGAATGGATTAAAAAACAAAACAAAACACAAGACCCATTTATATGCTGCCCACAAGAGACTCATTTCAGACCTAAAGACAGATGAGATTGAAAGTGAAGGGATGGAAGGGCATTTATGCAAATGGAAGTGAAAAGAAAGCTGTGTAGCAATACTTATGTTAGACAAATAGACTTTAAAACAAATATTATAACAAGAGACAAAGAAGAACACTATACAATCATTAAGGGGACAATACAACAAGAAGACATAATAATTATAAATACCTGTGTACCCAACATGGGAGCACCAAAACACTTAAAGCAATTAATAACATACATAAAAGAAGTAATTGATAGTAATACAATAATAATAGGGGACTTTAACACCCCACTTACATCAATGGGTAGATCATCCAAACAGAAAATCAGCAAGTAAACAGTGGCTTTGAATGACACATTGCACCAGATGGATTTAACAGATATATTCAGAACATTTCATCCTAAAACAGCAGAATACACATTCTCTTCAAGTACGTGTGGATCATTCTCTAGAATAAATAAGGTTTTAGGCCACAAAACTTGTCACAACATATTTAAAAAGATCAAAATAATTCCACGCATCTTTTTCTGATCAAAATGCTTGAAACTAAAGATCAACAAAAAGAAAAACTTTAGAAAGAGCACGAGTACATGGAGGTCAAATAACATGCTGCTAAACAATGATGGGTCATTCAAGAAATCAAAGAAGAAATGAAAAAATACATGGAGACTAATGAAAAGGAAACCATAACAGTCCAAGATCTTTGGGATACAGCAAAAGCTGTTCTAAGAGAGAAGTTTAAAGCAACACAGGCCTACCTCAAGAAGCAGGAAAAATCTCAGATAAACACCCTAATATTACACCTAAAGGAACTAGGTAAAGAACAAACGAAACCCCAAACCAAGGAAAAATAAATATTAGAGCAGAAAAAAAAAATTTTTTTAAATACAGGAAATCAATGAAACCAGGGGCTAGTTCTTTGAAAGATCAACAAAATTGATAAACTTTAGGAAGACTCATCAAAAAAGGAGAGAGGATGCAAATAAACAAAATCAGAAAGGAAAGAGGAGAAATAACAACCATCACCACAGAAATACAAACGATTATAAGAGAATATTATGAAAAATTATATGCCAACAAATTGGACAACCTAGAAGAAATAGATAAACTCCTAGAAGCATATAACCTCCTGAAACTGAACCAGGAAGAAGCAGAAAATTTGAACAGACTGAATACCAGTGATGAAATTGAATCAGTGATCAAAAAACTCCCCAAAAAACAAAAGTTCAGGACCAGATGGCTTGGCAGGTAAATTTTATAAAACATTTAAAAAAGAGTTCATACCTATTCTTCTCAAACTAGTTCAAAATATAGATCAGGAAGGAAAACTTCCAAATTCATTCTGTGAGGACTGCATTACTCTGATACCAAAACCAGATGAAGACACTACAAAAAAAGAGAACTATAGGCCAATAGCTCTGATTAACATAGATGCAAAAATCCTCAACAAAATATAGCAAACTGAATCCCACAATATATTTTTAAAAAATCATTCACTGTGATCAAGTGGGATTTGCTCTCAGAGTGCAAATTCGGTATTTAAATTTGTTCTTGGGGTGCATTCAATATTTTCAAGTCAATGTGATATATCACATGAACAAAAGAAAGGATAAAATCCATATGATCCGTTCCATAGATGCAGAAAAAACATTTGACAAAGTATAACATCCATACATGATAAAACCCTTTGTTTAAAACTTTATGTTTGGAAGGAACATATCTCAACATAATAAAAGCTATCTATGGAAAAACCCATAGCCTTTCCTCAAAGATCAGGAACAAAACAAGGATGTCCACTCTCACCACTTTTATTCAACATAATACTGGAAGTCTTAGCCACAGCAATCAGAAAAGAAAAAGGAATAAAATGTATTTAAATCAGTAAGAAAGAAAAAAAAACTTTCACTATTTGGAGGTGACATGATACTATATAGAGAAAACTTTAAAGACTCCACCAAAAAACTACTATAACTAATAAATTGCTCCAGTAAGGTCACAGAATACAAAATCAATGTACAGAAATCCATTGTATCTATATACACTAATAATGAAGCAAAAGAAAAAGAAATTTAAAAAGTAATCCATTTACAATTGCACCCAAAATAATAAAATATTTAAGAATAAACTTAACAATGGAGGTAAAAGACCTGTACTCTAAAAACTATAAAACACTGATGAGAGAAATTAAAGACAATACAAATGGAAAGATATTCCATGCTTATGAATTGAAAGAACAAATATTGTTAAAACGTCATATTACCCAAAGCAATCTACAGATCTAATGTAATTCCTATCCATATACCAATAGAATTTCTCATAGAACTGGATCAAAAAATCCTAAATTTGTATAGATCTACAAAAGTACCTGAATAGCCAAAACAATCTTAAAAAAGAAAAATAAAGCTGGAAGTTTCACAATTCCATATTTCAAATTATACCATAAAACCGTAGTATTCAAAACAGTATGGTACTGGCACAAAAACAGATCAATAGAACACAAGAGAAAACCCAGAAACAAACCTATAGTTATATGGTCAATTAATCTTTGACATAAAAGGCAAGAATATACAATGGAAAATAAGCAGTCTCTTCAACAAATGTTGGGAAAACTAGACTGCTATATGTAAAAGAATGAAATTGGACTATTTTCTTACACCATACACAAAAATAAATTCAAAATAAGTTAAAGACCTAAATGTGAGACCTGAAACCATTAAAACCTTAGAAGAGAATACAGGAACTAATTTCTCTGACATTGGCCAAAACAACAGTTTTCTAGCTGTGTCTCCTGAAGCAAGGGAAATAGAAGCAAAAATGAACAGTTGCAACTACTTTAAAGCAAAAATCTTCTGCACAGCAAAGGGAACAATCAGCAAAACTAAAAGACAACCTACTGAGTGGGAGAAGATGTTTCAAATGACATCCAATGAAGGGTTAGTATCCAAAATACATAAAGAACCCATTCAACTCAATACCCAAAGCACAAGTCATCCATTTTAAAATGGCCAGAAGACATGAACAGACATCTTTCCAAAGAAATACAGATGACCAACAGACACATATAAAGATGCTCCACATCATCAGGGAAATGAACATGAAAACTACAATGAAATATCACCTCACACCTGTCAGAATGGCTAAAATAAAAAACACAAAAAAACAAGTTTTGGTGAGGATGTGGAGAAGAGGGACTCCTCCTGCACTGCTGGTAGAAATGTAAACTGGTACAACTACTATAGAAAACAGTATAGCTATTTCCTCAAAGAATACAAAAAACTAATTCAAAACATATATGCACCCCTGCATTTATTGCAGCATTATTTACAATAACCAGATTATAGGAGCAGCCCAAGTGTCCATCAATAGAAAATTAGATAAAGAAATGTGGTGTATATACCATAGAATATTATTCAGCTATAAAAAAGAATGTAATCTTGCCACTTGCAGCAACATGGATGGAGCAAGAGTGTTAAGTGAAATAAGTCAGAAAAAGACAAAGACTATAGACTTTCACATGTATGAGGAATTTAAGAAACAAAACAAAACAAAAAAAGTTGGGGGAGAGAGAGACAAGCCAAGAAACAGACTCTTAACTATAGAGAACAAACCAGTGGATACCAGAGGGGAGGCAGAAGACGCAAGGGGGATGGGTGAAATAGGTGATGGGATTAAGGAGTGCACTTGTCCTGATGAGCCCCCGGATGCTGTACAAAAGTCCTGAATCACTATATTGCACACCTGAAACTAATATAACACAGTACGTTAACTATAATGCCATTAAAAGAAAAACCTCAATTAAAAAATAAATAAAAATAAAAATTGATATTAAATAATAATAAATGAAGTAAAATGAAGATAATAATAGCACTTACAATTTAAAGTTGTTGGGAAGATGAAATGAGTTAGGACATGTAGCGCCTTAAAGTATATGTTCAGAGCATAGTATATAAAATGTGTGTTGTAAAAAATAAAGTTCTAGGGGAAAGAGAACTTCAACGTCATTTGGCCCAAAGTCTCAAAATGTTTTTGTGCATGTGATCCAGTTTTCTCTTGTTTAGCCTGATTCATTAAGACTATCCAGTGTTGCTGTTAATGTTTATTTATATTTAAATTTAATTGCCAATGTCTAAAATTCAGGAAAATCCCATGTAAAATAACCTGAATTTGCAGGTTTGAAAAAACTTCAGGAGATACACCTGCACTGGACTCATTCTCAGAGGCCAGCAATCAACTGAAGCTAGGGGCAAGTGCCTGCTGCAGAAAGGGCAGGTGCCTCTGCCTGTTTTAAAAAGTGCACACTCTCCATTTGCCACAGTCTCCACCCCTTTCTATTACTCCCCATCAACTGGCAGGTATTATCCTCTTAACACCGTTGGCTTCTCTTAGAGCAGAACAAAGCAGAAAGAATATCGTGTACATTCCAAAAATGGGAAAACAAAAACAAAAACAAACAATAACAACAAAAATCATAGGCACCTGGGTGGTTTAGTCATTAAGCATCGGCCTTAGGCTGAGGTCATGATCCTAAGGTCCTTGGATCAAGCCCCTCATTGGGCTCCCTGCTCCACAGGAAGCCTACTTCTCACTCTACCACTCCCCCTGCTTGTGTTCCCTCTCTCGCTAGGTCTCTCTTTCTCTCTTTCAAATAAATAAATAGAATCTTAAAAAAAAAAATAAAAAACAAAAAACCAAACCAAACCAAACAAAAAACAAAAAACAAAAAGCCACATGTTTCAAGAAAATGTAAGCCAGACACATTTTCTAGAACGTTAAGAGGATATCTGGGTTTAATATGCCAACAAAGTCTGTCTATAACAAAAGAATACAACTTAATCTGCCATTAGGAAAACCAACCATGAGAAGAGGCAAGGCTGGTGTGTCAAATGGATGTGCAGGGAAAGCTTAATGATGTGAAAAAGAGCCTGAAATTTTAACAGTTGTTTCTGTGAATGTAAGGCAAATAAGTGGTGATACTGTGATAAGCAGTCACATACACTTTTACCTTTGTCACCTGCCCTGCCCATGTAGCTATGTGTATGTCTTCCCCCTGACCTAAGCCAACCTTACTATTATATAAAATGAAGGAAATGAGGTCAAGGACATGTAAGGATTTGACTAATTGTAGCATGCTAATTAGAGGCAGAAGTAAGACTGCAACCTCCTCTCTTGGCTCCACTCCAGATCCTTTCGATGATTCAAGTGCAAATGCAAATGGCTTCTAGTGTGACTTCATAATGACACTCAGTGTGAATACACACCCTTGTTTGACTCAAACTTTAATCTTCTCATCTCCTTAGGTGACTAGAGAGTGAGGTATTTAAGTAAAGGTGAATGTTAGTTCCCCAGTTACAAAACACTAATTTCAGTCCTCAAATTGTAACTGTCCAAAGTGTTTACAAGATGGAATAAAATATTTGATCTGCTGGTTTCTGGGTCAACAAACTATATAAATGAAGTTAACTCTCATCTAAGCTTTAATTGCCAAAATGAAAATCTTAAGAGTAAAAAATATAACACAGTTACTTAAGCAGTAGGTATACATTTGGTGACATGACATCTTATTGATTCCAGAAATTTCTCCATCTTCTTAATACAGTAGAAATGTCTTCATTATTTTTGAAGAAAATGCACAATCATTTTATTTAACCTTAGCCAAGTCTCTGATTCACCCTAATTTATTATATTATTTCATTCTCCACAGTTCTATGAGCCCACTGGTCAGAAACCTTTGGAAAGACTACAAGATACATGCCTCAAACTATGAAAATAAGGGCTGGACCCCCAAAACAAACAAACCACCCCTCTCACACAGACTGACGTGCAATTTATTAACTTCAAAGGCTCCCTTATCTACAATTATTTACTCCCAACAATTTTGTTTTCTGTGCCTTTGCTGCTCCTCCTTCAGCCACTGGCTTTCCTTAAATAGGAAGTTAAAATTCTTATTATATTCTATTGCTTGTTTTATTTTTAGTGAGATGAGTTTTGTTTTACTTTAAGATATTTGCTGATCTGTTTTTTTCTCCAGTATCACTCTCTTCCCAGTCCTCCTGCTCCCATTCAAGGTAATGGGGCTTTGAGAATTGCCTCAAGGGAGAAATCTAATGAATGCCTCAAGGTGGAAATCCCTTAGAGATGAAAATCTGTTTTCAGACCTTGGTTTCCAAAATTCTAAACCAATAAAAAACACCAAGAGATAGAGTCTAAGGAAATGTACCAAAGAGAGGGAGATTGTCTTGAGAGAATGAAGAAAGGGACAAGATGTGAGATGCGGACTGAAGTTTCTCAGAAAAAATAGGTTCTGCATGGTCTCCTGGGAAGAGCACTGGGGGACATCAAGACAAGACTCCAGGGAGGGGGCATGAGGAGCGTCAGGGCAGGTGAGATTCCGGGCTTCCCTCTGAATTCCAGGTAATTCATCTGAGACCACCAGATGGGAGAGGACTCTGAGTTCAAGAGAAAAGGATGTCTCAGCACTCTTGAGTGTAGACTAATGTCTAAGATGTATTTTCACAGGTAGATCATCCCCACTCACCACCAGTGCCTTGGCACTAGGCAGTCTTCATGGGATTACAACCCTTCACAGAGGTTAGGACCTTAGGAAATCTGATAGAAAGCTCCAAATGGATGGGAAGAAAGTAGAGGTAGTCAAATACAAATGAAATTGTGATGTTTTTAAATTGTTTTTTTTTTTTCCTTGCCTATCTGAGTTTGTGAGCTCATTTAAGTATAAAATTTCAGTACCAGGATTATTCTGACTTAAAAATAAGGTGGGCAGCCCTACTGGTCTTCAGTAATGAGTTTAACCTACAATTTCAGCAATTCTGTCTAAAGTCCCCTTACTAAAACCTGTCTTCCCACCAGTGACCTGGGCACCCAAACCAGAAACAAAGGTTTCTCTTTGATTCTTTGGGTTCCTTTTCTCCTCAACCCAACCATCATTACCTTCTCCTTTTCTTTCATCTCTGTGGTTGCAATGTCCTTCAGATTTGGGCACTTATTTTTTGCTTTGACCTATCCCCCTTGTGATCGCTAATTTTATATGTCAACTTGACTGGGCTAAGGGACCCCCCAAACACCTGGTAAAATGTTTCTGGGGGGGCGCCTGGGTGGCTCAATAGGTTAAAGCCTCTGCCTTTGGCTCAGGTCATTATCTTAGGGTCCTGGGATCGAGCCCCACATCGGGCTCTCTGCTTGGCAGGGAGCCTGCTTCCTCCATTCTCTCTGCCTCCCTCTCTGCCTACTTGTGATCTGTCTGTAAAGGAAAAAAACAAAAACAAAAACAAAAAAACGTTTCTGGGTGTGTCTGTAAGGGGGTTTCTGGAAGACGTTAGCATTTCAACCAGCAGACTGAGTAAAGAATATCCCCCCTCAACAATGTAAGCAGGCATCATGCAATCCATAAGGGCCCAAAGAGAACAAAAGGCAGAGAAAGGGTTAATATTCTCCCCCTTTTCTTGAGCTGGGTTGACAATCTCCTCTGATAATACACTTCCTGCCTTCCTAGTTCTCCAGCTTGTAGACAACAGGTTGGTCGTTGGATTTCTTGGTCTCCATAAGCACGTAAGCCAAGCCAATTCCCTCTCTCTTCCTCTCTCCCCCTCAACCCTCTCTCTGTCTCTCCCTGTCTCTCAGAAGGATTAAGGGATTGCTTAATATATTCTGGGGGATACATCTTGTTGACTAGCTAATGCCTCCTTTGAATGGATACACATGTCCACCCAGGAAAGGACAGGGATTTGAAGTACTGGGTGGAGGAAGAGCAAAAGGAAATTGAAGAGTGATGTAAGGTTATTTTCAGGAGCAAAAAACTAAAAGTAAGAGACACTAAATGTGTAAGTGATGACAGAAAGGGAGAGAAGTTGGCATTTATTGACCTTTTTAACCATCCAGCAAGATAAGCACTGCATACTTAAGTATATTAACTTAATATCCCTAACATTCTCCTGAAGTAAATACAATTGTCCCTCTAAATGAGGAAGATGAAGCTGAGTGAGCATAAATATACCCTGGTTTGCAGAGCTGACAAGAATGGGAACTTGAACCTAGGTCTGAGTGACTCCAACCCTGATGTCCTTGTTGCTTCTAAAAATATAGATGAGAAATTCCTGCCTTTTCCTCAGTTCTCCCTGAGGACCGAGAAAAGGAAATAGAAGGTCATGGTCACCATCTCCTAGTTATTATAATTATAGTAATGCCAAATAAACAGCACATGAAATGAACTTCACTCTGTTGTAAATGTTCTAGATACACTCATTTTATTCACATCACTTTCCTGTGAGGGATATCATGTCATGTTCTTCCTCATTTTACAGAGAAGCAAACCAGGCACAGAAAGTTGTAAACATGCCCAAAGCCACGCAGAAAGTCAGTAGCAGATTTGGGACTCAAAACCAGGCATGGTCACTGGGTCAATACCTTTAGCTCTTCTGCCCAACCTCCCCGCATGGGACACAGAAAGACCGGCAGAGCTTGGAAGAAAAAATCCAGAATGCACAAAGTTTTTCCCCAGCCACTCCAAAGGTTTTCTCTGTAACTGTATGAAGACAAGGTGTATACCAGCACTCCATTACATGGGTGACCTTCAAAGACCTTCAACTCATGGCTCAATTTTACCTTGGATGAAAGCTAGCTACAAGTCATGCCATTATAAGTGAAGCTCTGATTTCCTACAGATAAGATGTGATAAATTATGTCCTATTTCTGGAAAACCATTAGAATCCCCAAAATATCCAAATCACAAAAAAAATCCATGAAAGGAATAGAAATGTTATCTTTTATAAACCTTTATTATGTTAAAAAAAAAAACACAACATAAGTTTGGTTTCAGTATGTACAAGTCTCCTTGAAGTTTGTTAAAATACAAATCAATGAAATTTGGATTGAAGAAAAATTATTTTTCCTAGCAGATTTCCCTATAGCAGGAATAGGCATATGTCACTGCTCCAGGCATTAAAGATCTGAATTCAAAATTAGAGTGATTCGTCTCAAAAATTTTATTCCAAGTCAGTGTGAATGAATGGAAAATTTTTGCATAGTAAAACCTGGAAGAAAGACAGTTTCCTTGATGTCATTTCTTTCAACAATCTCTTGCTCTTCTGTTTCAATAAGTCTGTTGACAATGACGTCTGCCTGGTCTGTCAGTATTGCTAATCATTGCAGTCGTTATTGATTACCCTCTTGGTTTTGGTATTTTGGTGTTCTGATCTATGTTACTAAAAATTCAGGAATTTTTATTGATGTAACACCATTGTCTTAGAATTTAAATAAATCTGAAAAATTAGTTGCATATTGATTGCATACTTAAAGAGTTCTCTTCTGCATTCAAATTTTGTATGGAACAAGCTTTCTTATTTAGAAAGCATTTTTCTAAAGCTCCAGAAACTTCAAGACAAGGAGGGAAATGACAATTGATAAAGTAAAGCTTCATTCACAAGAATAATTCTTATCTAGTTCAAAGGCTTTCTGAACAAGTGGTATATAAATCTGACAGTTTTGAAATTGGAGCAGGTAACTCTGCTTTGGAGTATCAGCAGTACAAGATAAAACCAAAGAAGACATAGATAAACCTGAAATGCTTTCTTTGAGACCAAAAAAAAAAAAGCAAAAAATGCTGCACTTTTGTTCCTTCTTTCTTTCTCCCCCACATCCTTCTCTGTCAACCTCTCTCTTTCTCTTCAAAGAGTTCCCCTTGAACAGGAGATACAATTTTAAAATTATTTGAAGATGAGTCTTTATTATCATATTCCCAAACACACAAAAGCCATTTCAGCAGCTAGAAAAAGTTGTGCGAAAATACCTCATAACTCCCCAATTACAGTACTAACACACATTGCCTTTATTTGTTTTGTTTTCAGATTTAGCTTTTTCATCTAAAAAAATAGCAAATTATGTGTTACATTTTTTCATGATTATCACTTATTCTTTCCTATATTATGTGCTTTAGAATACTTTAATTTTATCTATTCATGTGTATTTAGCATTTTTATTTTAATACGTTTACAACTTTCTAAACATTTTATGTGTTTACATGTTTTCAGGTTGGAAATGTGTTTCTATTCATTTCCTGGTTTTAAAAATTATTTTAGAGTGGGGAGGAGCAAGATGATGGAAGAGTAGGAGACCCAAATATTGTTGGGTCCCAGAAGTTCAGCTAAATATTTACCAAATCATTCTGAACACCTACAAACACAACAGGAGATCAAAGAGAAGAACAGCAATTCTAGGAACAGAAAAGCGACCACTTCCTGGAAGGCAGGACATACAGAGAAGTGAATCTGAGGTGATATACAGAAGATAGATTGCAGGGGAAGGGCCAGCTCCCGGTAAGTGGTAGGGCAGGGGAGCACAAAATTTTGGAAGTCTGCTCTATTAAGGGGTGTTGCTCCAGAGGCTAAGTGGGGGGGTGTCCCCTCATGGGGACAGTGTAGTCTCCGGACCCTCAGGGTCACAGAAAGACCAGG
This sequence comes from Mustela nigripes, assembly GCF_022355385.1. Taxonomy (NCBI): domain Eukaryota; kingdom Metazoa; phylum Chordata; class Mammalia; order Carnivora; family Mustelidae; genus Mustela; species Mustela nigripes. Next base: position 72,937,278 of record NC_081558.1, on the reverse strand, counting down.
GGTGGCTGAGTGTGACAGAGCTCCTAGGTATCAGAGCAGGGAAGGGCTCTCAGCTCAGGGTTACCTTAAACCATGATCCAAGGCATAGTTGAGCCACTGGTCTTCTAGCAGGGACCCCACAAGTGGAAGATACAGGGAGACTCACCTTCCTCCTCAGGGAGGAGCAGCACAGCAGTTCACTGCAACTATCAGCTGGGTTTGGAGACGCCAAATGGGGCCGTGCACCAGAGATAGAAATTCTTGGTTGGGTGAGCTCGGAGCACCACCAGAGACCAGGGAGATGGGAGGGATTGATAGATTTTCTCTGAGGGCACACTGAGGAGTGGTCCCAAGCTCTTGGCTCCTCTGGGCCAGAGATTGAGAGGCTACATCTTTATTCTCTGCCTCCAAAGCTGTTCGCTCAGGGAACAAAAGCTCCCAAGAGCAAACCTGAGCAGATTACTTAGCCTCACCACTGGCAAGGGCGGTGAAATTCTGCCTCCAGCAAAAAAACTTGAGAATCACTGCAACAGGCCCCTCCTGCAGAGGATCAGCAAGAATATCCAGAAAAGACCAAGTTCACCAATCAATGAGAACTGCAGAACTCCAGAGCTAGGGGGAATGCAACACATAGAATTCATAGCTTTTTCCCCATGATTCTTTAGTCTTTCAAAGTTAAATTTTTTAATTATATTTTTTTCTTATCTTATTTGTAAAAACTTTTCCTCTTTCCTATTTTAACCTTTTTAAACTACCTTATCAATACCTTTTTAAAAAATCTTTTTAAGTTTTCATTGTTATAGCCATATTCTATCCCTTCATTATATTTAACCTTATTTTTTGTACATATATGGGCTTTTATTTCTTTAAAATTTTGGAATACAGTTTTTTCTAACAAATCAAAATATACCCTAAATCTAGCACACGGCTTTGTTCTAGTCTCCAGCCTGATCACATTCTTTCTTCTTCTGTTTTTTCTTTTCCATTTTTCAACCAAGTTCTTATCAGTCTTTTTTTAGAATCTTTTAAAGTGTCACCTTTACAGTCGCATCCTATCACTTCATTGTGTTTACCCTTATTTTTGTATATATGCAAGTTTTTCTTTCTTTAACAATTTTGGGAGGCAGTTTCTTCTAACAGACCCAAATACACCAAAAATGAACTGTGTGGCTCTGTTCTATTCACCAGTCTAATTCTTTTTATGTTTTTTTCCCTTTCTTCTCTCCTGGTTTTGGGTCTCTTCCAATTTGGTTGGTGTTTATTTTTCTGGCATCATTCCTACACATTCATTGTTCTCTCATTCATCTATTCTTCTCTGGATAAAATGAAAAGAAAAACTCACCTAAGGGGGGAAAAAAAAAGAACAAGAGGCAGTACCAATGGCTAGGGACCTAATCAATATAGACATTAATAAGATCTCAGAACTAGAGTACAGAATGACAATTATCAAGATGCCAGCTGGGCTTGAAAAAGGCATAGAAGATACTAGGGAATCCCTTTCTGGAGAAATAAAAGAACTAAAATATAACCAAGTTGAGATTTAAAAAGCATTAATGAGGTGCAATAAAAAAAAAAAAATGGAGACTCTTACTGCTAGGGTAAAGGAGGCAGAAGAGAGAATTAGTGATATAGAAGAACAAATGATGGAGAATAAAGAATCTGAGAAAAAGAGAGATAAACAACTACTGGACCATGAGGGGAGAATTCAAGAGATAAGTGAACCATAAGATGAAACAACATTAGAATAATTGGGATCCCAGAAGAAGAAGAAAGAGAGAGAAGGGTGAAAGGTATACTAGAGCAAATTACAGTGGAGAATTTCCTTAATTTGGCAAAGGTAACAAGCTTTAAAATCCAGAAGGCACAGAGAACCCTCCTAAAAATGAATAAAAATAGGTCAATACTCTGTCATCTAATAGTAAATTTTACAAGTCTCAGTAAGAGACTTTTTTCAAAGTCTCAGTAAGAGACATTTTTCAAAGTCTCTTGAAAAGATTTTCAAGAGAAAATCTTGAAAGCAGCTCAGGACAAGAGGTCTATAACATACAACAATGGAAATATTAGATTGGCAGCAGACCTATGCACAGAGATCTGGCAGGCCAGCAAGCACAAGCATGAATTCAGAGCACTAAACAAGAAAATATGCAGGCAAGAATACTATATCAAGCTAGGCTGTCACTGAAAATAGAAGGAGAGATGAAAAGCTTCCAGGACAAACAAAAGCAAAAAAAGTTTGCAAATACCAAACCAGCCCCACAAGAAATATTGAAAGGGGTCCTCTCTCTAAAAAGAGAGCCTAAAAGTAACAGACCAGAAAGGAACAGAGACAATATATCTTATAAGTTACCTTAAAGGCAATGCAATGGCACTAAATTCATATCGTTCAATATTACCCTGAACACAAATGGGCTAAATGCCCCAATGAAAAGACACAGTGTATCAGAATGGATAAAAAAACAAGATCCATCAATATGCTGTCTGCAACAAACTCATTTTAGACCCAAACACACCTCCAGATTTAAAGTGAGGGGGTGGAAAACAATTTACCATGCTAATGGGCAATAATATAAAGCTCAGGTGGCAATTCTTATTTCAGACTAATTAGATTTAAAGCCAAAGACTATAATAACATGAAGAAGGACACTATATTATACTTAAAGGGTTTGTTTAACAAGAAGATCTAACAGTTTTAAGTATCTATACTCCTAACATGGGAGCAGCCAATTATATAAACTAATTAATGACAAAATCAAAGAAATACATTGACAATACAATAATGGTAGAGGACTTTAACATTCCCCTCGTTTAAATGGACAGATCATCCAAGCAAAAGATCAACAAGGAAATAAAGGCCTTAAATGACACACTAGACTAGGTGGACATCACAGATATATTCAGAACACTCCATCCCAAAGCAACAGAATACACATTCTTCTCTAGTGCATATGGAACATTCTACAAAAGAGATCACATCCTGGGTCACAAATCAGATCTCAACTGGTACCAAAAGATTGGGATCATTCCCTGCATATTTTCAGACCACAATGATCTGAAGCTAGAAATCAACCATAAGAGGAAAGTTGGAAAGAATTTAAATATATGGAGGATAAACAGCATCCTACTAAAGAATAAATGGGTCAACCAATTTTAAAAATTCATGGAAACAAATGAAAATGTTCATTTGTTCAAAGTCTGTGGGACACAGCAAAGGTGGTCCTGAGAGGAAAGTATATATAACAATACAAGACTTTATCAAGAAACAAGAAAGTTCTCAAGTATACAACTTAACCCTACACTTAAAGGAGCTGGAGAAAGAACAGCAAAGAAAGCCTAAACCCAGCAGAAGAAGAGAAATAATAAAGATCAGAGCAGAAATCAATGAAATAGAAACCAAAACAACAGTACAACAAATCAATGAAACTAGAAGTTGGTTGTTTGAAAGAACTGATAAGATTGATAAACCCCTGGTCAGACTTATCAAAAGAAAAAATAAAGGACCCAAATTAATAAAACCATGTATGAAAGAGGAGAGATCACAATCGACACTGAAGAAATACAATTATAAGGACATATTATGAGGAACTCTACACCAGCCAATTTGACAATATGGAAGAAATGGATGCATTCTTAGAGATGTATAAACTACCAAAACAGAACCAGGAAGTAATAAGAAACCTGAACAGACCCATAATCAGTAAGGAAATTGAAGTAGTCATCAAAAATCTCCCAACAAACAAGAGCCCAGGGCCAGACAGCTTCTCAGGGGAATTCTACCAAACATTTAAATAAGAATTAATACCTAGTCTCCTGAAACTGTTCCAAAAAATAGAAATGGAAGGAAAACTTCCAAACTCATTGTATGAGGCCAGCATTATATTGATCCCAAAACCAGACAAAGACCTCATAAAAAAGGAGAATTACAGACCAATATCCCTGATGAACATAGATGCAAAAATTCTCACCAAAATACTAGCCAGTGGGATCCAACAGTACATTAAAATGATTATTCACCACAACCAAGTGGGATTTATTCCTGGGTTGCAAGGTTGGTTCAATATCTGTGAATCAAGCAATGTGATACAATACATTAATAAAAGAAAGAACAAGAACCATACGATACTCTCAATAGATGCTGAAAAAGCATTTGACAAAGTACAACATCCTTTCCTGATCAAAACTCTTCACATGGTAGGGATAGAGGGTACATACCTCAATATCACCAAGGCTATCTATGAAAAACTCACAGTAAATATCATTCTCAATGGAGAAAATCTGAGAGATTTTCCCCTAAGCTCAGGAACATGGCAGGGCTGCCCACTATCACCACTGCTATTCAACATAGTACTAGAAGTCCTAGACTCAGCAATCGGACAACAAAAAGAAATAAAGGAATTGACAAAGAAGTAGTCAAACTCTCACTCTTTGCAGATGATATAAAACTTTATGTGGAAAACCCAAAGACTCCACTTCAAAACTGCTAGAACTCCTATAGGAATTCAGTAAAGTGTCAGGATATAAAATCAATGCACAGAAATTAGTTCCATTTCTTTACACCACCACCAAGACAGAAGAAAGATAAATTAAGGAGTTGATCCCATTTACAATTATACCTAAAACACAAGATACCTAGGAATAAACCTAACCAAAGAGGCAAAGAATCTGCACTCAGAAAACTATAAATTACTCATGAAATAAATTGAGGAAGACACAAAGAAATGGAAAAATGTTCCATGCTCATGGATTGGAAGAACAAATATTGTGAAATGTCTATGCTACCTAAAGCAATATACACATTTAATGCAATCCCTATCAAAATGCCATCAACTTTTTCAAAGAAATAGAATAAATAATCCTAAAATTTTTATGGACCCAGAAAAGACCCCAAATATCTAGAGGAATATTGAAAAAGAAAACCAAAGTTGGTGGCATCATGATTCCAGACTTCAAGCTCTATTACAAAGCTATAATCATCATGACAGTATGATACTGGCACAAAAACACACAGATCAATGGAACAGATTAGAAAGCCCAGAAATGGACCCTCAACTCTCCATGGTTAACTAATTTTCAACAAAGCAGGAAAGAATGACCAATGGAAAAAAGATAGTCTCTTCCACAAATAGTACTGGGAAAATTAAACAGCCACATGTAGAAGAATGAAACTGGACCGTTTCCTTACACCACAAACAAAAATAGACTCAAAATAGGTGAGAGACCTCAATGCAAAACAGGAATCCATCAAAATCCTTGAGGAGAACACGGGTAGCAACATCTTCAACCTCAGTGACAGCAGCGTCTTCCTTGAAACATCACCAAAGGCAAGGGAAGCAAGGGCAAAAATGAACTATTGGGACTTCATCAGGATCAAAAGCTTTTGTACAGCAAAGGAATCAGTCAACAAAACCAAAAGACAACCAACAGAATGGAAGGATATATTTGCAAATGACATATCAGATAAAGGGCTAGTATCCAAAATCTATAAAGAATTTATCAAACTCAACACCCAAAGAACAAATAATCCAATCAAGAAATGTACAGAGGACATGAATAGACATTTCTGCAAAGAAGACATCCAGATGGCCAAAAGACACATGAAAAAGTGCTCAACATCACTCAGCATCAGGGAAATACAAATCAAAACCATAATGAAATACCACCTCACACAGTCAGAATGGCTAAAATTAACAAGTCAGGAAATGACAGATGTTGGTGAGGATGCAGAGAAAGGGGAACCCTCCTACACTTTTAATGGGAGTGCAAGCTGGTGCAGCCACTCTGGAAAACAGTATAGAGGTTCCTCAAAAAGTTGAAAATAGAGCTACCCTGCAACCCAGTAATCACACTACTGGGTATTTACCCTAAAGATATAAATGTAGTGATCTGAAGGGACACATGCACATGATTGTTTACAGAAGCAATGTCTATAGCAGCCAAAATATGGAAAGAACCTAGATGTCCATCAACAGATGAATGGATAAAGAAGATGGTGGTATATATACACAATGGAATACTATGCAGCCATCAAAAAATGAAATCTTGCCATTTGCAGTGACATGGATGGAACTAGAGGGTATTATGCTAAGCGAATAAGTCAATCAGAGAAAGACAATTATCATATGATCTCTTTGATAAGAGGAATTTGAGGGGCAGGTGGGGGACTCATGGGGGGAAAGGAGGGGCAAAATGAAACAAGATGGGACCAGGGATTGAGACAAACCATAAGAGACTCTTAATCTCAGGAAACAAACTGAGGGTAGCTGGGGGAGGGGGAGGGATAGGGTGGCTAGGTTATGACATTAGGGAGGGTTTGTGCTATGGTGAATGCTGTGAATTGTGCAAGACTTATGATTCACAGACCTGTACCCTTGAAGCAAATAATACATTATATGTTAATAAAATAAAAATTAAAAACATTATTTTATGAATCCTAAGCATGCTTTTAAAAGATAGTAATAATGCAGGCACCTGAGTTGCTCAGTTGGTTGAGTTTGCCTTCAGCTTGGGTCATGGTCCCAGGATTCTGGGATGGAGTCCTGCAACAGACCCCCTGCTCTGCCAGGAGTCTGCTTTTCCCTCTCCCTCTGCCCCTCCCTCTGCCTGTGTACTCTCTTTGTCTCTCAAATAAATAAATAGAATCTTTAAAAAACAAACAAAAAAGAAGATACCAATAATGCCAGTAATATGAAAACTCATTGTCAAAATTAATCAGCAAAAATAAAAAAAATTCTTTATCAATACAAGTTGAGTTTTTTAAAATTAAGTGATCAATGTGATGTTATGCTTACAAATAAAACTGTTGTCATTCGTATGTCATTTAGAATTCAAATCTACTTACACTATCTCTTTAGAACAATTTCTCAATTTAATATGTATAAGAATCACCTGAGGATCTTGTTGACCTTCAAATTCTGATTCAATAGGTCTGGATTGGGGCCAAGACTTTGCAATTTGTAACAAACTCCCAGGTGACGATGCTACTGGTCCAGGGATCACACTTTGAATACTGAGGCTCTTCGGGTCTACACCACACCCCACGTGGTAGGTCAAGTCATTCCCAAATGAATGATAGCAATCCCTACCTGATAGTGATCATTTTAACGCCTATGATTTGAATGATTGGAAGGTGTATGCTGGGAGCTGTGAGGTAGGAAAGCTGGGATGATCTTGCCCTTAGAGTTTGGCAGAGGATTTGATTTCTGTGGAAGAAAACTGAGAGTCATGTGTTCCTGTGAAGAGGGATCTACAAAGCATTCTGGTCATAGGAGTTGCATTCTGGTAAAATGAATTGAAGTAGAAGAAACCAACTGGGACAATTTCCAGTCCTCCTTTCAATCAGTGGTACCAAAAAAGCATGAAGTTAGAGCCAGCATTTTGTTTTTCTGGGATGGCTCCTCTGCTCTCAGGAAGCAGTGAGCAGCTAGTCCAGAAACCCCCTGATCTTAGGATGGTGTGACTAGTGCGGCAACAGAACATCTGTGCTCCCTGGCTGCTTTGCCATCTCTGCCTCGAAGCTCCTCCTGAGCATGCCTGGCTAGATTAGGTGACCCTCCCACAGGCCTGAGTGGCATCTAGGCAACACTTTACAAGGCACTGACTCACCACTTCCTAACCATCTGTCCACCCTCCATTTCTCTTTGGAACCCTGTGCTCCTTGCGGGTGTGGACTGCTCACACCTGTCTGCTGAATCCTTGGCACACAGCCGGCTGACTGCCCAGCATCTCATGGACACCGATCACTAAATACGTGTTCAGTGAATGAGATTTTGAACTGAATGGGTTTTTTTATCCCCCCACTGTTAAATGAGGGGATGATACGGACAGAGTGAACCAGCCGCTGGGCTCTCAGCTGCCCAGCTGGTTTCCCTTTTTACTTTGACCTCTATGTTGAAACAGTGTGTTTTAATGCTTTCCCTCCACCCCAAGACTCTGCCTAATCTGCCGTCGCTCACACTGGGCTCTCCGATTCATTGTAGGTCTTGTTCCTGGATTAGGCAGCCGATTTCACACAAGCAATGACCATAAAGGATCTCCTACCTTTTCTCTGCCTTCATTTAGCATTTTGCTCAGGTAATGCTCAGATGGTTACAGAGAGTGCAGCTTGTTATAAAGAAGCAGAGGGAGGTGAGGAAGTCGGGAAGTTTCCTTGGCAGTGGCAAAAGCACTCTGGTCCCCGAGTTTCCCGGTAGAAACAGCCTGTAGCATCAATATAACCCCCCAGGATGCATCAGTAACTCATGTCCCGACTCCCAAGCAGAAGCTCAGGGCCCCCTGTGGCTTTCAGTGTGTTCAGTCAATGGCAAGGGCAGGAAGTTCACCTAGCACAACACGTAGCGTCTATGTAGCAGAACCACCACACAGTCATGGCCAACATCACTGAGTGAAGTCATTAATGTTGTAATGAGATAAGGAGCACAAAGCCCAGCCAGCGTCCCTTCTCAGATTGTCTCTGCTTCACCCTCCAATCGGTGGGCCTTCCTCATGCCCATCCTCTCACCTCAACCAGCAGGAGTCCAAATGGTGCGTTCTTGGGTATTCCAAATGCCATCTCATGGGCAAACTCACCCAGAACAGGTTCCCATTTCATGGGAAAGAGCTCCTGTCTCATATCAAAGAATGTGCAGACATGGTAGCTGAGGCCCCTAAGTGCTCTAAGAGAGTGCTTTAAATGAGCTTTAAATATTACACTTTCAATCCACTAAAACTGTGTGTATTATGGATGATTTGTCTCATGAGGATGGCTGCAGCATTTAAGTGCCTGTGTTTGCATTTTGGTTTATGATCACAATGGTGCCAAGATGAATGCCTTTGATGACTGGGAGCTAAGAACAATAGTAGAGACCACCTTTAGGTAAATGCTAAATAATTCCGTCCTCCTGAGTGAAAGTCAGAAAACCTCATGACCTCTACCGCAAACCCTCTGTGGATTAGGATTTGCAAAAGTTCTACTCCAGAAGAGGGCTGGAAAGGCAGTTCTTCAACATGGCATCTTGCAACACAAGATGAGTATGAAGTATGTGAGACAATCTTGAGATTGCATAGTCTCACATTGATCTGGAAACGGCATCTTTGTTTCAGCAAAACGGTATCACCCGTCACACTGAATTTATGTTGTCAATTTGATTTTTAATGTTCTTACCCTTTTTAAATTTTAATGTGTCATTTGTTTTGATTTCATGCCTTTTTAATAAATGTGAACATAAGAAGTTTATTAAAACTTGTAGGCTTATATATATTTAAGTAAAGTTATAATAGAAACTATTTAAACCAATGTTGGAAGTCAAGAAAACTTTCCCTTCTGAGTAGAGCATCCATATACTATCTGAGCTTGAAAAACAACAAAACTCCTCTTTAGAGAACATCCTCTTTAAACTCTCTGTTGCAAATAATTTCAGTCAAAACAGCATGAAGAGGAACACAGCGGACTTCAAATGAAGGCATCGTCTCTAAGGGACTCCACTGGTGCCTTTTATTGTACCAGTGACCTGCCCCCACCTGGTGTGAATGTTGGATGTTAATGGCTCCTTGCTGCCCCCTTCTCTGGAGAATAGTCCTCAGACAAAAAGGAGCTCACATGAAAGATTATACCTTCCTCTCCCAACTGGGGACACCCCACAGACATTGACTGGCTGACTTGGGGTTGAAAAAGTCCAGTCCTCTTGCTTCAAGATGGACTCAACTCTGTGATACATTTTGTGCTCTAGAGCTTTCTGTGGCTTCAGGCAGAAGCTGACTCGAGGTAAGACCACATCCTTTATTTACATCTTTTATTCTTTATCTCATTTCCCTAAATCTTCCTCTCCTGAGAATACACCCCCAACATGCAGCCAAGTTCCTGTCTGAGTTTATTTCTAGGGACCCACATCTAAGAGACCCTTCCAATCCACAGGAAACCTACTTGGCACAAAGATAGGGTATGCTGTTTGAGTACACAGGAAGTCTCTGTGGAAATTACTTTTCCTTCTCTACTCATTACCATGAATAGGACACACATACTTTATTCTCCAAAACATGAGATTTAATAACCAAAGAACTCTGGCAGATTTAACTTGAGGATTTCTGACTCATAGTTTGTGTGAAAATATGAAAACCAAAATGACTCCTTTTACATATTTCTCAATCTCCAGAACCAATTTTCAGGATCCAATTTTATGAAAACCCTAATCTGGGAAATTGGCATCTCCCTAGGGACTCACTGCTATAGTGACCGAACCATCTTTGGACTCTGGAACAAATACACCTGCAACCAGTTATTCATCTTTAACCATTATGTCCATATATCTCTGTTTAGTAGAAGTGACTTCAGTCTTCAAGTATGGAAAATGACCCGCTTGATGGTCAGCCTCTACTCTATGTGTCATTTCATGAAACTTAGAGAAGTAAACATTTTTATATTTCCTCATATTGTCTAGCTTCCCCACTCACCCCTTGGCCTAGAAGAAAACAGAAGAAACTCACACCAATTAACACTGATTTAATAATAATAACAGCAATAGTGATCAGCTTTTGACCATTTATTATGTGTCAATTACTGTAAAAAAAACTGGATGATTACTATCTTCTTTAATACTTACAACTGCCCTGTGAGATAAATATTATCTCCAGTCTAGAGGTAAATAATCTGAAACCTGGAGGTTAAGTAAGGTGTCTAAGATCACGTAACTAGTAATGACCTCAGGGATTTTCAGTGTGTGCCTCACTTTCTCATTGATAGGACAAATCACATGAAAATGTTTGTTTCTCAACAGAGATTTCATGTGGCCCAGCATTAATTACCTTGAGTCAGTAGTCTATGAATCAAGTTCTCGCTTCTGATGACAGTTCCTTGCTACTATGGCAAATGATTTCAAATTGTTCTTTCTGTTTCTCCAGTTGTACATAGAGTGGGTATTATCCCATTCATAATATGTATCAAGCAAAAGAATGTTAATTTCCTTAACACAGAAACCCACCCACAATACTAATGAAACAATAGTTATGAAGTTTGGTTACGGGTATATCAGGATTTGTTCTACTATTCTGTCTACTTTGGCATGCATTTGAAAATGTCTGTCATTTAATAAAACACAACCAAAAAGAAATATTGAGACTGTCTTGTCAACCGATGTATAGTATGTAAAGATGTATTCTTTACACAGAAAGGGGATTCATGTGTTTGCCATATAAACGTACGTCCCTTATGACTCCCTCTTCATACAACCTAACATTTTAAAAAATGCAATAAAAAATCCATATATCAGCAGAATGTACATTTGGGTATGAGGTGCAGAAATCTTATTAGATTGACTTACAGGTTCAGGTTGAATTGTTCCTTGTCATAAGGAGTCTGGAGATGAACAGGCCAGGTCTATGGAGCAGACCAATGAAATCACCAATATCCCCATTCCCTCCAACTTTCTCTTCACCATCCTTGCCATTGGCTTCCATCCTAATTCTCACACAATGGCTGATGCATCTCCAGGCCATAGAGTGTAGTTCAAACAGGAGGATGGCGACAGAGCCATAGTTCCCCTAGTGTTGATTTATTAAGGAAGGCAAGTCCTCCACAGGGCTTCCTGCTTCTAACCCATAGCCCTCAGCTATGAAATCTGACCACTCTAGCTGCAAGAGAGGCTGGGAGCTTGAGCACCTCACTTTCTAGTTTTAAGCAGCATGTCTAATTAAATTGTGTATCAAATATTAGCATAAATCTTAGTTTGCCTGGGATAGTCCTGGTTTACACCAGTAGTACCAGCATAATCATTGATGGGGTCCCTCTTTAGCCTCAAATGTCCCTTTTGACTCTGTCATACCCCAGCAACCAAAATAATTGAAAATCAATGTAAATCTGAATTTACAGTCTTTCATGGAAACACCAGAGAAGTGTATATGCATAACACAAAGCTAAACCTCTTACTGATTTTCCTTCCTTTTTTCTCCAGCTGTCAATATTTTACACAGGCATGGCGGATGCCCTAAAGTGCCTTTCCTCTTCCATTCTAAGCCCCAAAATTCTCTTTCTAACTCAGTCTATGCTCCTTCCCTCCTTTCCCCTCCCATCCCCCTCTGTGGCCCACGTCTTTATTGTGCCAGTCCTCTTTGCTTCCCCCCAACCTCTTTTATTTTTCTTCTTGCCTCACCACTGTGTTGAAGTAAGTAGGACCCCTTGCATCTCCCCTTCCTCCCCTAACCAAAGAAGCATTTGTCTCTGTTGCTGTTGATGACCACCCGATAACAGGATGAGAGCCTGAAACAGAGCAGGAAAGAACCCAGATGGATGGTGCCAGAGCCCTGAGTGTCCTACCCCAGAGCCCAGTCTACCCATGGAGCTCCAGAAATGGGAGGTAACAAATCTTGCTCAAGCCCATGTGAATCAGGTTTCTCCTACTCGTAGGTGGAGACATCCTAACAAGTATGCTAGATTCTGTACAACCGAGGAAGTCCCAACATCAACTCTTCTTTGATGGTAGAAGAAGAAAGAAGCAGGATTCACAAATGTGTAAGCCAATATTTTGTATTCCCACTACATAGCTTAATATATTTTTTCTTTTGTTCTTTGTAGAAGTGTGTCATAGGAAACCACAATTTATGGGGTTTTGTTCTGTATTAATGTTTGGGAGCAGTGCCTCTTTAAGGAATTTGAGAAGGGCAGTAAATGCATCTGCTGTTCTTTAAAATGGATAAACACCAGCCATTCTGTACTAAGCCATTTTATAATCAAAGCCAGTGCCTCACTAAGCTGGTGCTGGTATGGGAGAATAGTCTCCCTACTGGAAAAAAATACAAAGTTGTGATGTGCATGTTAAAAATATGCAGTGGGAATATACATACGTTTGTCCACGTGGACCTATGGGAAAGGGATGAGCAGAGCAGACTGGTGGACATATCAAGTTGGCCTCAGAAATGCAAAACTTTGGCCAGAGGTTTTTCTGAAGCCCAGGCACCTTTGTGAGCAGCCAATAGCAATTACAGCTCACAGAGAGATTGAAGGTCATGCCTCTGATAAAGAGAAATAACGGAGGGCAGGCGATTTGGTGCCTGGAAGTCACTAGCAGACAGGTAGAAACACAGGAATAGAACCCAAATGACGACCTTCATGCCAAACAGGTCTTTCGACTGTGGACAATCCTTCAGATGCCACGATGGCACAGGGACAGAAGGCCACTCTTGCGAAAAGCACTGGAGAAAGATTATTGCAAACTTAGAAAATACAATCAAAGACAGGTTGGGAAGGAATAAATCCCAGTGAGGTTTTTGAAGGACTATGTCAATATGTACCTGGGGCTGTGTTTCTTTAATCTTGTTCTCTATTGTCATGATCTCCTTTTGCTAAAAACATAGGCACTAACATATGTTTAGATTCTTAGATAAACCTTTTCTTTTTTGTAACAAGCAATACTGATGGAAACTTCTTTCTTCCTTACCTGACCTGAGTGTGATTTACACATTGCAATGGAGAGTGTCATTGTGAAAGTTACACAACCCGGAAACTGGTGTCTAGTTCTGTGGTGATGGGCTGGCATGTGACCTGCCCAGGAAATCAGACTTTCAGAAAGGAGGCAGCTGTTCCAAAAAGAAAAGGACAAAGGAAGGAAGGAGGAAAGGGAGTAGAGGAAAAGTAGGAAAGTTTGTTGTAAGAAGCAGAGGCTGGAGGAATGAGGACAGAAGGTCAAAGGAGAAAACAGAGAGAACTACCTTAGAAAGGAGGAGGGTTTTGCATTAACCTGAGGATGCTGAGATTAATGAAATGCACAGAACTTGCTTTGAACTGACTGCTCAGGAAAACAGACACCGTATGAGCACAACATTCTATTTATTGTGTGTCTCACAGGGCATATGAAAAGGGTACTTAGTCATTTCATAGTTGAACAATGCTCTATTATTAAAATGAAGCCAGGTTTAAACTATTAAATAAATGCATTTACCAAAAGCATTTGTATATATGGCAAAGCTGTTTAGGCCAATGGATATAAGTTTGAAAGGGATTATTACATTAATTATTTCACTTTTGTTATGAATGGCAGTGGGACGGTGAATACAGCAAAGCCAGCAACTGCTTGAATGCTAGGGCATAGACTAATGCTCCAAAATGAAATATAATTTTTCATTCATTCAACACTAGGAACACGGTCAGCATTGAACACAAATTTAGATACCATTCATGACTAACTGCTTTGTGATTTAAATAGGCAGAAACAAGCTTTCCCAGGAGAGAAGTACAGGTGCCAACCAGCAACAGGCAAAAAGGTATTATTTTCTTCCTATGGTGTTATTTATACAAAGCCCACTTTGGTGTATGTCTGCTAAGAGGACTTGAGAGGTCAGTTGTCTTTAGGTAACCAGTCCTCACCTATCAGTCTGGATTATGCCTCCCAGCTATTCTGGAAAAGAATAAAGCTTTCTTAATACCTAGAGAGAACCCTTGGTAAATTTGTAGGAAATATTGACCCCATGATGTACAAGTGGTCCCCTGGAGATAATCAAATCTCCTGCTCAATGTCAAGGGATTCCTGTAATATCCGCTTCCTGTGTCATTCTCTCTGTCCTTCTAGCGTCAAGGAAGAGAGGACTCTAATACAGAGGTATTCCAGGTGAGCTCAGAGTCACTTCTCATTCGGTAGTGTTTTCACATCTGTGTGTGACATGTGTTTCATATCAGTTGGTTTGTGTGTATTTTACCCATAGTCAATTCCCAATCTGGCAGGCTCAGGGTTCCTAAGCCAACCAGTGAGAGTCAAAAGACCAAGGAAGTACTGGAGATTTGGACTGAGAATTTTAACTGAATAACACTGAGTACCTGTTATGTGCTATAATAGTGAAAGAATCAGATGAGGTTCCCACCCAGAAGAATCTCAGTCTTGAGGCCAACACAGCAACCTATGTCATGGGTGAGAAAGAAAGGGTAATTAAGATATGGTGGATAATTAAGATGTGTCAGACCTGGGGCACCTGGGTGGCTCAGTCAGTTAAGCATCTGATTCTTGGTTTTAGCTCAAGTCATGATCTCAGAGTCATAAGATCAAGCCCTCTGTTGAGCTCCATAGTGAGTGCAGAATCTTCTTGAGATTCTGTCTCTCCCTCTCCTTCTGCCCCTACCCTCTCTTGCATACTGTCTCTAAAATAAATAAACAAATCGTTATAAAAAAATAAGTGTGTCAGACCTTGTTCTCTTCAGTTCAGTTGTACCATAAAAGCATGAGGCACACCCTAGTTTCCCCATGATACAGATGCTAAAACCTAAGGCTCAAGGAGAAAAATGCTTTGTCCAAGTCTACCTTGCCAATAATTAATGGGAAACCAATCCTACTCTTTCCATTCGAAAAGATTTCTTAAGATTATGAGGAATGAGGAGAGAGAGGGGTTGTGGGGTAGGTGACGTCAGAAGAAGGAACAAACCAGACAAGGAATCCTGTATCTTAATCCCTCTTTCACCCCCTGGATCCATTCTTTACCATTTTCCTGCTAGCTGAAATCTGGAAAGGGAGTGAGGGGATGGTTTAAAAAAAAGAAAAGAGGGGAAAAGAAACTAGGAGATGTTTGGAGTACCAACAGCCCTGCGGACGGCCTCATGAGGTAAGATCCCAGCATGAAAAGAAGCAAAAGAAATATCTGAGATTGTGTTGAGGTGAGATGGTATCTTCCACACATTTTGGCTGGGATTCATAGTAAGAAATATTATGTAACAATTCAGTCCAGTGTGTGTGTATAAAATCTTCAGGGTCAGCCCGGAGGGTTGACATCGCAGTTTGAATTCAAAAACTGTCTCCTGACAGAATTCCTTCTTCTTTACAGAAGGTCAGTCTCTTTCTTAAGGTCTTCAACTGATTGGATAAGGCCAACCCACATTGGGTGGGGGGGGGAGGTAATCTTCTTTTCTCAAAGCCTGTTGATTGGAGCATGTTAAACCCATCTAAAAATACCTTCACTGCCACCTCCATTTTTGACCAGCTATCTGGACACTGTGGTCTAGCCAAGTTGAACTCTGAAATTAATCTCCACAGTTCCCTTAACTACTCTGATAATTTCCTTTCAATTCTATTCCGCACTTTTAAAATTCTCTTTAATGCTGGTTGAAAACTACTGGATTGATTTAAGGACTCACTCATGGGGATGCAACCTGAAAATCTAGGAAAAATATGAGCTTGGGAGCCCATCTGGGAGAGCCTCAAAGGCTTTCTTGTGCCACACTAGGGGGCAGGAGTAGCAAAAATGACCTTTTGCACTCAAGATGCACAGTGCTGTGGAGTTTCGAGAAGTCTCAAGTGGAGTGGTAGAATGAATGCAGCATGGATAGAGTTTCAAAATTTAATAGACTAGAGGGACGCCCGGGTGACTCAGTGGGTTAAGAGTCGGCCTTCGACTCAGGTCATGATCCCAGGGTCCTGAGATCAAATCCCTTTTCAGACTCCTTGTTCAGTGGGGAACCTTTTCTCCCTCTGCCTGCCACTCTCTCTCTCTCTCTCTCTCTCTCTCTCTGACAAATAAGTAAATAAAATACTTTTTTTTTTTTTAAGTTAATAGTCTAGAAAAGCTCCTAAGTTCAGGAAGAAGGAAAGACCAAAGTGACCCTCTGGGGACTGATAACTGCAGACTAGACAGGAACAAGGAACCCCAGTGGACTAGGCATAGGTAGAGGTTGACATCAAGGACAGCACAACCAGACATTCTCCCTGAAAGCACAACGATGTAATGCCTCCCAACTCAGACAGTTCCACAGAAAGAAGAGCACAGCTGAGATGTCTAAGCCTTATTCTTCTCACCCAGCGGAATGAGAACTTGCCAGTTGCTCAGTCACGTATCTTGCATAAAAAGCCAGCCCAAACTAGTGGCTCGAAGCAACACCACCCATTGCACATGTACCCCACACCTCCCTGGGAGTCAGCTGGGCTCAGGGAGGTGGATTGCGTTTGTGTCTGTCACGTACTTGCAGTCAGAGAGTGACTAGAGCTAGAGTCAGCAGAAGGCTGGCTCACTTGTGTGGCTGGTGCGCAGACTGGAGGACTCCAACAACTGGCTGCCGGAACAGCTGGGGCTCCTGTGGCTTCTCTATCTCCACGAGGTCTCTGCAGCACAGAAGCTCCACAGAAGCTGGAGGGTGAGAGAGGCAGAGACTGTTCTGCTTTTAGGACTGGGCTCAAAAGTCAAACAATATATCTTCCACCATCCCCTCATGGTTAAGGAAGTCACAGAAGCTTGCCTAGGACCACAAGGAGGAAACAGAGGCTCTATCTCTTGAACGAAGGAAGAGTAAGTTCTGATCCTGCTGATGGAACCAAACATTGTTGCAGTCATTCTTAGCAAATGCATTCTGTTCAAAAAAGTTCACTTGGTGGAAAAAGAAATGTCTTGCAAATCCAAGTTGACGTGCTGAAATGTGTATCTATCACACTAGTAACCGTATGAGGCTTATTCTCCATACAAAGGCTGAGGTCCACTGGTGTAGCACAACATCCTGATTTCCAGCTGAGGACACCGTGATATCACTGGGGTCAGTGACTTGCACAGGATCCACCAGCCAGATAATGTCAGGGCAAGCCCCGATCCCAAATCTCTGAGCCCCAGCTTAGTTCTCTTCCTAGACTCTTTCCCATCAGGTTTCCCAGTGACCTTCACAAGTTCAATTCCCTGAGCAGAGCTGCGTGGACAAGGACACATGGAGTTCTTGCTCTTACTTATTTAGTAGGAGGTGCAGGGGAGGTCTCCACCAAGGCCCACCCTGTGTCCCTACGTGGAAGACAAAGGAACACCACAAGGCTCTTCAAATGTGAAGAGGGCAGAGTTCCCTAGCAATGGCGTCCTAAACATGGTGAGGGAACCCACTGATCAGAACAGATACCATGTAAACAACTCTTAACAACAGCATCAGAGTGTTCCAAGTGGAAATTACCTTTGTCTCCTTTCTGAGCCAAGATAAGAAGACATTTTGCTTTGTTGAAACCCAAGACCACAGCCCAAGCATTCATAGCTCTGGGCTAGAAAATTAAGTTTAAAATCCATTTATTCTAGGGTTAAAAAAAAGAAAGTGATTTTCTATTTGCTGGTGAAAAAGATGGTCAAAGTTACTTCTTAAATACTTTTTGGAAGTTAAATCACTTCTGCTGAGGAAAAAATGATGAGTCAATAGAAACTAAATCATGATCAGATGGATTAAATTGTTCTCAATAAAACAATTTTTTAAAGGAAAGGCAAAGTGCTAAGAAGAATGGGTTTCCAGTAGATTTTATGGTTCCAGTGGGGGAAATTCTGTTTGATTGCCTCCCCCTTCTAGATGGGCATTTGATTGAACAATCAGGACCTCAAAGAATCCCAACATATTCGAACTGGGAAAGGGTCTTAGAAAAAATTGTATCCAAATGCCTCAGTTTACAGATGATGTCTCTATGGCTCTGAGAGGAAGTGGAAGTCATTCAGTTACAACTGGTGAAGGAGGACTAGGGCCCAGGACTCCTGATTCCAAAGGCAACACCCTGACTACATTACCTCCAGTTTAAACCTCTTCGAAACATTTTTGCAAAAGCACAGACCATAGTTAGAAACCAGAGACTGTGAGAGGAAAAAGAGATTTTCAGAGATATCAGCTCCCTGCCTCTAGGGCATCTATCCTGCCTGCCTGCAAGAGCCTACTTTTGTTGGAAGGCACCTGACACCCCCATTTTAGGCCACAAGATTAGATGGGGAGGGGTTGCTACTAACTAGCCCAAAGGGTCCAGTACATGACCAGGTTCAGCCAATCACACATTGCAATCACTTCCACTGTGACTGGTTCGTGGATGGACACATCACGCACGCATTCGGAACCAACGCAAAAGACTTGGGTTTTTGTTGTTGTTGTTGTTGTTGTTTGTTTGTTTTTAACTCAAGGAAATGTTTTATTCTATTTCTCTTTCAACCTGGAAGGGATAAAATATTAAGCTTGAAGCCACTCACCCATCTTCCTACAACTTGGATATTGAGATTAAAGCCCGTATATCAGAAGGCAGAGAGAGAAGATGAGAGAAACCACATACAATAGACATTGTTTGAAGACTGGATCCAGTCATGTCTGAAACCACTTCTAACCGTGTGCCTTTTAGCTACATGAGTCAATAGAATTCACTTAATCACTCAAGAATGTAGTTAATTTAGGAAGCGATCTCAGGAAACATCAGGGGAGGAGTGGAGAGAGGAAGCAGGGAAGGAAGAAAGCTAGTAGAAAGTAAGCAATCGCGCAGTTACCAGTGTGGACAAGGCAGCTGGCCTTTTTCTAG
Organism: Mustela nigripes; assembly: GCF_022355385.1. NCBI lineage: Eukaryota > Metazoa > Chordata > Mammalia > Carnivora > Mustelidae > Mustela > Mustela nigripes. The sequence goes on along the minus strand of NC_081558.1, from coordinate 72,918,076 downwards.
CTTTCCTGAGAGTTATCTCTCCTAAGGATTAAGGGAGTAAGGTTATGTTTATATCAGTCCTCACAAGTCATTGTTTGAGGAATATGAATTAATTTGGGAGACACTTCTACACATGTGGGCAGAGTAGGCTCAGGGGGCCAGAGAAACCCTCTGGACAGAGATCCGGGATGATTATGGCAACTGGAAGTTAGACTGGTATACAAGGAAATGTGGGGGGTGGGGGTACTGAGGATGCCAGCCATACTCAGTACAGGCAAAACCACTGGACTACATCTTGATAAGACCACGGAAGGCTGCTTACTGGCCGGGAACACATACTTGGACTCTAGATTAGTTAGAAAGAAGCAGTTATGCCAAGTCACTGGGATTTGGGGATTGTGTGCCAAAGCAGTTAGCCTACCCTGACTAATACAGGAGGAAACATAGATGTTTGTACGACCAGCCATATTCATGGCTTAAACCCTGGGATCCCTGGGTGACCAATGATGCAGCTAGATCACTACCATATTAGTAAAAATCAGTGAGATGCCAGATGAAGAGCCCTTGAGGTAACAAAGCCATGACAAGTAGGCAGACAGAAGAAAGAGCTTCTGGTTTATATGCAAGAGAAGCCCTGGCTCAGAAATACAGAGGCTTCCTGAGCTTTGGCCTTCGGCTGCAGAGGAAGCTTTCTCTCCAAGAGAAGAACAGATCTGATTAAATTTTGCAGGCGCACAGATCCATCTATGATTGCAGAATGAAACTCCCCCAGGGGCAGAACCAGCACTGAATTTGTACCTAAGTTCTAAGCACAGTGACAAGGGAAGGGGCATACTGTCATCTACCATTCCTGCTCAAAAGGGAAGTCAGCCTCATGGTTATACCCCAGCGGGGCCAGTGATGACAAGGGTACCGAGAAATCCAAAAAGACAAGAATCAGGTGGGGCTGACTGGTTAAGGTTACCTAATACCATGATAAGCCCTCCGCCTTCACAATAAAGGTCATTAGCATCTGTTGACCGCCCATCGCTTACCAAACATGGTACTGTAATACCATTTGGTCTCTGAACAGCCAAAAAGTATTATCATCCATATTTTTCAGATGAGAAAATTGGAATTTAAGGAGAAGAAGTCCCCAGTGCAAGGTCAAGAGCCAGGGAGGGACCAAGCTACCAGACACCACAAAATACATGTATCCCATCACATCACGCTTCCTCCTCTAAGCACTCTTCTGCATGGCGCACAAATGTGAGAAACAGAATGTAGTAGGAAATTGTGAAGTTGGCAAACTTAAAATAAAATCACATATTTATCTTAATTGTCTCAATATTCATTGAAACATTAATTTTATGTAAAAAGTCATCTAAACTTCCCCTTCTACAGAGTCTGCATGACTCAAAGCATCTGCCTTTGGCTCAGGTCATGGTCTGAGTGTTCTGGGATCGAGTCCTGCATTGGGCTCCCTGTTCAGCAGGGAGTGTGCTTCTCCCTCTCCCTCTGCCCCTCTGCCCCTCTGCCCACTTCCCCCCATCTCGAGCTTTCTCTTGTTCCCTCTCTCTCAAATAAAATCTTAAAAATAATAATAGTAATAAAAAAGTCCCTTCCAGTAACATGTGTCTAATGCATGGAGTAGGTATCTAAAAATATTTTGTTGAAGGAATAAATGAACATACTACTTGGACTTTGACAAAGATTTTTTTTTTCCATTCTCCTATACACTTGGTGAGATTTTACCATCTTAATATCTTTGCTTTTATATCCCTGGTGTATTAGTCTTCCCCACTCCATCCCCCTTGCCCAGCAGCAATGCCCACAACAAGCAACACATCTCAACAATCTTTCCCAGAAGTCAGAATATTCAGGAACCTATCTCCCCCCTCCTCCATCCTGCAGTCCCCTTCCTGAACGGCAGCTTTCTCCGTGTGGGACTCCACCCTGCCAATCCTCCCTGATAAAAATGACCAACACTCTGTCAAATTTTACAATTCACAGAGCAATCACCTCATGGTCAAGTCATCTGATTTCCACAATAACCAGAGAGGAAGGAAAGACAGGTATCACGAACTCCTGTTTCAAATGAGAAGACTGAGGCTCAGATTTGCTCAGGATTATGCAACTAGCAGATGGATGAATAAATGAAGACTCACACCATGGTTTTCTCTCTCAAAACCTCCCATTCCTCACAGCAGATGCTGCTGCTTCTTCCCTCTTCCGGACTTCTGAGGCAATTTGTCAAGTGACCACACATCATCTCTGTCACCTTCAGCTATCAACATCTACAGCAGTAGCTGGGCTCACAATAGGAAACCACCTTAACACCCCTCTTCTAGGCAACAAGACTATCCTAAAGACAGCTAAGCAAGGAAAGGGAGCTGGTGGCCAGGGTAGAGACTGTGGGGATAGGGGCTGCACATACAAGTACTGTTGGACCTTCCTCAGTGGCTCACAATTACCTTCAGAGTCAGAGAAAAGCTCTAGGCCCTTAAACATATTGAAGTCAAGTGTGAGAGTGTTTGAACTCAGCTCTGCTCTTTCTGTTTCCTTGGGTAAAATGTAACCTCTCTGAACTCCCAAAGTGGGGAAGAGAGTATTAACAGAGCATCTTTCAGCATCAACTGAGGTGGGTAAAGTGTTTAGGATAAGATCTTAATAATAGAAGCTATCATCGACATTTATACTGATTTAACTCTATATGGTTATAATAGTGTACATAAAATATATGATAATAAATATAAGTCAACTGAGTATCATAAATATACATGAATGGGACAAGGCAACAAGAGCTACTTAAGGAAGCTTTGCAAATATTTCCTATTTTCTGTATCACCCCACAAGCATCGAGTTTTGGTCCAGCTTCATCCTGCCTGGAATTTTCTAGTAAATAATGAGATGGGAGGAGCCTTCACTCAGCATCATTCTTGTGTGTGGAAAGAGCTGAGTAGAATAGACATGTGCTTAATGCACTCCCCGGTGCCCTTCAGTCTAACTGTGACTCCAAAATGGTGTTTAGGGACATCTGGGATTTGTTCTCTAAGGAAGCAAATCTGTCTCCAGCAAACCTACAGGGTGTGGTGGTTGCTTGGGCACCATTCAGAGAGAATGAGACTCTCACTAGTGGTGCTCCCAACATAGGGAGCTGTGTGATCCTGGGGAAAGACAAGTCTGGGGCTTCAAGGTAGCAGAGCATGGAGCCCTGAATCGTTCCGGGGAAGCCTAGATTCTATAAAAATGTTAACCCTTCAAAGGACACTGACAGTTTCCATCTGGAACCAGAGTTATTGAGGTGGACATGTTTCAGCATGAAGAACTAAAGGACTTAGAAGGACTAGGTGAAAAAAATAAATTTTGTGTCCATGTCAAGTTCGCTAAGCAAATTTTAGAAATTTGACTTCAGTAGCTAAGGGAAAAAAAAAAGTAAACCCTACTGGAAATTAGAATTTGTTATTTCTAGGAATGAAATTACTCTTGCACAAGTGTTCATTGTCTTAATTAAAATAATAAATATACTTTCTGCTCATAGAAATAAGGATTCTCTGAAATTGGAGGAGAAAAAAATGGAGAATTTATTGGTTAATTCCACATTTACTGAGTGACCTCTCTTCCAGATGCTGTGCTAAGTTTGAAGTATAAATAAAAAATTAGATCTCATTCATACCTTCAATAAGCTTATGGTCTAGTGAGGGAGATAAGCATGCATTAAAGTTTGGCAAGTGCTAGGTGAAACTGTGGCAGATTGTATGTTCCAAAAATGGTTGTGACAACATCTCCCGTGTCATATGGTATTCTAGGTCCTTTTATTCTCCATCAAGAGGTATAGCCTAATTCCCCTGTCCTTAACTCAGAGCAGGCTGGTGACTCTCCTCTAGCTTAAAGAATGCAGAGAAAGTGACAGCATGACTTCTAAAGCTAAGTCCCAAATGGCAATGTCACCTCTGCCTTGCCTTCTGGAACACTCACTCTTGAGGCCTTCAGTTGCCACATAAGCAGTCTGACCACCCTGACGATGTCCTGTTGCAAGGAAATCCAAACTAGCCCATGCAGAGAGACCAGATGGGGAGGCTCTGAGACCACTTGAAAGGAAGGAGTTACTAGGCAAGCTGACATGGTCTGACACTCTCCCCCACTCTGTTGTCCCAACACTTCAACTTCATGAGGACCCAAAGCCAGAATTCCTGACCCACAGAAGCCACATGAGCTAAGATTGTTGCTCTCACTCTACACATTGAGTTTTGTGGCAATTTGTTATGCAGAACTAGTATATGGAATGGGGACCCTTGAGGCAGAACAGAACTGCTCTGTCCACCAGTGTTTACTCTGGGGATCACAACACCTGGCACACAGTATTTTAAAAATATTTGTTGAATTTAGTTAAGGAGCAGCAAGGGTTAGGTATATCAGTAGCATGAAGGGGAAATGAGTAATGGCACTGATGAAGTAGGACATGTTTCCTAGAGGAGGTGACAAGTCTAGTGAATCTCAAGGGATGAATCAATATCGTTCAATCAAGCAAGGGATGAGAACAGAATGCCAGGTAGAAGAGAGAAGAAATGCTAAGGCACAAGGGCTAGAATGGCTAGGTAGATTTAAGGAAGCATAAGTAACCTAATAGGGCTGAAGTGGGGCTGAAATGAAGGTAAATGGTGGGGAATGTGGCAGGGGAGGGAGGCAGGAACCCATCAGGAGAAGCCTTACATGTTCAACGGGTCTCAGAGCCACAAGCGAGCCACGCCACACCATCCCCCCATTCCCAAACAGAAGGCCTTCTCAGGTCAGTGAGGCCTCTCCTCCAAGTCTTCCACTGTGTCCAGACCTGGTTTGGGCATGTGGGTCTCTTCTCTTGACCTTGTGTCACTGCGTGGGTGAGAACTCTGTGAAGTGACCCAGCTGTAGACACATTTTGAAGACCTAATCTTCTCCTCATCAGGCTACATGCAGTTTTTCTAGAAGGGGACACAAATCCCTTCAGCTCTTGTATGTTGAAGCCTCTATGGGTTTTCTAGAGAAACTGCCCACCTTGCAGAGACACAGGCAGGGAAAGAGGACTCAGGGATGCACTGGTGTCTAAAGTCTTTGCCTTCCCCACAGTTGTCCTTGTTTTTTTTCCCTCCAAGTCCTGAACATCCTTATTTGGTCTGACAGAGCATAGCGTGCACCTCCAGGTGACCTTTCAAATGCACTGTTTGCATTCCTGGGCTTTAGGTTTTAGAATCAAAAGATATAAATAACTCCTTTGTTATTTGTGCTCTACAGGAACATCCTTGAGACAGTGTGTCAGTCAGAACAGGCTATGTAGTTCTGTAGGAACAAGCATCCCGACATTCAGCGTCATGACACAGCCAACACCTCTCTGTCTCACGGTATACACCTGACCTGGAGGGCACTCTGCTCATCTGGGTACTCAGGACTCGAGGCAGACACAAGCTCTCTCTCAACATGTGTTTCTGCCATTACCCTGTCAGGGGGAGGAGACAATGTGGGACTGCTCACTAGCTTTGAAATCTTCTGCTCAAAAAAAAAGCAAGTCACAACTGGGGCTGAAGAGCAAAGCTGCTAGAGAGGCTACAGGAAAAGATCAAGGGAAAAGAGCTTAGCTATTGCCTTTGTCTGCTTAGGCCACCATAACAGAATACCACCTGGCTTAAGCAACAGGATTTAATTTCCTTGCCATTCTGGAGGCTAGAAATCCAAGATCAAGGTGCCAGCATGGTTGGCTTCTGCTGAGGGCTCTCTTCCTGGCTTGTAGGCAGCCAGCTTTTCACTGTTCCTTACATGAGCTCTTCTTTGTGCAGGTAAGGGAGTGGGGGAGATGACGTCCAGCCTTTGAGGTTATATATTTTTCTCTCTCAAGTGTCTCAGTTTGAGACTAGGGTACACGACAGATGGCATTCAGCAATGGCAATGTTTGGACATTTTTGCAAGTAAGTAGGTCTACTTCTGGAGAAGTGAGCCCAGGTGAAATGATTCACATTAAAGCTTTGATCTCATCTGAAAGGAGCAGCAGCAGGTTTGGTCCTGAACCAACTCGGTACAGAGATAGGGGGGCAGAGAGCAATTCTTGCCCACCTGGCCTCAGGGACCATGGGTTCATGGGGAAAAATATTTTCTTCCTCTCCCTGAATTTCTAGGGACCCATAATACAAGATCTTCTCCTCTCCCAGAGGTGTTTGTTTCTCTCTTGGCTCCTCCCCACAAGAGGAGAGGTAATGTATCTCGTTAGTGAAACAAGGAAAGTGTGATTGGAGCTGCATGAGCTTTTCTGGGTCTCTGTCGGTCTCCTCACCTGCCCTGTAGGGAGGACCCACCCCTGCCAGGGAAGGTCTGAAGAAGCACAGGGGTTCTGCCTCTGACTGGATGTTCAACCCAGAAGAGAAAGCGCAAGGAACCCATTTTGTCCTTTGTCCGTATCTTACACTCTGAAATCTATCCCTACAACAATAATTCTGATACTCTTGCCTTTCGTGTGAAAATATCAATAGGCAAGCCTTACATAATGCCCACAACCTTCCAGTCTCTGTTCCAAATAGTTTACATACACTAATTCATTTAATAATCATGAAAGCCTGTGAGGTACATGGGAGGTCTCACAAAGATGTTCACATCCTGATCCCCCAAACCAGTGACTATGGTTATGGTTATATGAAAAAAAGAAAATTAAGGAATTAAGGTTATGAATCAGCTGACTTTTAAATAAGATCATCTCAGATTACCTAGTGTGCTCATAAGGGTCCTTAAAAGAGGCAGAGGGGAGGCAGAAAGGTTAGTCACAGAATGAAGGCACATGAGAAAGGCTTGCTGGCTTTGAAAATGGAGGAAGGGGCCAGGAGCCAAGGAGCACTAGTGATCTCCAGAAGCTCGAAAAGGCAACAAAGCAGATTCTCCCTCAGGGCCTCCAGAAAGGAACATAGACTCACCAACACCTTGATTTTAGCTCAGCAAGGCCCATTTCAGACCTCTGACTTCCGGAAATTTAGGATAATCAATGTATCTTGTTTTTAACCCCCAAGGTGTGGTGATTTATTACAGCAGCAAAAGAGAACTAACACAGGTGGGTTCTGTTATTATCCCCACTCAGACCCTGATGAAACCGAGACAGGGAAAAGTTAGGTGACCTATCCAAGGTTATACCCACACCACCTGCTCAGAGAGTCTGCCTTCTTGATCACTGTGCTAGCTGCCTCTCCAGAGCTTTCCTCAGTTGCATTAGAAATGGATGGGAAGAGGGATGCAATCAATTAGCAACTTTACAAATCTCCATGGGGAGAGAGGACAATAACAGATATTCTATAAGTGTTCACAACCCGGGGCATTTTGTAAGCATCATCTCATCTGATCCTAACAACCACCATGTAACAGACACCATCATTATTCCCATTTAGCAGATGAGAAAACTGAGTTCTGCAGAGAAGAAGCAACTTGCCCAACATCAGGAGATAAGTGATGGTAGGAGCTTCATGCTGCTGGTTCAAAGATGAGCCATAGCTGTATTGGAAACTTGAAGAATCAACCTTTACCAGGCTTCTGAGACACAGACACACGAGGTCCTGCCTCAGGACCCTGCTGACCAAATATCATGGGTTCAGGGAAGGGGACATTTTCAGCTCTTCTGCATGGACATTGCTCCATCCCAAGGTTGCCTGCTGGTGGCAATGCCCACTCCTGTCACCAGCACCTGGAAGACATAAGAATGTGGCTGCTCTGACCTGCTTTGTGATTACACATGAGTCACCCCAGAGGTGTTCAGAAATATCTAAGGCAGAGCGCTGAGCTTTGGGGGGGAAAGTGGGTGTAAGAATCAACAAAACTGAGACAACATCTGTCCTGTGACTCTGTCTGGATCCACAGTTGGTGATGTCAGGAAAAAGTAAACACACTTTAATCAGTGAGCTGTTGCTGTGCTACTCATAAAAAGCCCTGACTTCTCACTCACATGCCTCAAGTCGGGCTGCTCCAGGCTGGGCCAAGCTGGGCCTCGCCTTTGGCCATGGGTCATGCCCAACTCTGCACCACATATTGCTCATTATTCTGGGACCAGCAGGCCACCCATGACCTGTCTTTTTCATGATAATAATAGAATTCAAAGACAAGGGGATCATAGGGTGCCTCTGAGGGAGGAGACTTGGAAGCTGTGTGTTGTTCCTACCACCCTCTTTGGCCATAGATAAATCATGTATGTGGCCAAGCCCAATGCCCCTGGGACAGGGAAGTATATATTCTTCCAACGGAAGTAGCAGGGGAGGTAGAGAATGTTGGTTGACCAATAATCGAATCTGTCACCATTGTTGGAAATCAAAGGCAAAGAAGAGAATCAGATACCTTTAAAATAAAGTCTGCAAACATCATTGCCTTTCAAACAATGAGCTCTTATTTTTGTTCCATACAAACTGGAGATATATGCAATCAGTGAAATGCAATATGGCACTCCATGCCTCAGCTTCCAGTCTGTACGGGTGTCTGCTGAGCCTCCTGTCCATCTGTACCCCAATGACATAACATCTCTAAATGGGATCTAAGCTCCCTGCTGGCGTGGAGTCCACTCACAGGATAGGAAACTCTCATGTGGTGATGGTGCTCCTCTAACACATTTATAAGCTTGTCCTGTGGAGCATTCTCAGCTAGCCTGGCTGTCATGTGCAGCCCATTTGGGAGTTCTGCTATGTGCGTAATGGTGGGCTCACTGCAAACTTATGACCTTTGAAAAGACTTGTGAGGTGTGCTACACTCAGAAAGAAGGGCTATTTGTTTTCAATTATTCTCTCTCTCAACCTAAGACTAAATAAGACAGCAGAGAAACGCTGTAGCTGTGAGTTGTCTAGTTCTCATAAGTTAAAAATGTGACTTATAAAAATTTACAAAGGCAGGAAACCTGATCTTTTCTTTGAGAGGCAAAAAAAAGCAAATGATAGTTTTGGAAAGCTTGAACATATTAATTGTCTATGGTTAGAAAATGTGTTATCATGGGGAGGGTATGTGCTTTGGTGAGTGCTGTGAAGTGTGTAAACCTGGCGATTCACAGACCTGTATCCCTGGGGATAAAAATATATCATATGTTTATAAAAAATTTAAAAAAAGAAGAAAATGTGTTATCAGACATAAAATGTTGGATTTTTCCAGTTCGTGGTAAGATACTAAAGACTTCACGTTCCTGACTCCCAGGGAATTTCTTAAGCAAGTGAAAAACACAGCTTTTGCAGTTCATATTGTTCTCATTTTTTCTCTTCATGTGATTTCTTTGCCTTCATAATTAAAAACAAGGAACAGTAACAGTAGGGTTTGCCCTGGGATTTTGTTAGAATGAAAAAGAATGTCTGTAATTCTCTACTAATTAGTTCTACTAGTGACTGTGCCCATTGAATTTCTGCTCAGGAAGGTACAATAGAAGAGAAAGCAACACTTTGGTATCAGACAAATCCTCAGCCTCAGTTTTCTTTTCTGTAGAATTGAGATGTTTCTGCCTCGTTCCTTTCAAGAAGTGATCTTTAATATTAACAGATAAATTCCAAAAAGGAATGATCACATTGGGAAAATTTTTTTCTTGAGTTATCATGAAACTGTGTTTTCTTTCTTAGGCCTATTTGGCTGGGCGAACCCCAAGTTAGAGAGCACATACTTGACCTATATCCTCCTTGTGTCTAATGACAGGATTATGGCCAATCTGTAAATCCTTTTTGTTACAATCCCAAGCCAGTCGCCAGGCAGCCATCCTCCTTGTGGAGACTCAACAATGCCCTCTGCAGTCACAGACAAAGGAGAGGAGAGATGTGGGTGGTAGGGAACCCTGCACTGGCTTGCTGTAGAAGTGACATGAATTTCTCGTACTCATAGCCCATTGGTCAAAGCCAGTCACGTGACCCAGACTCCAAAGGAAGTGGGGAATGCGAAGGAACCCGTGCCTATTAACCTACCAGTAGATATCTCTGCCACAAGAGGTTTCAAGAGAAGTAAATCCAAGTCTTATCTCCTCCTGACCACGTGTGACTCTGGGTAAGCTGAGCAGACAGACACACAGCCTCATGCCGTCCTATCTGTCCAGTGTGGTCGTCATTTTATGAGCTCAACAATGAGACTGATACTAGAGTTCAGGGGAAACTTTTGATTATTAAGAATATGCACCAAAGATAAAGTGTCATGCAATGGGCTGAGATTAAGGGAGGAATTCAAATCTGGCACCTGGAAATCAAGTCAATGGCATGCCAAAAAGGAAAGCAATATTGAGTAATATGGACGCTTTAAGAAAAATCTAAAGCACAGCTATAAACTGGTAGCTTCCAGGACACAGCGTTTCCACAGATGTGTTTCGTATCACTTACACGAGGTCTAAAAGATGTCCTTAATTAACTGCCAACATTTAAAAATGGAAAGTTGTATATAAAAATCTAGATTTCCTGTTTCTATTAAAAATTTGGAAGATTGAGTAACACTGAGTCAACAACAGTTTTTCCGTAACGCCTGGCAATAATTAGCTGGAGGTGAGGGACAGCTGCTCTCTGTAGATGCTCTACCATTCACCAACCACCACTGAACCTTCTTCATTCACTCACAGGATGTGATAACCTAAGAGGGTTTGGATTTGCAACTTCTGGTCTGGGTAAGCTAATGCAAGTTCTTCCCAGCTCTGTGAGCAAGCTCACTATGTAAATTACATAGAAATACACAGAACTCTTTTCAAACAAGAACCTCAAGCAGGTATCTCTAGGCACCATAACAGGCTGGCACGACTCTTCTGGAAAGCAATTCCACAAGGTATCGTTGATACGACTTTCCAGATGTTTGCACACCTTCATCCTGTCATTTCACCCTGGAGACCCTTTGTTAAAAACACTTTCCCTACAGTGTTTTATGTAACAGTTCATCATGACTTTAATTATAATGGAAAACCATTGGAAGCCACTGGAAAGTTTATGTTGAAATCTTTAGGCAAACTATACTGTGTTCACCTAGTGGGCTCTTGTGAATAAAAGCAAGTACCAGCTGATGGTCATGCTATTAACCACAAGCCTGTACTCTGCAAAATATTAAGGCATACAAACCAAAAGTCAACTGAGGAGCTATTGCAGAAGGTCATTGAGAAGACATGACCACCAGTTGACCTGTGAGCTAGACCCAGGCATTCGGAGCTCTTCACCTCCTCCCCTGTCCTTGGAACATGGGTGCCATCTGCCTTTCCTTTTCCTTGACATGGTAATGTGGTGTTGAGAACACCTACAGTTGTACATAACTGAACCCAGTTAAGGCTTCTTTATGAAATTCTAAGGTTTGGCAGGTGGGTATGGGGATCCACTGTCTTTCAGCTGCCCAAGGCAAGCCATGGCTATAAGTTCCTTTGTTTGTCAAATTTGCTCCCCACCTCACCCAGTGGCCTGCATCCCCTTTCTTCTTCTCCCTGCCCTCTGAGGACAGACAGGTTTCAGATTATACCCAGGATGCCCCTGAGGGTACAAACCAACAGGAGCCCTTTAAGATTAAAGGACACTCAAGAGCCATGACTGCTAAATGTAATGCATTATCTGTGATAGAATCTTGTTTGGAAAAATATTGCTAGATAAGACATCATTTGAAGCAATTGGCTAAATTTGAATAAGATCTTTTATTAAACAAATCTATTGTACCACTATTAATAAACCCTAAATTTGATCATTTTGTTGTGATTTCATAACAGTGTCCTTGTTCTTAGGAGATACTCCTGAAATACTGAGGAATAAAGGATCATAAAGTTTTTCACTTAATCGCCAGTGATTCAGGAAAAATAGTATTATTAATATGACAGATGTAATAGAGAGATAATATAAATGTGGCAAAATACTAACGGTTGGTAAGTCTGAGTGAAGGATGAATTGGTGTTCATTATTCTATTTCTTAAATTTCAAATTTCTTGAAAATTTTCTGTGGTTTAAAGATTTTTCAATTAAAAATTTTAAAAAAAAGTTTGGTCATCTGGAAAATATTATGGCATCATGTTAAATAAAAAATTCAAGCTAGATAATCATATATCCAGTGTCATCTTAATTAATTTAGAAAACTCCCTCCATTTAGAAGACAAGACTGGAAGGAAAATATTGAAACATTACTGTCTAAATTTGGTGTGGTGAACTGGACTGGGAATGCTTTTATGAGTCCATTTTTTTCTATATTTTCTTCACATTTTTAATAACCATCTATCACTTTTATAATGAAAAAAAGAAACTTAAAAAAAAAAATGACACACAACTACCAAGCACCATGGGGGAAAAAAGTCATTTTCTTCTACCTCCTCAACTTTGAGCCAGAAGCCAAGCTCCAGAGCAATGACAGAGGAAATGGGTTCAAGCTCTCAGCTATTATGGTGTGAAAGACAGTGTTTCAGAGGTTGCCAAGTGACCTTTAATGAACACCTGAGACAGAAAAATCATAGCATTCCAGGCTTAAGCTCAATGTATAATTTAGCTTTAGTATCACAGTGGGACTACTGGGTATATCCCCAGATTTAAGATTTGTGGCCAAGCTGAGGAGTATTTTTTAATTTGGCTGATTCTCCATGGACTTAGGCTTCAGGTTCACGTGCTGCAAAGTAGTTAAACTTGACTTCAGATCAGAAGGCTTTTTTTTCCCCCTTTTAAGACAGAGTCCTTATTTTACAATTTTATGAAGCAGATTTACATTAAGCACAAATCAAGTGGGTCAGGCTGAACTGATTCATTAGCCCACAAGCCTCTTTCATTGCAGGCAAGGTCAGCATCCTCTTATCTCCCTGGAGGTGGAGGTTGGAGTTCCTGGCCTAAGACATCCCAGTCCACTCTTCCCCACCTCCTTCCAGCTACTTCCTTTTACCTGAGCTTCTGTTCTGTGTCTGCTTCCTGGCTCCTGTTCTCAAAACCCTACTTCTTCCCCCAGACCTCTCCTAGAAGAAAAGGTTGTCTCACGCTTGTCTAGATGAAATATCTCCACATCCTTAACAGCCCTCTTCTTTCCTCTGGCCTTATAAGTATGCCACACAAGTCTCCCCTCCCTCCACTCCAAGAATTTTCTCCAGGTTCCATCCACCCCTGCCTCTCCCCACATCTGTCACTCTGTCTTCTTGGAACCACATCTATCTTTGGAATCACAGCCAGCAACTTGCACCCACATAGACTGACATTTCTTACAGTCCTCTTAATTGTGCCTCTCACTGGCTGGGATGGCAGTTTCCATTCCAGCCCTAAGACCTTGCCTTGGCAGAGCCTCGGTTGGCACTTGCCTAGAACAGAGAAGCCAGCTATCAACATCACCAGGTCCCCTCCGGGAGACCGGAGTTCTTCTCATGTCCCCCGGTGGTTGTGGTGATTTTTAGCATTCCTCTGGTAGAACTGACCATCCTTAACTGCCTCTAAGCCCTCACCCAGCTAAGCTGAAAGAAATATCAACCTCAGCCAAGTTAGAATCTCCCAACCTCCCAGGGAGACCTTATGCAAGGTCCTAGGTGACGCCAAGGCATGAAGTTAAAAAAGACCCATTGAGGTCAAATCCTGCCTCGGCTACTTACCAGCTGGGAAAACTCATGGAGGCTACCCACTCTCCCTCTGTCTCTTTCCTCATTTTGTGGAGCGGATAATAGTACCTGCCTTGTGGGGATGTTGAAAAGATGAAATGATTTAAAATACGTAAAAGGCAAAACATAGTGCCTGTCATATAACAAGCCCTAAGAGTAAGTTTTTGTTACTGTTAACGCATCTGTATCGATTATGGCCATTGTCCTGGGGCCCGTCCCCATGAGATGCAATTGTTCTATCACTTCCCTGACACATTTGTGGTTTAGAAATCCTTGAAGAAGCAGGGAGCTCCAAGCCCGTTGGAGCCATCTTCAACCTTCCCCGCTGGAGTCCTGCCACCTCCCCGAGAGCTCTCCAGGAGCAGTGCATGACCCAGATGCTGCGGGATCTGCAGAACACTAAGGCACAGAGCAGAAACTCAGAGCCTTATTGAGAGCAGAATCTCTGAGAAGATGAATTTCTAATGATTGAAAACTCAAATTAAAAAGGGATATAAGGAGATAATGGGAAAGAGCGAATGTCAGAAGACAAATTGGTTTAACGGAATGACAGGCATCTTCCAATTCTTTTCTACTCAGCATGTAATTGTGAGAGTTCGGCTTCAGGGTTTAGGGGAGAAAACAGAGGTGATGCTTTCCTAAGAAAGACGTTGTCCTCAGGCAGACCCTGGTCAACATGTGCTCCTTAAGATGGCTGCTCATAGATGCTTGCTGAGACTGGCCAGGCTCCTGTGGGTGGGATATCAGAAGTGGTGCCCTGCTCTGTTCACATACAAGAAAGTTAGCACTTCTTTCTTTCTCCCTTGCCCCCAAATTTCATTTATTTATTTATTTATTTGTGAGAAAGAGAGAGAGAGATCAAGAGAGAGCCCATGAGCAGTGTGAAGGGCTGAAGGAGAAGCAGATGCCCTCCTGGGCTGGAAGCCCAATGGTCAGGGGCTCGATCCCAAGACTCAGAGCCACCCAGGCACCTGGCACTTCTTTCTTTTTTATTTTATTTTTTTTAAGATTTTATTTATTTATTTTTCAGAGAGAGAGAGAGAGCAAGAGCGAGCACAGGCAGAGTGGCAGGCAGAGTCAGAGGGAGAAGCAGGCTCCCTGCAGACTGGCACTTCTTTCTATTTAACCCCTTTTAGTGGCACCTCTCATCCTTAAGTTTTCAGTGTCACCAAATGGAATATAAATTTAACTTAAAAATCATCTTTTAAGGAGAACCACAGAGATGGAGACACAGGGTATAATTTGAGAGAGAGGACTGACTTTGGTTCTTGCCTTGGTTCTGTGGCAAATAGTTTACAGATCTGAAAGAATGTTTACATTAAAGGAAGATCTTCCCAGTGGAGGGGTTTTAGTACTGGAATCATGAATAAAAGAGACAAGGGTTGTGAGGCAAGGTATCCTCTAATTCTCCCCAAATAACAAGCACTATGGAATATCTGAAAGTTGATAAGATTCCTAAGGTCATTTATACTATTACTTATAATGTTTTTTATTTAAGGTTTTATTTATTTGACAGGGAGAGAGAGAGAGTGAGAACAGGAACACAAACAGGGGGAGTGGGAGAGGGAGAAGTAGGTGTCCCACAAGCAGGGAGCCCGATGAGGGGCTCAATTCCAGGACCCTGGGATCATGACCTGAGCCGAAGACGGGTACTTAACAACTGAGCCACCCAGATGTCCCTACAATAGTTTTTTTTTAATTAATTATTATTATTATTATTTTTAATATAATTTTTTATTTTTTATAAACATATATTTTTATCCCCAGGGGTACAGGTCTGTGAATCGTCAGGCTTACACATTTCACAGCACTCACCATAGCACATATAAAGCTATCTGTAACCATTGTATTCCACATCTGACAGCCACACAGGATGTGAATTCAGGAAGGTTACTCAGCCTTCTTGTGACTCGAGTCTTTGTTTGTTTGTTTGTTTGTTTGTTTGTTTGTTTGTTTTAATGGGGCTAGGAATTTCACTCAGGGAAAATATTTCTACCAGTAGTTAGAATGTGGAAAGTCACAAGAGATCCAGGGAGAAAAAGATTTTGAAAAAATAGAGTATGGAAGATCTATAAACCAATATCAAATGTTCTATCACACAAGTAGCTGGAGTCTGGAAAGTGAGGAGTAAATGCAGCCAAAGACATATTTGAAGAGATAAAGGTTGAGACAATTTTCCAAAACTGCTGGACGACACCAAACCACCTACAGAAAGCTCAGAGAACCTTCAGAAAAGAAAGGCAAAGAAAACACCACCTAAGACTTCAGAGTCAAACTGCTGGAAACCAGACAGAGACAATCTCACAAGCAGTTGGGAACAAAAGACAGATGACATCAAGGGGGAAAGGGGAGACTTCCTGGAGACTTCTGATCAGAAAAACCAAAGACAAGAGGACAAAAGATTGGCAACTTCAAAGTAGCAAAAGAAAGAAAGAAACCATCCTGTAATTTTGAATCCAGTTTTGTTCCCAGGCATCACTCTTAGCCAATAGCACGGGGTACCTTCACTGCGTCCTCCAGCCCGGGGACGTCAAATCCTGGCTGAGCTTTCTTTTACATTTTTTTTTTAAGATTTTATTTATTTGTTTGACAGAGAGAGAGATCACAAGTAGGCAGAGAGAGAGGCAGAGAGAGAGGAAGGGAAGCAGGCTCCCTGCCTAGCAGAGAGCGAGACACGGGGCTCGATCCCAGGACCCTGGGTTTATGACCTGAGCCGAAGGCAGAGGCTTTAACCCACTGGGCGACCCAGGTGCCCCATAGCTTTCTTTTACATTTCCTAAGCCCCCTAGGACAGTCACCTGGCCCACAGGACCACCCACTCCTTCAGCAGCACCAAAGCTCTGTAAGACTTCCAGGAGGAACAACTCCCAATCACCGTGGTGGTTCCCAGCCTCTGTGTCACCTGGGGAACCACCTGGGGTACTGCACAAAATCAAGCACATCCAAGCTCCACACCTTGAGATTCTGATTTCATTGTTTTGGGGCATGTCTGCAAGTTTTCTTTTTTAATTTGGCAAAATAATTATAGTGAACAGCCAGGTAGCTTGCAACCTATGGTTTAGAGAGGATGCTTTTTCCTTTCAGGACAGATAGGAATTCAATACCAACACTGTTTCTTCTATTGACTAATATGGAACCGTTCCCTAACCATTTTAAAAATTACTATCTTGAACTGTCTTGGGCAAGATTGCTCTACAGCCGACTTGCTCCCAAATTTGGATGCCCATTGATATCCCCGGGAGAGCCCAGGTTACGGTCTGGGCATCTGGATTTTTATAAGCTCCCCGGCTCTTGAGATTTCTAGAAGGTCCAAGCCCCTAGGAAGAGGTTGAGAAATTCTGGCCAACCAGAGGTTGTTATGAGAGAAAACAAGAACAGATGGCATCAGACGAACTCCCAGGCTTCTGGCCGGCTGACATTGCCCCCAGATTTGCTCAGCTCCCACTTTCCTTCCTCGAAAGGGCATCCTTCAGACACTCTCTGACCTGCTGCTTGTCAGCGCCCAGCAGGCCGCCTGCTTCCTGCCCAGAGCTGCTCCTGATGGGGACCTCGCATGTGTTCTCCTGCTCTCTGGTGCCAGCCACAGAATGGGAACCTCATTACATTAAGTCGAAGGGGTGTCTGGAAAACAAATGGTTGCTGCTGTATGGGTGTGCTGGAGGCCCAGGGAGAGAGGGGGAATTCCTGGGCGTTGCTGCAGGTTCTCACCACACTCTGCAACCATTACCACTACAGGGAAAACCATCCCTTGATTGATGGCTGAGTTGCTCTGTCCCCATCCTGGCTGGGTAGGAAGAGGCGTCTCCCAGCCATAAATCCAAAGTCTTTGGCACTAATGTTGCCTCCTTGGCTTAAGCAGCCTCATTACCAGGATCATACCACTCAGCCATGGGGAGGATTTAATTGCTGTACCATTTAAATGTTCCACTGACTTCTGTAAATCCAATTTCTGTTTTCTGATATTGATGCTCCTGGGGATGATAATTTAGGCACAATTCTCTTCACCTTGTTGTTGTTGTTGTTGTTTTCCTTTAGTGCCTATTTCTTCCCTTTTATTAAGGTTCCGAGTTTCTCAAAGAATGCTCCCCAGATCATACATTTGTACCATCTGGGGTCACTGTCAAAATCTCAGATTTCTAGACCTACCATGACCCTACTGAATCTTATCTAAAGTAGGAACAGTTACTATATTCTTAGCAAGTACCCCAGGTTGTTGTAAAGACTGAGAACCACTGATCGGAGGCAGTACCCTAGAAAACCAAGCTTCTTGGTTCTCGTCCTAGTGTGCCAGTTTGCTGGTTGAATAGTCTTGATTTACCTCTCTGGGATTCAGTGTCCTCCTCTGGAAAATGGAGCTGAAATGCTGTCTACCCTGTAGGAATGCTGTGAGGTCTAAATGAACCAGCATAACATGCATAGCAGAGTGCTAGGCACACAGTAGGAACTTATCACCACCAATCCATTCAGTAAGAGAAGATTAACCTCATGAAAGGTCGAAGAATGAAGTAAGGCAGATTATGTTAAATGCTAAAAGTGTAACAGAAATACAATCATTAAAGTACAGAAAAGGTTGAGATACCACCAGCGCACCTGAGGGAAGACGAGCTGCAGAGTCAGATTGGGACAGAAACAGACTTCACCTTGAACTGAGAGAAATTCAATTCACCCATCTGGAAATCGGAGTCAAGAATGCTACCTAGCTGATTAGTATGTTTCCTTTTTCATTTAAGTTTTAATGTGTGTAATATATAAATATGATATGTATATCACATATGTCATATGTGATATATATATCATATATACAATCACATATGCACATAATTGAATGTGGAAAGAATGAGTAAAATTACACACACGCTTTAAAAAAATGGTTTATAGGAAAATCCAGTAGGCAATACAGAGTTCCTACACACCTCCCTCTTGCCGTTTCCCCATTATTAACATCTTGCACTAGTACGTGGGGCGTTTGTTACAATTCATGAACCAATACTGATACATTACTAGTAACGAAAGTCCAAAACATAGATTAGATTTCACTCTGTTTTCAGTTCTATATGTTCTCATGACCTGTATCCCCCATTACAGTATCATACAGAAGAGTTTCACTATCCTAAAACCCCTGTGCTCCACCTGTTCATCTCTTCTCCCTTTTCCCTCAAACCCTTGAGGACCACTGACTTTTCTATGGTCTCTGTAGTTCTGCTTTGTCCAAAATGTCATAAAGTTGAAATCATGCAATCTAGGTTTTTCAGATTGATTTTCTTTTTTAGCAATATGCATGGTTCCTCCATGTCTCCTCATGGATTAGTAACTCCTTTGTTTTTATCATTGATTAATATTCCATTTTATGGATGCACTTTACTCACACACTGAGGGATATCTTAATTGCTTCTAGTTTGAGGTAATTATTAAGAAAGCTATTATACACATTTGTGTGCATCTTTTTGTGTGGACATGTTTTCAGCTCATTTGAGTGAATACCAAGGAACCCAATTGCTGAAATGTAGGGTGAGACTATGTTTAAGTTTGTAAGAAACTGCCAACCTGTCTTACAGCGTGGCTGTCCTACTTGCATTCCCATTAGCAATGAACTAGAGTTCCTGTTGCTCCACATCTTTGCCAGCATTTGGCATTGTCGGTGTTTTGGATTTTTTGCCATTTGAATCGGTGTGTAGTGATATCACATTGTTGCTTCAATTTACACTTCCTTCATGATACGTGATTCTGAGCATCTTTATGTACGCTTATCTGTCACTTGTTATTCTCCTTTGGTGAGGCAACTGTTCGGCTCTTTTTGCCTATTTCTTGAATAGGTAGTTTGTTTCTTACTATGTTAAGGGAACTTTTTATTTCCTTCATTAGGTATATATGTGGATACAGGCCCTTCATTGGGTATATATTTTGCCAAGAGTTTTTCCCAATGTATGGCTTATATCTTCACTCTCTTAATAGTGTCTTTCAGAGAGCAGAAAATTTTAATTTTCCTGAAGTCCACCTTACCAATTTTTTCTTTAATGGATTATACTTTTTGTATAACCAAACCCAAGTTCTTCTAGATTTTCTCCTATATTATCTTCTAGAAATGATACAGTTTGACATTTAGATAAAAGACACATTTTGAGTCAACTTTTGTGAAAGGTGTAAGTTCTGTAATACCAATATGTATTGTATTTCTAGGGATAAGTTCCCAAGACTGAAACCTCAGGGTCAGAGGGCTATGTAATTTTCACTTTCATAGGTATTGCCAGAATGCGTGTTCAGAAAAATGTATTAATACTTTATTCTGGCATCATAAAAACATAGGTGGAGAATATTCCCACTAGAATTGGGACCATTTTCCCTGTCTAGTGAGTATGAAAGAAGATCTCTGTGTTCCTAGTATTTTTATTTCCCTTTAGTTGAATTTGAGAATATATAGTGCATTGTCAGACTTTTGTTAATTACTGATGCACATATTTGGGATTTTGTTCTAACTGTTTTTTACTGTCATTTTGTAAGAACTCTATATATATCATAGATACAACCCTTTGTTGTCTTCATTACAGTTTACTTTTTCCCCCAAACCTATCCTTTTAATTTATTTTTTTATGGACCACTTAGTACTAACTTTGTTTCCTCCTGAAAGCATCAAGCATTGGCTAAAATATATAAGGAATATTTTAGTAAAGAAATCAGAGTCAATGTATTACTAGAAAACTCACTCTTAGAGGGCTGCAGATAAGAAAATCACAGAGAAACCAAGGTCACGTTGGCTGGCGAAGAAAACATTGGGCAGGTGGTTGGCAGGTGGAAGGAAATAAAAAGTTATTTCAAATATTTGAACGATTGCCACCTGGGACAAAGGATCCCATTAATTCTGAATGGTCACAAATGATAGAGCTACTTCAAAGGAGAATGACAAGGAAGAAGAATTGGGCTCTAATAAGGAAGAAGTGTCTTCACGGTCATGGCTGCCCCCAAATTAAATGGTTGCTTAGGATTTAGTGTTCCATTAAACTTCTGAAGATGGTCACCATAAAGTTGGAGAACTGGGGGGACAATATCATGCATAAGTCTCTACTATTCAGAAAAACTAAAATCAGTTGAGGTATTTCAAAGAAAATCAGGCCTTAATACAGACAATTTGGTGATCACAAAACTGTTGGAAGGGCTGGAGAAGTCCAAGGCAGGAAGCTGGTATTAAGCTTTCAGCTTCACTGCTGCAATTAGAGCCTCCTAGGATGGAACAACACTGCTCTCATGCAGGGGTGAGTAACATGTCGAGCCCTGGGGCAGGCAAAGATCAGGAAAACTCAGAAGCCACTGGGAAAATTAAGTTGCCTATCTGCAAAGCCGTTGTACATCTGCCTGTCCCCACTGAAGGAAGAAATGATGTCTACCTCTACTCCATCTCTGTGTAAGACCTTTTCATTGACAGAATGTAAATGACATCCATGGGGCTGGAAATACGAGGTTCTGAGCAAGATAGTTCATGGACTTCTGGCCCCTGAAGTACAGAGGGGAGTTAGAAGGATGGGGCAGAGGATACAGGTTGTCAAACAAGATCTGGGGCAGGGTTCCAACATCAATTTGATGACAGACAAATGGTTGTACTTGACTCTATGTGGCCTGCTTAAAATTTAGAGAAGTGGGATTCCATAGTACTCCGTATAGCCTTTTCTTTTCTGAAAGTGTTTTTAAAAGTCTTCTCTGTCTCTGAAGAGCATGAACAACACTGCCTTTCTAAATGTGATGGAAACCCAACCACTCGATCGATCTTGTAGATTTTATGCAAATTGTACTTTAAAAAGATGTTATGTCACTGAAGGTGACCATCTTTGTGACTGCTGAAAAGTAAACTTGTTATTTAATGCAATTAGCATGAATTGAGGAGCACCTTGCATAAGCTGTTGGAGTAGTTTGCAAGCCCAAGAGGCCCGGCTCACCACTGGAGTTGTAGGCACCGCCATGCAAGGCAAGGCTTCTCCTACCCAAGCACAAAATTCCCCTGGTGTCCTCCAGAGAGCAAACAAATGAGAACCAGCGGCCTGCTGATTTGGGTTGATCACATCATGATATGCAGACGGCTCTCCCATTGATCCACCAAACTTCAAAACTAGTTCTACAAGGTCACATTGTGAAGAGTAAGGAATAAATCGGATTGAAGAAAGCAAAAAGTCACAAGGGCGGGGTCAGCAAAACAGAAATCCACAGTGTACTGCATCTTATATGATCCCATGGACAGGCGTGCCAGAGCCAGTGAGGCAGCCAGAGTATTGCCTTCTCACTCCTCATTCAAGAGAGGATTGCCATGAGCTAGCCGCCAGCCTCCTCTTTCAGGGCCTCTGGGATCTACAGTAAGTCCATGCTGTCCTCAAGCAGCCTTCAGCCAATGGCTGAGCATCGTACTGGTAGGAGGGCTTGCCATTTGTGCCCGGGTGCCCTCTGTTGGCAAGCTGTGACAGCCCTGTCCATTGGGCTGGGCAGAACCCTCAGAGGTGCATCAAGGGATGTGGGTTTCCTAGGGGACCTACCTATAAATGAAATTGCTGAATTGGAAGGAATTTCTTTACATGACTTCCAAAGACAACTCGCATTACAGGTCTCCTCATTTGTTCATTTGAGCATTACAATTTCAAACCTATACTATATCACAGTTAATCTGGACCAAGCTGTACCTAGCAATTGATACTATTTCTAAAGCAAGATGAGCCCTTAAGGACAAGCCTCTCATCGCCATTCAGAAATTACAAATACGATAGACAAAAGATTTTTCGCTGAGCTTATAAACCAAAGAAAAGCGAACTTGTGTTGAGTTTGGGAGATGATGACAGATTCTGTCTTAAAAGAAGACAGGACTCTGAAAGCAGCTAGAATCGCCAATGGAACTGAAATTGCATTCTTTTGTGAAGAAGATTATAAGAACTACTAAACTAATCCCATTTAATCCTGGTGGAACCCAAACAGGAGCTTCCTTTTTGTTTCCTGTTAAGCTCTTTATTCTACTTGAGTCCAGTGCACCTGTCTGAGGTTCCTCCTCCCACACCTGCCCAACTTCCCCCTCCTTGACACAGATTAGGCCCATAGTGTGGTCCAAATTTTCCCTGCTGATTCCCCCCCACACTTATCTTTCGCCGACATGATCCCTCATAAATGGCTTGCCCTTGTCACTGGGTCTCAGTGTGTACTTTCGGATGACCTAAACAAATACAGCTGTGGCATCTGCTAGACACAATGTGGGCTTTGTTCCACTGGAAATAGCCCTTCCGTCTTGTTGGCTCTCCATTTTCACATCGCTAGAGCTGGGAGGGGTGGAAGGGGAAGGAGGATAAAGAGTGCTTACTGCCAAGCAGTCTGGATTTGGGATGCCAGCTGTTTATAGTGATTGTCTGAGAAAGCCAGCTGCTCTGACTCTGTGGGAAATTTGGCCCCTCAGATTATAGAAGACCCTGATCTTAGAAGTAACTTCTTCCATGAGGAGAAAGGAGGTCTTACTCTCTGTGCCTCATTGCCCAGGTAAGGCAGGGTAATTCCCTGGGTTATCTGGAAATAGTTCTGCTCATTGAATAATGTGCGGTCAACATTGTTCATTTTACTAGTATGCCATGGTGGTCCTTCAGAGCAGGAGTTAATTAGGTGGTCCTGGTTTCTATAACTCTCAATTACTAATTTATAGCAGGGATACATATATATATATGTATATATATGTATATATATATATACATATATATACATATATATATATGTATATATACATTTTCTGATCTTAAAAATTCTCAAAAAAAAAAACCAAACAAATAAATCCCAGCCAGGGAGACACAGCGTCTCATATATACCACTTTCTATGCTTCAATTCGGAAATAAGTTTTGCCTGTGAAACACAGCACTGTTGGGTTTTATTAGGATTTATTTTCCTCCATTTCCCCTCCAACATGCAGCTCAACCCCTTTCCACCCCTAACACCATATTACTGTCATCTTTCCTCAGCTTCATTCGACCTTTGTGATGCCAGGAAGATAAAATTAGCACAATTCCTTGTTTTGAAAAGTTGATTCATTCCAAAAAGCGGAGTGGAGTTCACATAGGCACATACCTACACCTCTTTCGATCAGGAAATAAGGGAGGAGAAACTGAGACACAAATGAGGTAAATTGTACTAACTGAAGTTAAATAGCAGCTTTTCCAGTGAGAGAAGCCAGTACTTGAGTATTGGATGTGGGCACGTCTGCCCCTCCCCCAAAGTCTAAGCGCACAGTTGTAAACAGAAGACAGAGAAACATGGTGGCGTGAAGCACAGCAGAAGTCATGTGGATCATCTAAGAGTTTCTTTGGCTCATAATACATAGAAAGCAGCCAGACACTTACTTGGTCTAATACTTCCACTCACAGATAAGGTACCAGAGGAAACTGAAACTTCCTCAGAGCTGTACAACCAGTTGTGGCCCATCAGAAACATTCTGGAATGCCTCGTTGCTCCTTCATCATATATGGCTTTTTTGTTTTTTGTGTTTTTTTTAAGATTTTATTTAATTATTTGACAGACAGAGTTCCCAAGTAGTTAGAGAGGCAGGCAGAGAGACAGAGGGGGAAGCAGACTCCCCACTGAGCAGAGAGCCTGATGTGGGGCTCGATCCCAGGACCCTGGGATCATGACCCTAAGCTGAAGGCAGAGGCCCTAAACCACTGAGCCACCCAGGTTCCCTGTTTGAGGGTTTTTTCCCTCACTTTCTCCAGATACTTTTGTGTAACTCTCACCAAGGGTAAACCTAAACAAGGTGGCCTGCATTTCCTCTTGACTCAGAATAAGGACCTGATATGGTCTCAGTAGACATATTCATATGTACAATTCATAGGCAATTCATAGACCATATAAATGGTCTATGAATTGTCAACAACACTACCGTCTTCCACCTGTGGGCCCATTTCTTACATTTTTACCCCAAACTTGCCTGCTTCTGTCTGACGGCCCAGTAAAATCAACATGTATTGCTTTCTCCAGAGAGGAGAGAAACCCAATTTGTAGGGTTGATGAAGGACACTGCCATCTTTAGGCTCAATAAACAAGAATGGGTAGTGGTAGGCAACAACTCCTCACATGCACTGAATTGGTTCCTCTATGTTATTACATGTGGTCATTTGCATTATTGACCCCAAATATCTTCACTCTTTTTGAACCCCTTTCTCCATGTGTGGCCACTTTTTTTTGTCACCTTTGCTAACATTTCCCCCAAAATGTTCTTCTCTGTCCCAGATTAAGTTTGCCAGAGGAAAAATTCAGTGAGTTTTGGAAAAGGGAAGGAGAGCAGCAGCCATGTTTTTATGTTCCAAAAGGTGGGTATAGATTGGCCCTGTCTCAGCTCCTGCACATTCTCATTGACCTGCCATCTACCCTCACTGACATGGAGCAGCGACTACCCTCCAGCCCCTCCAGCTCCTGCTTTCTGTAGCTCTTGAGGCAGGCACGTGTGCAGCTGGCCAGACGCACCAGCTGGGGCAACAGCTTCTCCTGCAAGCCCCCCATGTCTGCACATCTGAAGATAGACACTGGGCCCTGGAAGATTCTTATCACCTGTGCCATACTTCCGCTACTCTCCAGGTAACTAAATCACTGCGGAAAGGCAATAATATGTCTACTCACTGATGGCACCTGAAGCTGGAGTAGCCAAGAAGAAACACATTTTATGATTCTGGAGACTATTTCAGGAGGTGACCAGAAAGATAAAATGTTCAGTGATGGCGGGGATGGCTGTTTGTTCTGTTCTGCTAAATTACCATTATTGTCACCATCATTTCTTTTTTTTATTAAATTTATTTATTTTCAGCATAACAGTATTCATTATTTTTTCACCACATCCAGTGCTCCATGCAATCCGTGCCCTCTATAATACCCACCACCTGGTACCCCAACCTCCCATCCCCCCACCACTTCAAACCCCTCAGATTGTTTTTCAGAGTCCATAGTCTCTCATGATTCCCCTCCCGTTCCAATTTACCCCAACTCCATTCTCCTCTCTAACACCCCTTGTCCTCCATGATATTTGTTATGCTCCACAAATAAGTGAAACCATATGATAATTGACTCTCTCTGCTTGACTTATTTCACTCAGCATAATCTCTTCCAGTCCCATCCATGTTGCTACAAAAGTTGGGTATTCATCCTTTCTAATGCAGGCATAATACTCCATAGTGTATATGAACCACATTTTCCTTATCCGTTCATCCGTTGAAGGGCGTCTTGGTTGTTTCCATAGTTTGGCGACCATGACCATTGCTGCTATAAACATTGGGGTACAGATGACCCTTCTTTTCACTACATCTGTATCTTTGGGGTAAATACCCAGGAGTGCAATTGCAGGGTCATAGGGAAGTTCTAGTTTTAATTTCTTGAGGAATCTCCACACTGTTCTCCAAAGAGGCTGCACCAACTTGCATTCCCACCAACACTGTAAGAGGGTTCCCCTTTCTTCACATCCCCTCCAACGCATGTTGTTTTCTGTCTTGCTAATTTTGGCCATTCTAACTGGTGTAAGGTGATATCTCAATGTGGTTTAATTTGAATCTCCCTGAGGGCTAGCGATGATGAATATTTTTTCATGTGTCTGATAGCCATTTATATGTCTTGATTGGAGAAGTGTCTGTTCATATCTTCTGCCCATTTTTTGATATGATTGCCTGTTTTGTGTGTGTTGAGTTTGAGGAGTCCATTATAGATCCTGGATATCAACCTTTTGTCTGTACTGTCATTTGCAAGTATCTTCTCCCATTCCGTGGGTTGCCTCTTTGTTTTTTTTGACTGTTTCTTTTGCTGTGCAGAAGCTTTTGATTTTAATGAAGTCCCAAAGTTTATTTTTGCTTTTGTTTCCTTTGCCTTTGGAGACATACCTTGAAAGAAGTTGCTGTGGCTGATATCGAAGAGATTACTGCCTATGTCTTCCTCTAGGATTCTGATGGATTCCTGTCTCACGTTGAGGTCTTTTATCCATTTTGAGTTTATCTTTGTGTACGGTGTAAGAGAATGGAGAATGATCGAGTTTCATTCTTCTACATATAGCTGCCCGGTTTTCCCAGCACCATTTATTGAACAAGACAAGGATTCCCACTTTCACCACTCTTGTTCAACATAGTATCAGAAGTCCTAGCAACAGCAATCAGACAACAAAGAGAAATAAAAGGTATCCAAATTGGCAACAAAGAAGTCAAACTCTCTCTATTCTCAGATGACATGATTCTTTATATGGAAAACCCAAAAGACTCCACCCCCAAACTACTAGAACTCATACAGCAATTCAGCAACGTGGCAGGATACAAAGTCAATGTGCAGAAATCAGTGGCTTTCTTATACACTAACAATGAAAATACAGAAAGGGATATTAGAGAATTGATTCCATTTACTATAGCACCAAGAACCATAAGATACCTGGGAATAAACCTAACCAAAGAGGTAAAGGATCTGTATTTGAGGAACTACAGAACATTCATGAAAGAAATTGAAGAAGACACAAAAAGATGGAAGACCATTCCATGCTCTTGGATCGGAAGAATAAATATTGTTAAAATGTCTATACTGCCTAGAGCAATCTATACTTTTAATGCCATTCCTATCAAAATTCCACCGGTATTCTTCAAAGAGCTGGAGCAAATAACCCAAAAATTTGTATGGAATCAGAAGAGACCCAGAATCGCTAAGGAAATGCTGAAAAACAAAAATAAAACTGGGGGCATAATGTTACCTGATTTCAAGCTTTATCACAAAGCTTTGATCACCAAGACAGCATGGTACTGGCATAAAAACAGACACATAGACCAGTGGAACAGAGTAGAGAGCCCAGATATGGACCCTCAACTCTATGGTCAATTAATCTTCAACAAAACAGAAAAAAATATACAGTGGAAAAAAGACAGTCTCTTCAATAAATGGTGCGTCACCATCATTTCTATTTCATTACCAGACTTCCGACTCTTACATGGAACAGTGACAGATTTCCGTTCTATCTGTGGCTTCTGTTTTACCCTAGCTGCAAATTTTTCTTTTGAATGTATGATCTAAAAAAGCAATGGAATTCGCAAGTTGTATTTCTGCATGTCTTAGGGCCGTTTTATTTCTGGAGGGAACATCCTTAGTCTTACCATTCATAAAATGAGATTAACACTTTTCTGCACACAAATGCCTGTTACTGACCTCCTTTGAGGCTAACAGTAGCAACAAATACTTATGAATGCTTCCTACATGTCTAGCATTATTTTAAATATAAGATATAAATTCATTCACTTGCTATGACAAAGTGTTATAGGCAGGATTACATAAATTTGCCCATTTTGTGGATGAGGAAATGGAGGCAGAGAGATTAAGGAACCTTCCCAAGGCCACACAGTTAGTCCCTGGTGCAGGGGGTGGACCTGGTGCCAGATTCCCGGTGCTTTGCCTCTAAATTCTGCCACCACTTCCTCTGTTCCGTGAAGCAGGGAGTCTCTACAAGCAGAACATATTGATGCTTAATACAAATTCCCCTACACGAAACATTCCTCCAAATAATTCCTTTATGCTTCTGAACCCTTAGCCTTGAGCAATGCTCTCTGTCATATTTAAGCACAATTTCCATGTAATAAATGTCCTTTCTTTATTGACAAGGAATTTCATTAATTTGGTCGTCTCTCGGGCCTGACAGAAATGATTACTGCAGTCAGGAAATTGGAGAAAAAGGGGTTATTACTTTGAAAGCAAACAGAACAGGGAAGAAACAGAAAGGAGAGCTAGCCAAGTGTACAAAAGGAGCCAGGAGAGGGGAGTAAGGAAGTGAAGAGTCTGGTGCAAGCAGGTTTCTCCTCAGGGACTCTCTCTCCCTGAGGTCAATTTCCAGAGGGCTACGTTGATGACACGGAGGTCTCAAGGGGAATTTCAGGCTTTCCCCCTCACATCCCATCAGGGAGCAATGAGACAGCAGCCACAACCAAGGAATGGGGTGTGGCGAAGTAATGTGTCCTGCCTGTTTTAACTTGAGGCTCCAGGAAACTTCCCTCTGCTCTGGTTCCTCCTGGAGAACCAAAGCACAAGAGCCAATGAAAAGCATTCTTCCAACACGCCCAGGATGAAAGCCAACTTCTCACTGGGGGGTGCCTGGGGACTGGTCCATTCCCCAGAAGCAGAACATTCCTCCCAGTTACTTGGCAAGTTTCTGTGACACTATTTGACACAGAAGGACCTTGACTCGGGTCTCTCCAGCTGGAGAAGAATGTTTCCTCCTCCAGGCCATAGGGGCCAACCGATTTCCACCCTGCAGTCAGAGACCGTTCTGGTCAGCGTGTTCTGGCTTTGTCCACGGCCCCTCACTGACACTCAAAAACCATTCAGGGCAGAGGCAGCTGATGTACTTGCTTGGCTGATTCGACAGCTACGGCCCAGTATTTAAAGATCTACACCGGAATAGCCTCCTAACTGGCCTCCTCTCCTCGTATTTGCTTCCCTCTCTCCTGTCATCAGTCCAGCAACCAGAGCGTTTTGTTTAAAAAACACAGATACAATGATGTCATCTGTTATCCTTGCTGAAAACCCTTTTAAGATACTGGGCAAAATAACTCATGTGGTCCATAAAGAGGTACAAGGAAACCTTGTCTTCCTCTCCACTCTTATTACTGACTAGTTTTCCTGTTGTTCTCTGACTTCCTGTCGTTCTCTGACTTCCTGTCACAGCAGTGCCTTCCCCCAAGACAGCCTGCTGCCTCCCACCCAAGGACCTTGGCGCCTGCTGCATTGTTAGCCTAGAACTTGGTCCTTTCACAGCTCACTTCTACTCATCTTTTAGGTTTTTAAGCTCCCCTGCACCTTCTTATTCTCTGCCCCAGGTGGCTAATCTATATGGACCACATTAATGGTCTTGTTTGCCTTCTGTTCTCTGGAAGGCTCTTAAATAAGGGAGAGAAGAGAGTGAAGTCAGGGCATTGACTTCCCTGGATCGTTCTTCATGAAGGTCAATTCTTTGCAACTGTCAAGGATACTATATTGGTGAGCTGATACTGTGTAGTAACCCCAGACTCTCGATGGTACTCAACCATAACATCCACTTCTCAAATATCTTCAGGGAGCTTATGGATCAAGGTTGCTAGAATAATTCCTGATTTTCTATAACTTGATGTTTTGGCATCTTCAAAGCATGGCTAAACTAATAGTTAAAGTTGTTTACATCTATATGACCCCTGTGTTATTGCAGCTTTTATAGATACATACTACAAACCCCAATATCTGTATTTTTTCTCCTGCCCACTTAGGGGATGTCCTCACCTAAAGACTTCTTATGACTATAGTAATAAAGGCTCTCACCTATGCTCACTCTCTCTGCCTGTTGACAGAGCCTGGTGCTTCCCTGTGTCATGCCATAGTATATCCCCCTCTCTTAGAAACTGTAAGTGAGGGTGCCTGGGTGGCTCAGTGGGTTAAGCCTCTGCCTTCAGCTCAGGTCATGATCTCAGGGTCCTGGATTCAAGGCCCACACCGGGCTCTCTGTTCGGCAAGGAGCCTGCTTCCCCCTCTCTCTCTGCCTGCCTTTCTGCCTACTTGTGATCTCTCTTTCTGTCAAATAAATAAATAAAATCTTAAAAAAAAAAAAAAGAAAGAAACTGTAAGTGATAAACTCTTCTTTTTATTTTTTTTTAAGTTTTTATTTATTTAAGTAAACTCTACACCCAACTTGGGGCTTGAACTTAACAACCCTGAGATTAAGAGTTCCATGCTCGATCAATTGAGCCAGCCCAACACCCCAATAAAGTCTTCTAATGGCATGGACCTCTCCATGTTGTCACTCAGTCATACCTGCAAATTAAATCCCAGGTAATTTTAAAACAGCTGTGTTCAGCTGGGTCGCTAGGTCGCAGGCCCAATTGCTGATGGACTTCTGATGATTTATTTGTCTTTCTCTCCTACTACACTGTTAGTTCCACATTTTTTTTTTTTTTTGCTCACCTTTACACTCTCATCACCTGATAAAGTGCCCAGCATACTGTCAGTCCTTGATAAATATTTATCGAATGAATGGAGGAAATAGGCAGCCTGTATTCGATGCAGCCTCCTGCCCTAATGCAAACACGGGAAGGAGCTATAGGAGAGACTGTTCTATTCTTCAGATGGAAGAAGAATTTTGAATGGACATTGATTTCCTGCGAAGGCAGAGGTGACTGTGAACTGTTACTACATAAAAGTGACAATTTCTTGCTAAAAGGAGCCAACTGAATATGTACAAAACAGCCCTAACACCACCAAAGTCTGACCCAGTCCATGCTGATCAAGCCTTCAAAGATCCCTAGGATGCTTCGAGATACTCAGTAGATTCTCACTGATTAGCTGGGAAGTGGATTTGGAATGAAATGAATAGGAGACTTTCTATTTGTGTGACCTCTTTGAGCCCTGGTTTCTTCTCTATGAAGTGTGCTAACATTACCTGCTTTAAAAGCCCCTGTGACAACAAAAAGACAACGTACAAATGAGTTTTATCAAAAAGTAAACACCATGATCCATGCACATTATTGGTTGTTGTTCACAGCTGTGACTGAGGACCATTTGAAATAAAACATCACATTGTTTTCCCTGGTGGAACTCTCTCTATAGCACGTAGATGGTTTGTGCATGAAGAAGGAGGAAGAAATTAGATGATTTGGGTGAGCACAAACCGTGCTCCCTGATCCTTTCACCTAGATGGCCTCCAGTGCTGACAGAAGAGTAGGATGTGGGGCAGAAGGAAAAGAACCAGATGAGGAGGAAGAACACACCAGCCATTTCCAGAGTACTTGAGCTAGAGGCAGTGTGGTCTATCAGTTAGGGTCAGACGTGGGTGTCCCCTGGATCCAGGTTTGAATCTCAGCTCTATTACTCTCTATCTCTGTAACCCAGGCACTGTGCCTAACCTATTTGAGCCTTATCCCGCCACTCATGCTTCAAACAGGAGTTCAGAGAAATAATGGAATCTAAAATACCTGGGAGAGAGTCAGCCAAAGTGTATCCACCCTCGTATCCTCCGCACCCACCCAACGAAATCTAGCTTAGAACTTACTCACACACAGACACCTAAAAGCTGCAAGCAAAGGACAGCTGCAGAGGAACTGGGCATCATATCAAACACCTCCAGCCAGGTTCCTGAAATTCATGCCTCCAAGTTGGATCATCTGCCCCCTTACATCATCACTTGGGATCCCTTGGCCATGACCAGGCAACCGGCTCCATGGTCCATCACTGTTTTGCATAGACCAGAAGTGGGACCTCTTTCACTTTCAGGCATGATCCTCACCACCTCCCTTCCCTTAGCCAAGCCATCACTCCAGCCTTTGTTATGTTCACTGTATCTGGGAATATCCACCGTGAGGTTTCACCAGTGGCAGGAATGCACAAGTGGAAATTGGGAACAAGAACAAAAGAACTTCCCTGAACGATTCACATGACAGTTCATCAACCATCTGTACAACTTTTCAAGCAGCTTCAGCAATTTGGGGGCCTTGAATTCATTTCTTGTTGCACTATAACAAATTACCACATGGTTAATGGCTTTTAGATGACACAAATTTATTCTCTTACCATTCTTGAGTTCAGAGGTGCAAAATGAGTCTTACAAGGCCAAAACCAAGGTGTTAAGAGGACTAGTTTCCTTCCAGAGGGTCTGGAGGAAGATCCATGCCTTGCCTTTTGAAGCTTCTGGTGACTGGGGGCATTCCACTGAGTGTGACCCCATCACTCCAATCTCTGCTTCTGCTGCCACATTGCCTTTTCCTCTTCTCTGATGACATCTCCCTCTGCCTCTTTCTTATAAAGACATGTTTTTTTAATTAATTTATTGATTTTAGTCATGTCTGCCCCAATGTTGGGCTTGAACCCATCGCCCGAAGATCAAAAGTTGCAAGCTTTTCCAACGGAGCCAGGTGGGCACCCTTATAGGAACATTCAGATGACCTTTTGGGCCCACCTTGCTAATCCAGGATAATCTCTCATTTCAAGATCTTTCAAATAATCACATCAGCAAAGCCCCCTTTGTCATAGAAGGGATCATTCACAGGTTCTGGGGATTAAGATGTGGACATCTTGGTTGGGGGAGGGAGGGCATTATTGAGGCTCACATTACACACAAGCTAGAGTAATAATAAACCCACTCCTTAAATATATAATGGTGGGTAACTGTAGTCTTCCTCTTCCTGAACTTCACAGGGTTTCACAAACTCCTCAGTTATTCAGGAGGAGGAAGAGGAAGTAGGAAATCCTAGAAAATAAAAATCACAGAACTCTCAATAAACAAACACAAAAGTTCTAAACAATGTAACCATAGCTGGTGTTGAGATATTTTGCTCAAAAGAGAATACAGAGTTTACTTCTCTCTCTGGTAACGTAACTGTTATAAATGTATGTATACACATGATCACACACCTGGACAACACATATACACAATGACTCTGAAGAGGCACCCTTGTTCCCTTTTTATTCTAGGAGGCATAGCTCTCGCCTGCCACACCCATGAAAAAGGTAGACTCAACTACATCAAGTCACTTTTCCCCCTAGAGAGATAAACTACTTCTCACTGATAGCCACCACTGCCTATCTGCTTCAATTATGAGTGGTCAGGGACAATCAGCCAGAGTCTGTTGCTCTGTTAGCTCCATTTAGCCACAGCATAATGAGAGGAAGGAGAGAGCACACAGTTCCCCATTTGAACCATTTCAAACAATTTGAAATAGTTCCCTGGAATCAGGTGAACCAAAAGAGGTCATTAACCTGAAAAGCATTAAAGAGCAAAATCAGAGGGGAAATTGTGCACTAAGTATAGGACCGTGTTCGTTGTGCCTTTGTGTGTCTAGAAAATAAGGAAGATGACATTTTCAGGAGAGTAACCTGACTTGCAACTGATAAAACAAGATTCTGTTGAGATAGTAGTCTGATTGTATGCATATTTAACATAGATGATTTCAAATGTAAACAGAGAATGTAGAAGTGTGAAAAATCATTCTTTGAAATGTGTCTTTGGATGGATTCCCATAAGCAGACCCTGAGACAACGATTGGATACAGGTAATTTACTTAGGAGGTGATCCCAGAAAGCATTGCTTGTGGAGTAGGGAAGTAAGAAAGACAAGAAAAGGAAACTAGCATAAGATGCATTACTTGGCAGAATCTTGCTGTGAGCTAATGGGACTCAGTCCCCTGGGGTTCCTCTGGGAGACTGCGTACAGATATTTCAGAGGGTCTCATCCAAGGGAAGGAGCAATTGGGATATTTATCCTCAACCTTGGTCTATAATAAACCCCAAATAGGGGTTTTCTAGGAAGGCATGAAATCCTCAGAATTTCCAGTCTCCTCTTGCACAGGCTGAGCTTGCTCTTGCCACCAAAGAAAGCTATCAGGTGGGGAGTCCCAGGTGTCTGCAGAAAAAGTGGTCCTTGGGCACATAAATTGCACATGCTGGACTTGTGACTTGTGAGTACACAGACAGTGGCTACCCCAAAGTTAGTGAGAGATGGGAGATGAGAATTAACTATTTCCACAGCCTCTCTTCTTGGAGAAATTCATGTACATATGTTTAGGTATATAGTCTCCATAAATGCAAAGTACCTACTTTACCGCTCAAATGAACACACACAAACAGTCTTGGCATTTGGCAGGAACTTTCAGACCCACACCTTTAAAGCAGCCTCAGCAGCAGAGTCACCCGGTGGCTCAGTCAGCTTAGCATCCAACTCGTGATTCTGGATCAGATTATGATCTTATGGATCATGGGACCAAGCCCTGAAACGAGCTCTGTGCTCAAGGGGAGTCAGCTTGAAATCCTCTCCCTCTGTACATGCAGGTATTCTCCCTCTCTCAAAACAAACAAACAAACAAACAAACAAAAACAAAAACAAAAAACATAAAGAAAAAAAAAAGAAAGAAAAGATAAGAAAAAGAAAGCCTCTGCAGCCTCAACTTTCCTCTGCCAAGAAATCTGGTGAAAGGAAATAGAGAGCCAGATAGGAGGTGTTTAGTAGAGCACATGAAATTGTTTTAAAGAGGCTGATAAAGGAGGTGTGAGGCTTCAGTTGTGTTACTCCGTAGAGCAACAGAAAGAGCATAGTTTTTAAAGAAAGAATCCTAGAATTAATATTATTAGCTATATAGCATTTGACAGTTACTTTACTTTCTTAAGTTTTCACTTTCATAATCCTTTCCTTTTGCTCTTGTGCAATTTCTATGAGCCAAAATCTATTCAAAGCTAACACAGTTCTGGCACATTGTGGGCACATGATGCATTTCAATTTTTGTTTTCAAAATTGGGATTTACTGAAAAAACTAACAACACCATCAATGTGTTGTCTTATATCCTACAATGCAAAGCAAAGTTGGTTTAGATACCTGACATATTGCCTCCAAATTGATTTCAAAGGTCGAATCAATCCTGAAACTACCTTTGCCCTAAGAAACACTTCCTAAATCTGGGACTGGATCCTGGAGTACAAGGCTTCCCAGAACCAGGGAGCAGTTGAAATAGGTGCTGCTTTCTCATCCACCAAGACTAGCATATTCTAAAGGCACTTGATGTGAAACTATCTGTATGAGGCAAATCTACTGAACAGGCTGAACTTGGCTGGATACGTGAAACTTGGATTTTTTTTTTCTTCAGCCATTCTCTTTGGCCATTCTCTGTTGAATCTTCCTATTGCTTATCCTGGGCAGATTCTATACTTTTCCATTGTTTGGCAACTTAAAAAGGCCAATGTACTTTAGAACTCCAAGCATGTGTTCAATTTAGAAGAAAAAAAAAAATTGGGAGTAGATTGAACTGTGGGGGAAGGGAAGTTGCAATAGAACTATCTTGTGTCCCAGCCCCCTTACCAGCTTTCTGAGTTCTCTTGTCCAGTATCAAGAGTGACCCAGGTGGAGGAGAAGGAGAGGGAAGATCAGTGTGGCTGAGATGAGGAAGGCTCACTCCTGCCCGAAGGCTGCCATATGCCATGGTGCTGAAAGTTAAACCATCCTTCGGCTATGCTCTTGCCCAATCCTTCTTCTCAAAATCCAAAATCTCAATTGTACTCTCCTCCAGAGCCTCTCTACTTGGGTGGTTTCTAGACACCTAGACAAATAGCAGAATAAGCCCCTTGGCTTTCCTTTACCTCATTGTGATCAATGGACCTCATTGTGATCAATCCATTTTTGTCACGCTGACATTGCATTGCCAGGTTATAGGAGCTAGAAAGCACTGGATCATTATTTCCTTCTTCTGACTTGTTCAAAGTTCCTTTCCTACAGCCAGTACACACAGCCTCTTACTACTGGGGCATTCTTGCCCAACCGATATTCCTTGTGCATGAGTTGCAAAAAAACCAATTCAGCCATGCTCATGGCCAACTCATTTCTCCTTATCACATCAAAAATGGAGGCACAAGACATTCTGTGGCTCTCTCTTCACCCTGCAACCTCTAATTCTCTTTGCCACCCCTCAAAAAGACTCAGGACAGCGAAATCATCAAATGTGCTGTGCAGACTTCCAAATGTACAACATCCTTCTAAAGTGTCCTGCAGGCATGAGAACACACACCAGCAGTTGTTTGATGAGGCCAGTGACTCATGACTTTGACAACTCTCTCTCAATCTCTGTCCCAGTTTTATGCTTCCATAGAATGTGCAAGAAAACATAGGTGGAAAGGATGGCTGGGCATAGGATTGAGGGCAGCAGAACAACTTCAGATTTCTTTTTAAAATTTGCACACAGTTAAATGCAGTTTGGGGTGGAGGGGGACATACAGTGCTGTGAGTTTTGACAAACACTTAGAGTCACGTAACCATCATGACACTCAAGTACAGGATAGCTTCCTCACCTCCAAATAGTGCTCCATGCTTCTCCTCTATATGCACACCCTCCCTTCCCTTAAGCCCTGGCTTAAGGACGGAGTGTGGGGGGTGAGAAGTGGGCTCTCTCTTTGTGATCACTCTACTTCAAACCTTTATGAGTTGCCTTCTCATCAGATTTGTAGCCTTGGAGCCTACCCTGTATCTTACATCTTCCCTCCACCTGATATGGTATAGTTTTATCCTGGAATATCATGTCAATGAGATGGTATGTAGCATTTTGTCAGGCTTCTCATACTTAGTGTAATACAACCGAGATTCATGCACACTGCTGCTTGTTTCAGTACTTGTTCCTTTTTACTGCTGAGTAGTACTCCATTGCATGATTATACTACGTTTGTTTACCCAGGCATCGGCTGAAGCTCGTCTTTTCCAGTTTCT
Source organism: Mustela nigripes (assembly GCF_022355385.1). Taxonomy (NCBI): domain Eukaryota; kingdom Metazoa; phylum Chordata; class Mammalia; order Carnivora; family Mustelidae; genus Mustela; species Mustela nigripes. The sequence continues at coordinate 72,881,391 of NC_081558.1, read as the reverse complement.
GTAAACTATGAATACAACTGCTGTGATCATTCATCTACAGATTTGGGGGGAGGCGAGAGCTAGGTCAAATGTAAAGTGTAAGCTTGATGTAAAAGAAACTGGCAACCAAACTACTCTAAAGTGACCGCACCATTTTTCATTCCTACCAGCAAGTATAAGAATTTCAGTTTTTCTGCATCCTTACCAGCACCTGATACTTGATCATATTGTCATTCCTCTATTTCTTTTTTAATTTTAGAAATTTGGGTAGGCGTCTGGTGGTATCTCATGATTTTAATTTTCATTTCTTTAATTACTAGTGATGCTAAGATCTTTTCGTGTGTGCTGTGGTCTCACATATAATTGAGGGAACAGTTAAGTTGAAGTCCTTCTATGTAACCACTCAGTGGTTTGTGTGGATTTGTCTACTCTTCAACTTACTCCCACTAGTTTTTGGATGGGTTTGTATTTTGAAGCTCTGATTTTAAGTAAGTATATATTTGAGACTGCTTCATTTTAGTAAACTTACCATTTTATCATCAGTAATGCCATTCTTTATCCCTAGGAATTTTTCTGATTGTGAAGTCTACAATGTTTGATATTAATATAGACACTCCCAGTTTCTTTTCATTAGTGTTTGCATATATACTTTTTCCATGATTTACTCCTAACCTATGTATATGATTATTTTTATCTTTTTATGTTCATTTAGCTACCGTGTAGTGTATTATTAGTTTCTGATGAAGTGTTCAATGATTCATTAGTTGTGCACAACACCCAGTGCTCATCACAACACATGCCCTCCTCAATAACCATCAGCGGCTATGCCATCCCCCTACCCTCTTCTTCTCTGAAACTCTCAATTTGTTTCCCAGAGTCCAGAGTGTCTCATGGTCTATCATTATACTTAAAGTAGGATAGTAATGGATAGCTAAAAGATGGATCTTTTATTTTTGTTGGCCTTTTGCTTGTCCAACCTGACAATTATTGTCTATTAGTGTCCTAAACCATTTACAGTTAATGTAATGGTATGGTTATTGATATGCTATTGATCCATAACTATTCAAATACTATGGATCTTTTAGGGCTGTTAAGGACAAACTGACCTTCTTGATACTGTCAGTTCATGTCTTTCATCTAATTAGGGAACTTTCAGACAATATTTCTTCAAATATTTTTTCTATGTGTCTCATTCTCCTATTTTTCTGGTACCTCAGTAATATAAACAGTAGACCATTTGATGTTGTCCCACAGGAGCCTGAGGTTCTGTTATCTCTTAAAATCTTTTCTCTATTATCCAAAGGTGATAATTTCTATTGATTACCTTTAAGCTCATTGACTCTTTCATCTGTCATCTCCACTCTGCTATGGATATCACCCAGTGAATTTTTTCATTTCATTTACTGTATTTCTCATTTCTCAACTTTATGTTTGCTCCTTTTGATAGTTCTTATTTTGTGCGGAGATCTGTTTCTTTCCATTCCTTTCCAGAGTGTCTGGCTTTACCTCATTGAGAATGGTTATAATAATAGTTTTAAAGTCTAACTGATAATTCTAATTTCTAGGTAACTTTATGTTTGACATCTGATTGTCTTTTTTCTTTAAAGTTTGGCAAATCTTTCTGTCTCATTTTTATTGGATATTTTGGATTAGATTGTATCTGGACATTGTGAATACTACATTTAAGACCATGGGTTCTATTCATATTTCCAGAATAGAGTGGAAGGGTTGTACTGCTGCTGTAACAGCAAGCAGTCAACTCAGTTTCAGACTATAGGTTCTTCCTCACCTTCTCTGCATGGTGGTTTCAATGTCATTTGAGTTTTCAAAGCCTTTATTGTACTGTTAGGGCTGGATTCACTCATGTATCAGTCAGGGATTGACCTGTTTAGGTCTCAGAGTCTTTGTTTTGTTTCTTTGGGCCCATTCTGACCACGTACTTACTTCCTGGAGCAGAACCTAGGATTTATGTCAGTTTACACAGAGAATTAAGGTATTGCCTTCTCTAGTAGCCTCCTGCCAGGAATTTCCCACACTCTTTTTCTCCAAGGAGCATCCTTTGGGCCTGGGAAACATGTTTAATCTGCCTACATTTTTTAATGTATGAATAATTACATACCAAAAAAGTAAATGTTTCTAGTGGTTTCCTGGACCCTAGCCTCACATTTCTCCTCATCTCCACAATATTGATCATCCTGACAGAATGTGACGAAAAGGGGAGAATATAAGGATAAATGATAATTTCTAGACCAGAAAAAAATGCTCTTACCTTGACCAATGCCAGAGAATATTTCCTAGACTATAAACATCGTATGCAAAATCATTTGTGACACAGACATCGTCTCCACCTGTCTGAGGCCCTCAGAAACATTCTACTACAGGCAACTGGACAAGATTTGTGAATAAATTTGAATTATCACTGGAGAAGTCTGCTCATGACCAGCTAAAACAAGAAGCAACAGTATCTTATACACTGTTTTCAATCTTCTGTTTAATACAATAAAACAAATATTGGATTTCTAAATTTGTAAATAATATGGGTAAAATAAATTTACCTACTACAAATAAAATGGTCAGATCTTTGAAAATTTATAGACCAAATATGATTTTTTATTGAATATCATTGTGGATTTTTCTAGAATTGATTTTTTTCCCCCAGCACCCAATTCTACAGCCTATTGTACTGTGGCCTGAGTTAGAACTCCCTTAGACAACATTGATATTTGCGATGTGGGAAATTACCCTTAATATTGATGAGCTTCGGGTTAACAGCAGAGGGCTTGCTAAGAATTTTGAAAAGTAATGGTCTTTGTAACATTAAATCCAAGAGCACTGAAAAGCTGCTGGACTTTCTTCACAGTTCCTAGACACCAGAAACATTCCTAGAAATGAATATTTGTATCAGTGACCTAGCACAGACATCTATTCACTGTAGAGGGAAAAGAAGAAAATTCAAGGTCATGGCATGAAGTGCTTTTTTAAAAAAATCAAAAACCAGTAGTTAAGAAGACAAAATGATACAGAGAATTGTGTGGGCCCATGTATGATCTTTGGAATAGAGAGGAAAATGGAAATAACCTAAAAATTTCATTAGAGGGAAATAATTAAGTTGATTAGGGCATAGCCACACAAAAGATTGGTATGCAGTCAGTAAAAAGTGTTTATAAGAGGCTTTGTTTATCAGCATAGTCTTTATTTTCTAATATAAAGTGAAAAGGATCATAAATACATGTATACATGTAAGATATATTTCCTATATGTCCATCTATAATGTGTGTGCACGCACGTGTGTGTGTGTGTGTGAGACAAGCTTGCTTTACAAACTAACTCTGGGGAATAACTGGCAGCTTGGGGATACTTTAAGACCTTTATGATTCAGCTACATAGCTGAACATATCCATTCTGTTATGATATCATAAAACACAGAAGTTAGGTGTAGGTTGCCAAAGAAATATTATTAAATGAGTCACTTAAGCTTTTAGTGAGTACCTGAGCTTGACTATAATGGAGTAAACAGCAACTCAGAACTGATGAAACTGCCCCGGGTGAGCAGTGTCTATGATTTCACATAAACCAATGGCTCTGAGAGCTTAAGAAAGCATAGTATGGCTGGGCGATTCCATTATACATCACGGAGGACAAGCTGACCAGGTGCCCAGTTACTACTGAGTATGTTACTTGAACCCAATCCTGGAATTCATAGAAAAACTGGGGCTCTGGTCATAGACCACCTTCCCTGATTTCATTATAAAATAGCTGTGAGAGAAAAAATATGGAGAGAAGTACCCCCCCCCAAAAAAATTGGTACTCGAATTGGAAAATGTCCACCAAGAGGGGAATGGATGGACAAGTAGTAATATATTCAGAGACTGGATTATTGCTTATCAATATAAAGAATGAACTATTGATACATACAACATGGGTGAATCTCAAACACATTATTCTATCCAGAAGAAGCCAGAAACAAAAGAGTGCATAGAGCATAATCCCCAAAGTCATCTATGATGACAGGAAGAAATCATTCGCTTCCTGAGATACTCCAAAGAGGCACAAAAGAACTTTCTGGAAATGTCGTATGCCTTGATGGTGGTGGTGGTGGTTACCTCAGCATTGTAAAGGAGGCAGATTGTTACCGCTACCATCTTAGGGTTTTTCAGTGGGCATGAGAATTAAATTGACATAAGACAGATTAACAGCAGAAAAACACACACATTTGTATAAGCTTTACCTGACATGGAAACCCTCCTAAGGAATGAAGACCCAAAGAAGTGGCTTTTAGCGTAGGTCGGACAAAGAGAAGCAATTATGGAAAAGTAACTAAACTATGTGGGAAGGCCAAAGAAAGATAAGAGTAATTTTAACTAGTTCTGTTTGAATAGAATTCTCTAGGTCCTAACTTCTCATCCTTGGTAATAAGAATTTACTTTGCATCTGGTGCTGGGAGAACATCTTTCATGTGGGAATCTCATCTCCCGCTCTTACGGGAAAGAAGATCAGGGTGTTTTTCTTGTATTTCCTATTTTTCAAGAGCCTGTAACTCAAAATAACACTTACACCAAAGTGGCATATTCTGGAGTGGCATATTGTGCCACCCTTCAGTGTGTATATATATTTGTCGAAAGCCATTGAATTATGCATTTAAAATAGGTGCATTTTTATGCTATGTAACCTAATACCACAATAAAATTTGTTAGAATCTCAAAAATAGTTTAGTGGAAAAAAAAGATAAAGCCTGAATACTTAGCGCATGTTAAAAAGAATCATGAGGGCACCTGTGTGGCTCAGTTGGTTAATCGTCTCCCTTCAACTTAGGTCACGATCCCAGGGTCCTGGGATCGAGCCATGCCTGGGGCTCCCTTCTCAGTGGGGAGTCTGCTTCTCCCTCCTCCCCACTCCTGCTCTCTCTCATTATCTCTGTGCATCTCAAATAAATAAATACGATCTTTAAAAAAAATTAAAAGTTTGAAAAATAAAAAAGAATTATAAGGTTCCATTCCATTTGAAGAATAATGGTCATTTTATTTACGTAAGTATTTCCCTGACATGCAAAGGTCTGAGTGGAGTTGCCTGAGACGGTTGTTCTCAGTCTTAACTGCCCATCAAAACCATCTGGATAGTTTTTTAAATTCTGACTTCATGGTACTCGGGCACAGCCAGGGCACAGGAATTTTTCAAAGCTCCCAAGGTGATTTCATTGTGGAGCCATGTGAAAGATCCCCTGGGTTATCCAATGCCCTATCCTCTTCCCACATCTCCTCCAGCAGAGAATGCGGCTCTGTGGTTGAACTTAGCAAGCAGGTGTCCTAAGTGTTTCCTAAAATCAGGGGGGCCTCTAAATTCAGACCATGGGGGGGTGGGGGTCGGATGAGGCAGGGACAGGGAGTATCCTATCCAGTAGAAGGTTCCAAGAGGAAAAACAAATCACTCCCACTTGTTCACCTGGGCATATCGTGTTCACTAAATTCATTGGCTAGACCCAGTGATCCTGGAGAAGAAAGATGAGTCATTTCAACTCCATTATTTGAGTGCTAGTGATATAGTAATCCTTCCATAGAAAAATTGAGTAGGCTAGGGTCCAGGGAAATCATACATTTTATTTCCAATGTATTTTGTCTCATTTTATCAAAATGAGGGAGGAGAAGAGTGAAATCTATCAGGACGAAGAAATCAATATAAAGATGCAAAACTTAGGGTCTTTTATGGGCCCTCCAAAAAGTGGAGGAAGAAGCTAATATGTAGTGAGAAATTCTGGGTGTCAGGCACTTTCATATATTACCTTTGCAGTCCCCACTTTTCTTATGGAATAGCCTGTACCAGGAGTATTTGGTGAGTAGCTCCTGGGTTCATTAACTTCACCCAAGATCTCACCATAAGTGGCAGAGCCATGACTTGACAATTCACTTTCTCTAGAATGTATATATGGTCTTACTACTGTGCGGTACTGCCCTTTTACTACCTTGAAAACTGATGATGATAATAATAATAATAATAATTGTAGTAGCAGTACTACCCAAAATAATATTTATTATGATTTTTCTTTGTGCTGGGAATAGATTAAAGATTCTATCTATATCTGTGTATTTGTATCTATACCCAGACCTATTCTCTTACAGATTTATACAGATAGAGATTTATAAAAGGCTATTTAACCTCAACAACTCTAAGAGGTAAATGCTATTATTATCCTCATTAAACAGGATACAACTAAGGTGCAAAGAGGTTAAATAATTTTCTCAAGGGCACCACGCTACAGAAAATAGACGTTATTTAATGATAACCCTCTCCGAAAAATCGCCCGACCTAACAAGCCAGCCAGGAAAAAAAGATAGGAGAATATTCCTAACCTCTCCACCTCAATACTCAGTACAACTGCGATTTTTAAATACTGTCTCTTTGCTGTCCAACTTTGCAAACTTGTGATTGCCCATTTTGAATAACTTTTCTTTTTTTAAGATTTTAATTATTTATTTGACAGAGATCACAAGTAGGCAGAGAGGCAGGCAGGGCGAGAGAGGAGGAAGCAGGCTCTCCACGGAGCAGAGAGCCCCAAGCGGAGCTTGATCCCAGGACCCTGGGATCATGACCTGAGCCAAAAGCACAAGCTTTAAACCACTGAGCCACCCAGGCGCCTGGGATTGCCCATTTTGACTTCAGTGATTACACTCTGGAAAAGGGTTAGTTATGGCAAACTCTGATTTGCAAGATCAATGTGAATATTATTACCCATCATTTTAAAAATCGTGGATTAGCAAGCTGGAAAAATACTTGTGTCAGCTTCTGCAGCCAAAAAAGCAAGGCGTTGTGTCAGACATGGTGAAAGGGACCAAAGAAAGCAGAGCTTAGAGTGAAGATTGTCAGCTGGAATTGACTATGGAAAAATGGGGCTGCCGTCTTCCTCAGATCCGCTTCCAAGCAGCAGCCCCTGCGTCAAGGCTTCCCATTTCACCGACATATGCAAGTTCTTCCCTCGCTAAGCCCTGCAGGGCAGTCGCAAGCATGGAAATGTGAACCGGCTCCAACCCTGCCTCGTACATCATCAGCAGTCGGCTGTCGGCTGAGTTTTCACCGAGGAACTTTTATTCATAAGAATGCAATCAGAACTGGAGGAAAATCGCAGAATCCATCATACCGAAGGCATTTTTACGTGAATGTATTTTCATATGCATATACTGAGTGGTGTTGCATATAAGCAGAAATTATTCCAATATCTAAGCGAGATGATTTAAATGATAACTGGTGCAGTTTACCAACTTAAAGTTTTATTGGTTATAATCCTCATTTAAAAGCCACCCATGTTCCTCCAGTTATTTACACACACGTTCAAATCCAGACCCCGCCCCCACACCGCCTACTCAGTCTGGGGGCGTGGTCTCAAAGGGCTCCTCCCCTCCCTGATTCCAGCGCTGGACCCGGCCTGGGTCTGGGTCTGGGTCTTCTGGAAGGAGACGTGTTCGGGTGTCTCCAGCCTCACCAAGGTGCCTCTCCTTTCCCCTCCCATCCAGCAGAGCCACAGGCAAGGGCGACCAGACCACATCCCCTCCGTGGGTAGCCCACCCAGAGCCCCAGCGGTCATATCACCAGGAGAATCTGCCCTTCTTGGAATCCGTTTTGCTAGATGGCATTGGTTTATGAGCGTTTTTATGTCCCTCGGAGTTAGACATTAAAGAGTTCTTTTCCTTCCCATCTCTGCTTTTACCCCCACTTTATCAAATCCACATTTTCTCTTTACAACTTGAGGGGATTCCAAAGCATTTCGTCACTTTTCATTGTTAAAATTGGTTTGGACCAGTTTTAAATTTTCACCTTAGGGGCATCCAGAGATTCTCTGCCCCCTCCCCTGATTGCACTTGTGGCTGAAGACACAGCGTGTGTGTTTACGGGGGTGGCTTACCCACACCACTCCCCCTCTGTCCTAGTCTCCACCTCTGAGGTTGAGAAACTGATTAGAGCAGGAGGAGGCATGGAGAGCAGAAACATCATTACTTTCTTGGCCATGGAGACCTGCCTCTTCTCGCTGGCTGTGGCTGCTTCTTTGGCCTTCACCTTCTAGCCCCCTGGTAAGCACGGGGTGAGTTATCTCAGAGCCTCAAGATTTCTCCCTATCCCCCAGTTCCCTGAAGTGGCAGTCGAGTTCAATCTTCATCCTTCCACAGCCCCCCAGCCCCACAGCCTCTGCCCAGTGGCATTCCCCAGGGTCCCCTTGACTAGCAAGCATCCCCCGAGGGGGTTTGTGAGAACACCAATTCAAGCCCAGCTACCTTGTGCAGCTTCCCTTGGATGCTGGTGTTCATCTTTGCCAGGCAAACCACCTTTGGAAGTATGATCCCATCCCCTGCTGCCCTGCCTCTGCCTCATCACTCTGCCTCCCCTGCTCTGCAGGCACAGGGGCTAATCAGCGAGATTCCATCCAACCAGAGAATCAAAATCTCCTGTCCTTGCAGGGCATCTACCTCTAATCTTTACAAGTGCCCTCAAGGATTTTGCATCTTTCTTGCTTCAGACAGAAAACCACAACTCTCGCTTCCTCCTCTGTGGGGAAGGAAAGCTTCAACCTCACTCCCCAGAATGCTCTCTCCACAAGACTGCTCCAGTGACCCGCTTGTCCCCCAGTCTTCTCAGTAAGGAGACAGGCAGGGAGGTGGGGCTGGGCTGCCAACAGGTGAGAGCAGAGATACTCTTTCCACATTTTGATAAGATAAGACTGGACTGGAAGTGTTGGACCTGAGGTTGCAGATAAACTGTAAATTTACATTTCAGATAAGAAATGTAAATTTACATTTACTGCCACGTAAATTTACATTTCAGATAAGAAAACAAATTGTTTCTATAAGATTATATTCTAAGCACTGCATTGGACACACTTACTTAAATAAACAAATTTTCAGCATGCTGCAACAGTTAGGAGTACTAAAAGTAATTTATTGTTTACCTAGAATTTAAACTTAAGTGGCTATCCTGTATTTTTATTTGCAGGTTCTTGGCAAACCCAGATGGGTCCCTTATGTTACTCTCTCGTGGCTCTTCAGAAGGTGGGGTACTATTGTTTTCAGATGTGGTCCACAGGCAACATTCAGGGACAAAGGAAAGATCCCCATCAGCAACCTCTCACACCTGGATTTATTTCCGGTTTCCCACCTTCACAGCCACAGGGCCACTCTGTCTTCTCTTGTCTGTGTTTACCTGCTTCGAGTCCCAGAAGGATTGCTTGAGGATCTGTCACTCGTTCCAGGAGGGCGGCCACAAGCCCACCATACTCTTCAGGAATCACTCACCTGCTCTGCTCTCCGTGGAGATTTGTAAACCAACCCTCGAGCTCTTCTAGGAGATGATGATCTGCTGGTTTTGCTGCTTGCGTTCTATAGGGAAAGAAAAACTTCCTTCTACCCTCTTAGCTTCTGCAGTTGGCCCAAGAATGAAAATGACATAAGAGATTAGTAGGAGAGAAGCATACACACTAATTTAAAATATTTAGGTGTACATGGGAGCTTTCAGAAGGAAAGTGAAGACCTGAAGAAGCCGTTCCCCAAAGCTTCTAGCTCTTGTCACATAAAGAACAATACATTGAGGCGATAGCACAAGGCAGTGGGGCTTGGGCTGGAGGGAGGAAATAGTGGAGTGGAGACTAAGAAGTACATGGGGGAAACTAAGAGAAGGGAAGGATTCACTTAGTAGGTTGGTTTGTACAGGTCTGTTTGGGCACTGATTCCTCGTCTCTGGTGATAAGAATGTTCTTATCTCACTCCTACAGGGAGGGCACCTTTGTCACAGGAAATTCTATGTCTGCTTTTTGGTAGAAAGGGTGAGGGCAGAAAACCCTTCCCACATCTGCCGTTTCTCAAGTGCCTTCAGCTCAAAATAATCAATATGGCAGAGCAGCATGTTGGGGGGCGCGGCGCGACCTGATTCCCTTCCGTTCACGGCTTCATGAATCTTTAGCTGCTCACACAGACACTGACGTCCACAGTTATCAGAATACATGCCCATGATTTGATTTATCCAACCCCAGTTGACTGTATAAAAACCTGATTAATTCTGAACTATCTGACAATAGGCCCCAGGGGAGTTTGGTCATCGTCACCGTAGAGCAAGCAGGGTGGACTGGAACATCCGACAGGTGGTATATACCGCATTGTGGTGGTGGTGGCTGGAACGTAGCACAGACCATATTCTTTGGCCTAAATGCCTCAAATTCAGATCTGCTTGGACCAGATAGCCTACCTGTCTGTATAGTTTCCTCCCCGAGATGGGTTCTGTCAGTGCTCCGCCCAGTTCCCCTCTCTGGGGCCGAGGTGGGGGGGAGGGGTGTGCTAATACTGTTTCTGTGTGCTCCTCTCCCAGGTTCTAATTCAGTTGACTTTGGACACGCGGCCCCTGTGACCAATTTCCGACACCTCTTCAGACTGCTGGAGCTGTTCTGCGCACAGAGAAAAAAAACCAGAAATGTCAGTTTCCACACCGCCCCATCTGTGCTCCCGCTGCCTTACTACTCCTCATCATAACACTTCCTTAATAAGTCGTTTTCATGTAAATTCTTATCTCAAGGTGTGCTTCTGCAGAAGGAACCCCATCTAAGACATTTCCTTTGGACCAAGAGACAGAATCATATGGAGGGGTTAATACTAGAGACATCCATTGCCCTTGAATTCTTACAGTTTTCTACCAGGCTCGTCCATTCATGTGCTCAAGTTCCCTCTCACTGGTGTTAAATTAAACCACTCAGAATAAAAGCCCTACAAAAATGAAATAAAAAGCATTCATTTTTTTTTTGGAACGTTTACATGGATAGAATTTTTGGAAAGGCAAGGGCACTCTAATACACTTAAAGAAACTATGATAATTAGTTCTAAGAGGAAACTCTTGAGTTTCAAAGTCATGATTTTGGCAGAAAGAAGGGAAACACATGGAATGAACATCAAAAGTATAATTTTCTGTAGTACTTGGATAATTGTGGAAGTATGTTGGGCAAGGAGAGTCACTTTCTAATTAGTAGAAAACTTCTAAGAATCCCATGCCCACTGACAAAGCATTCTTATGAAAAAGTCCAACTGAACAACTAAAATTTAGCACATAGGCAGTTAAGACTTTTTTTTCCTTTCACTTTGTTTATTTAAGGGGGCTTCTGGGTGGCTCAGTCAGTTTAGCCTCCCACTCGGTTTCAGCTCCCATCATGATCTCAGGGTCATGAGATTGATCCTGGTGTCAGGCTATGTGCTCTGCTCAGAGACTGGGATTCTCACTCCTGTCCCTCTGCCCTTCCCATTCATGCACATTCTCTCTCTCTCTCTCTCTCTCTCTCTCTCTTTCTCTCTGAAATAAATGAAGCTTTAGAAAACATGTTTTTAATTTAAGAGGGTCATAGTCAGGCAAGTCATATCCGACGAGAAGCCTCTACATGCCCACGATTAAGTTGCAATCTACTCAGAGGGCATTGTGGGAGAGAGAAGGGAGAGTACTGCTTTATGCTATCTCCGGCAAAGAAGACAACTAACTCTCAGCCTACCTCCTGGATAAGCCAGGTGTCCTAGGTTGGGTTCTGCAGATTGCAGAGCCTGAGGCAAGTGTTCTTAGGCCTGTGATTTAGTAAGGAAGCACTCTCAGGTGAAACTCAGGGGGAGATGAGGGGCACAGGATAAGACAGATGAAAAGTCTAAGTAACAGTGTGCTTTCAGATGAAGTATAGTCTCAACCAATCTCACGATGAGCTCTGTGAAGTAAACTGTACTATGTTTGTCCTGCCTAGAAACAAGGGACTGGGATTTTTACCATCAGTGATAGTGATTCATTGCTGTGGGCTGCCTGGTAAGGACGGGGTGGAGTAGGAAGTGTAAACACCCGCCATTGCTGGGCATGGCAGCACAGACCAAAGAGAGACCTTCTATGGAGAAGGGGACAGCTGTGAGCCATTAGTAACCAACACCCACAGCAGCTGGGGGTGGCATGCTGGCCTCCTAGAGGAATGGGCTGGGGGAGACCAAGAATTTCTACTACACCAAGTTACCTCCCAACCTTGATGTCCCAGAGGAAGTACCACTAGACTACCACATAGTGACTCCCTATGCTACAGTAGCCTGAAGCGTGCCACCACATTCAGTAGTTTTCCAGCTCTTTTCTAGAGAAGGAAACTGAATCCTCAAATCATTCCATTCTATAATTAGCCAGTGCTGGCACCCGACTGAAACAAAATGATTTTTTTCTTCCTCTTTTGCAATTTAACATTTCAGCCTTTATTAAAAGATGTGTATCTCCTCCTCTCCAAACCCCCATCTTCCCCCTGGACGCCTCACCCAGGCAGCTCCACATGTAAGGTGTTGTTCTTAGTGGACAGAATCCTGCTCTAAAGAAGCCAGACAGGGTGGGCTAATGAAATTTTCTCTTCCCCAGGTCAGCTGTACACCTAAACCCCTGAAAACAGAGATGAGCAATCCATTCGGACTTTTGCCATTTTGATTTTGAGATTTAGGAAAGCCTTTTTCGGCACTTAGAGATTTCTGCTAAGTATCAGAAATCACGAAGTTTGATCCAATGGGAGACGTTAGTCACAGGAGGTCCATTTAAGAGCTGCGCCACAGTGGCCTCCTCTGATGAGCAGAGGAGAACCAAGGATCTGTGTGCAAGCACACGTCCAGCCTCACCAGCAGCCTGGCAGCATGTGACTGAGGCAACCGTGGGAACTAGTACCAGGCAGGTGTGAGGCCGGCAGAGAAGGCCCAGTTAATGGCTTACCTAGGAATCAGGCCAGGATGAACAGAAAGCCTCAGGCACACTGAGAAAGCCCAAGAAAAATGCCACATGAAGACATCCTAGTCAATTCAGAGGCTTTTTTTTTCAGACTAAATAACCACTCTCTGAAATGCTGTGTTGTGAATTGGCTGGCTGAAGAATCAGTCAGCACGGTCTTGAGAACAGAATGAAAGAGGGTGCATTCCCTTTGTCATCCTTGCTGTACAAGAAAACTGTGCCTATTTAGCTCAGGTCTGTGTTTAAGAATTCACATTGCCATTCCTCCCCACTGAGCAGCTGAGCGGGGCTGGAGTTCTGTGTGTGCGGGACCATTTTCATGGTCAGGAGCATGAAAGGGAGGCGAGGTGGGTGGTGACTTTTGTTTGAAAGGAATTGTGTTTGGGAGCCTTTTGAAGAGCAAAAAATAGACCTACTTATTGACCTAAAGCCATCCATGAAATGGGATATGATCTCTGGCACGAAGAATAGAATAGAAACTCCCCCAATATTGTAGCTATCTAGAGATGAAAAAATTGTCCAGAGCTGAGACGATTATTTCTTCATCCACAATCCTAATGCTGCGCTTCCTGCAGAATCCTGAACAGTATTATCTGTTTCTAGGCCTCAAAAGGATAGATAGTGAAAGGGGAGCAGAATATACCATCCCTAAATATGCTCCTTTGGTATAATAATTGTTTTAGGCCCAGTATTCTTAAGAAACAGCAGACATAGGTGACACTCTGAAAATTGAGTAGAAATTCTTCTTTTGTGGGGGACATTCACGCTTATAAGGGAAACCTTCATGTGTAACTGTCTCCCTCTCGGTACCAGGAAGAGAAGGATGACTCCAAATCTTGACAGCTCTTAACAGAGAAACAAGGACTTAAATCTGCATAACAAACTTACCTTCATTTACTGTGTTTTTTCCTGGTCACCTCCTATAACTGGCGTCCCCAAGCCCTCAACATCTTTCTTCTGCCTTTAGCTGGAGATAGTATTTAAAGTGGTGGCTTGGGCCATGTCAGGGAGCTACTGAGTTCTCCTGGGTATCTCCCATAGGCACAGGAAGTCTACATGTTATTAAAATTCTGTTTTCCTCCTATTAATCTGCCTTTTTTACATGGAGTTCTCAGGCAAGAACTTAGAAGAGTAGAGGGAAAATTATTTTTCACAACAGAAATAGCTATTTAGATACAGATATTGATATAGTTTTTTTGTTTTTGTTTTTTTTTACTTTAATTGTCCTCTTTTCTTACAGCTGTTGCAAGGGCGAGACAGTTCCTCCTACTCTGATAAGAATAATGCACATCATTTCCTGAGCACTTACCAGGGAGCCATACACTGTGATGACCATTTCCACATTTTATCTTGTTAAATCCTCAAAGCACCATCATAAAGAAAAACTCTTAACTATTATCCACATTGAAAAGAGAAGGAAACTGAGGCTCAGGACATTTCTAAGCTTGCTCAGGGTCACACACCTGGGAAACAGTAGTAAGATTTGAGCCCTGCTCTGTCTGACCCCAGCCTAAGCTGGTTTCAGTTAATTAAAGAAAAGTGCCTAGAGAGGAGCCGCCATTCAACAGGAGCTCAGTGTGGCCTTGGGAAGGAGAAGCAGAGAGAGCCAGGGACAGAGTGTGCTTCAGCATGCAAGGGGATTGGTTCCTGTCAGCGGCACCAGCCTGTCATTAGTGCTGCTCCCAGCGTGAGGCACAGGGTTTGCGGGCTGAGGAGAACAGTCGCCACTGACTCATCTCGCGCTTGCATCCTTTGTAGCTAGTCAGCCACTAAACACAATGGATTCTCCTTTGAAATGACTCACAACTACCCTTCCTCCCTGTATTTTTGCCTCCACTTTAGGGGCAGCCTTCTCCCTATTTCCATCACATGGATGTTTTCCCACTGGCTTCTCTGACTCAGCACTTCCTTCCTCTTCCTATCTGCCTGCTCCCAGCCAGATATGGCCTCCAAAAGCAATGGGTCTGACAGTTCCTGGTCCTGCTCAAGCACCTGGGAGAGCGCTCTGTTCCCCACTGACTGAACTCTTTTTCCTCCATTACAGTCTGACCTCATCATCCAGAACCGAAGCCCGCAGTCTGCACTCCATTTCCTCATCTGCCCCCTTGAACATCTGCCCACCTTCACCTGTGCTGTCCTCTCCTTCCCACCTGTTACCCAAATCCTATCCATGTGTAAGTCAAGTTCAAGTCTGACTTCACCCATGATGTTTGTGCTTTAAGTCAAACTGCCCAGTCCTCAACTTTTCTATAGATAAGGAGGCTGTATCAGTTTGAGTTACTGCCTCAAGGAAGAGCTGAAACAAGAATCTGAATGTAAAGACATTATTTGGAAACTATGGGAAACGCTATAAGGGTGTGGAAAACAGCGAGGGGGAAGAAAAGCGGCCAATAAAAGGTTCATTATCCAGCCAGTTATCACTGTGGACAACTGTAATCTAATCCTGTGGGGCAGTGTCAGGGCCAGGAGAGGACACACACCTCAATTATCCCACACAAGGGGCGAGGGAGTTGGCGTATTAATACACCAGCTGTCAGCCATCATTGCTAGAGAGCAGCTCCTAGGGGTACATGGGTGGCTCGGTCATTAAGCATCTGCCTTCAGCTCAGGTTAGGACCCTAGTGTCCTGGGATGGAGATCAGCATTGGCCTCTGCTCAGGGTGAGCCTGTTTCTCCCTCTCCCTCTGTGTGCTAATCAAATCTTTAAAAACAAGAAAATAGAGGACAGCTCCTAGGTGGCATTAACTCCCCAGTTTTTCTGGCCTGTTAGCAAAGCCAGTGACAACAGACAGCTCCAGAAGAAAGAAGTGCAGACGGTGGACATTTGAGATCAGATGATACACACTGATCTGGTAAGGGTCAGAGGATATGCATGGGGCACTGTCAACATCCGCTCCAATAATGGAATAGCTGATCAACAGAACCAGGGCATTTTTAACAGGGAGACTAAGTATTGTGAATTCTGTTTGGTCTGGTTATATGCTCTTCATTAAGCACAGCACCTAAGACATGTTTAGAACATGCTGGACACCTGGACCTAGGGAGGGATAGCCACCAGAAATTCAAAGTCATGCCATCCAAATATCAAGGACTCTGGGGTGCCTGGGTGGCCCAATCCGTTGAGCATGGGATTCAATTCCTGTTCTCTTTGGTTTCTGCTTTGATTGCCATCTCCGGGTTATGAGGTAGAGCACAGAGGGGCATCTGCTTAGTTTCTCTCTCCGTCTCCCTTGCCTTCTGCCCTTCCTCCCCTCTCCCCAGAATAAATAAATAAATCCTAAATAAAAAAAGAGGGAGAGAGAGAAAACATGGATTTTGAGGTGAGACAGTCCTGAGTTAAAACCCAGACCCCACTGATTCATTGTTACACCTTGGTGTAGCAATGACACATATCTGAGCTGCTTCTTTTTTTCTAAAGTCAGGAAGATGATAATACCTGCCTTGCAGGGTTGTCCAGGATCAAACATGACCTATAAAAAATCCAACATACTATTTGGTAAATCCAACTACAGTAAATTGAATTTCAATTAAATTGTGATTGCATAGCTAATAATAATTTTACTGATATCATTTTGATCACTATCCACCAGGCACTTTCTTGAGACTTGCACTGTGTTTCTCTCATCTAACATTCTATTTTCTTTTCTGTGGCTGTGGATCATTTTCACATAGCAGATGAATTGAGGATTCATGACATAGACTTCCATTCACTAAGACAAGAAAGCTGGAATCAACAGGACCTTCTCTAAGTCAGGGGTGGATATGAATTTGGAAAGAGGGAAATATTTACCAAGAAAGAAACTGGAAGATAGATCTGACTTGACCTATTATCTGAACTGGTGAAATCAGTCTCCAGATTAAAACTTCATTGTTTTTTACAGTTTAAAAGGCTATGAATTAAGAGGAAAGCCACAATAGAAAGATGTAGTTTCCCAAAAGAGGGTGTCTAACATCTTGGAAGCAAACAGATCTTATTTAAGCCTCTGAGATGTGTCCCTTTTTTATTGCCATCATAATCACTTCTAATATCTATTGGGAAGATAAAAGATTTTATTTTACTTATTTGACACAGAGAGCGAGCACAAACAGGGGGAGTGGCAGGGAAAGGGAGCAGCAGGCTCCCTGCCAAGCAAGAAGTCCAATGCAGGGCTTGATCCCAGGGATCAAGAGATCATGACCTGAGCCAAAGGCAGACACTTAACTGACTGAGCCACATTGGTGACCCAAGAAGATTTTCTTTATATTTTCTTTATATTCGTAAGAAAGCAAGAAAAGTAGAGTAGAGAGAAGACCATATATGGAAGACCATATAAGCCCAATTATTATCTCTCTATAATTTGGAATCGCAATTTTTCAATTTGGAATGAAACTTAAGAATACCAGATTCACCTTATGGTTTAGACATGAGCAGGGGATAAAAAAAAAATGGAGAGAAACATCCTCCCAACTTTCAGAGCCTGCTATCACACCCACATGCCAGAGACCCCTATCATTTCTTTAAACTTATTTATCAATAAAATACGATGCATATAATTTCTCAAAAAGTTAAGAAAGAAAGGTCCAAAATCTTGTAATGAAATACAGCAATAATATGCACCACCTCTCTCCTTCCAAAAGCCTCATTCTCCAATCAGTAATTAATTCCAGTAAATTTAGATATTTCTGGAATTTACTCCCACATTTCTAAATAATGTGTGTAGAAAAAAAAGTCAATTTCTTCTATATCTGTTTTCCATTCTGCCATTGAAATACATGTCCCAATTTTAACTGAGTTTGTGATTTCCAGAATAAAAAACCATTTGTTCAAGTCCTCTTTTAATTACATATAGTTATGCAACTAAATCCAGGCCGAAGGGATATAAAAGTGGTATATGTAACTTTCGCATGACTTCCTTAAAATACAGCTGAAGCGTATCCTTTAACTGTTTTCTTCTTCATTCTTTCTTCTTCCTTGATGGATGGCATTCAGATATGGCCGGAACCTAAGCAGCCACATTGGACCATGAGATGAACTGGGAATGGAAGTCTATCCCATCAGAACAACAGCACAGAAGACTGGGTAATACTGAGGACTCTGTGGAGTAAAACTATCACCACCACCCCAGACTGTTTAGCTATATCAAATGAGAGAGAAATAAAAACTTTTGTCTAGTTTCATTCATTATCAGTTCATATTTCTGTTTTTCACAGCTAACCAAAACATATATTTTCTTGCTATTTCTTCATTTGCCAGTTTTAGAAACTATCTACTCAAGACTCATAATAGCAGGTAAATATTTAGCTTTCTTATAGCCTCTACCCCTCCACTTATAGATCTTTCATCTCATTATACTTCTATTATAAGTAGTATAAGTAATATACCATCAGTGTTTTCCTTCTGGTATAACTTCTCATTTTATATGGGTTTCATAGTTGCCTTACTTTTTTCACTTACTTCATTTTCTCTATAGCTATTTCCAGCTGTTTTATACCATCCTATAGCCTCCCCGTTCATTTTTCCATAGGGAAATGTATCCAGTGATCTGTCGGTTCTACTTTTATTTGTTCAACTCTCCCTGCTAGAGCGTTTTTGTCTTGGCGTCTAAGTCCACCACCCAGCTGTCATCCCTGGGCCTCCCGTTATTTTCATCCAGGGTTTTTCCTGCACAACACTCCTGTGTGAGGTTGTCAGTTTCCCTTACTCCAAAACTTTCTTCTTTTTTGCTTTCTCATTTATCGTGGAAAATTGCTTGAGGTAGCCCCCTAAGAAAGGGTGCTTAAAAGTTGATTACATTTAAAATCTGTTTGGTGGGACACAGACTCTTGGGTAGGTCTGGAATTTCTACAGGCTTGTAGCACCCATTAGAAGACCAGGAAGAAATGATGCTAGTAAAATATCACCTCTTTTCTCCCCCTCAGGTACAGCTGTACACAGAAGTGTGGAAAAGAATACAACCAAGGTGGGGACACCTACTCTCCACAAAAGGCCTTTGCAGCAAGAGAAAGAGGCATTACTGATACACCTGGTACAAGAAATCCAAGAACTCCAGATGCTTCTCTTATGAATGTGCTGATTTCAAAATCTGACTTTCACTCTGTTTAACTCACTCCCTAAGGGCAGAAGATGTTATATGGCATTTTCTCCCCTTGTCACCTAGAGTGAGGGAATCTGAAAGCAAACTCCCCAGAGCTCATTAGCTGTATAATTAACCACATACCATTTTCTACTCAAAATCCGCCAGCAACGCACAGTGAAATCAGCAACTAGAATAGCGCAGCAAGAAAAGAGCAGTCCTGTTATCCCAGCAGATGGGGGGCAGGTATCTCTGAGAAGCCTGGCCTCTGCCTCCCTCTTCCTATGTCTCCTCAGCCCTTGATTTCCGACTGGTCAGGGAGCTAGCATAATGTGAAAACTCCAGCCCAGGTTTTGTGCCATTTCCCATACAAGCTTGGATGGGTAGCTTAGAAAGTCAGTTTTGCTCCAGGTAGAAAACCAGCCATGATGAATTAATCCAATACACTTTCTTGTTTTTTAATTTAAAATTGTATCTTGAGGTGTATTCGCTCAAGGCAAACACACAAAGATCCAGGAAGTAGAGGGAGAGACTCTTTCCCATTCCTTGGCTCTCTTCGACCCAGAAAATTAGGCTAGTGATATTATTGCTGTATATTCTCTGCAGCATCAGCTAATCGACTGAGAGGGCACTCCTTAATGCTTATAATTGTAATAACAATTCCGTAAGCAGTCCGTGACCCACATGTTCCCTCCCGAAGGATTGCACAGGAGAGAGTGGGATGTTTTCACTGCCTTTGGGCATCCTTGGTGACATCTGCTTTTTTTCCAAAGGAGGAAACAAAAAATGGTTCTTTCCTTTGGTTTTGTCTCCTCCTCTTTCTATATCTCTTGCATTCCCTTCGAAGCTGGGCACTGCCTATGTGCTAAGTGGATATTTCCTGAACACATATGTTCCCACAAAAGTTGAGCTGATGTTTCTTTTAAATACAGCTTTGCAACTGCGAAGTACATGTGGGGAAAACGGGTTTGACCTAAGTTGTCTCCACTGATAGGCTTTTTAGGTCTGATATGATAATTCTCTAAGACCCGGGAAAGTGGTATATGCAAAAGTTATTTGAGTACAGAAACTGTTATTTGGGGAGAATGAAAGAGGTATGGATGTTATGTATATTTCATGTACCATTAGGCCAAGGAATGTATTTAAGGGAGTCAAAGGAAATGCCAGTAGAGCCATCCGTCGGTGGCTCCAGCCAGACCCCGTGGTTTATTCCTGAACCAGAGCAATGTAGGCTTTGGAGAAACGAAGAGACTAGGCTATGCTGTTTTACCTCATTCAAGTTCATTAACCTCTATAAGACCCATTTCCCTATCTGTGGGCCATGGGAACAATCATACTTACATTTTTAGAGATGCTTAGAAAGAATGAATGATATACTGTACATAAAGACCACCACTGAATGCCTCACCCTCAGTGGGCTCCAACAATATTTAATAGCATTTCTATTTTCTTTTCAACTTCTCTTTTCCTACAACCATCCACTTCATTTCATCAAAGACAAGATGGCAGCCAGGAAGTAGAGAAAATATTAATGTGACCAAGGATGAACTGAGCATGGACGCTTCTGAGACTCACTGGCAGACCTCGTCGGGCAGCCATGCACTTGAGCTTTGTAAGCAGGCATCCTAGTAGCCACAAAGTCATCTCTAGTTCCACTAGTACCTTTACCATATTGATTACAAAAAAAACTGGGATCATGACTGGTAGTTCCTTGATAAGAATTTTTAGGGCCTAAATACTGAATTACCTAGAACCCCAAGGTCCTTAATGATTAGGTTGGATAGTTTCTGCTCCTAGTATAGTAGAAAGCTTCACGTGTCTCTCTTTTTGTGAATGGAACCACCAAATGTCCCTCTTATTTGGTTAATCTGAAATTGGGAGGCAGCTATCCATGAAAATGGTCTGTGAAACAAGGAGAGTCACATAAGAGAAGCAAAGTGACCAAAACATCAAAAAAGCTTACCTCTAAATTTCAGAATTTGGTGAGGATTTAATAACTGACATAGAGTGTCCAATAGGGCATGACCCAAGGTCTGATATTCCATGGGAGAGGAACAATAGGTACTATGAATAGAACCATACTGTGGATATCTTCAGCATATCTCCTCCCCCGAGGCAGCTGAACTTGGGAGTGTGTCTTTTACTTCTATCTTTCAAGTAGACACAGGGCCTACAACTCCATAAATTTGAGCTAGCTGACTGGATGATGCAGATTCTGGTACAACTATCACATCAGCAAGCTTTTATGACATATTTACTGTGTGGCCACCCCATAGTGAAGCTATTGGAGTAGTGGTTCAAAAGTGGCAATAGATCTCATCCTGGCTTAGGCATTTATGATTCTGGCTGGTAAGAAAGGCTTATACATACACATAAACACACATTATATTCTGAATATACTCCAAATAGTATATAATCAAATGGAAACTTGCCACACAAAGACATGGTCTGGTGACTTGGGTTCGAGGAAAATTTGATGTGGACTGGGGTAGCCTTGTGAGGGAAGAAGGACTCTTTGCGAGGTAGTGGAGAGAATCCCAGCTTTGGAGTCAGACAATCACTGACCCAAACTTCACTTTAATTTCCTCTTCTGTCAAACAAGAATAATAACATTCAATGCATAGGGTTGTTAGGAGGATATAAGGAATTAGAACATACAGCAAGGTAGTATCTTGCAATATTTTATTTATCTATAGATAGATAGATAGATAGATAGATAGATAGATATTTCATTTTGGGTAGTGTGGAAGGCTGAATAATGGCCCCTAAAAATGCCCACATCAGAATCTCTGGAATCTGTAACAATGTTACCTTGTATGGTAAAAAGAACTTTGAAGATGTAATTAAAGGTCTTGAGATGGGGAAATTATCCTGGATGTCCCAGATGAACCCAGTGTTATCAAAGAGAGCCATGTAAGGAGGAAGCAAGAGCACAGAGTCCGAGAAGGAGATGTGAAGACAGAAACAGAGGTGGGAGGGATGCAGTGCCACAAGCCAAGGAGTTCAGACAGCTTCTAGAAGCTGAGGAAGGCAGGGAAACAGATTCTCCCCTACAGCTTCTAGAAGGAATGCAGCCTTGCAGATATGTAGGTTCTATGCAGTCTACTAAAATCCATTTTGGCCTCCTTATCTCGCAGGTCTGAAAATGCATTTTTTTAAGTCCCTAAGCTTGTGGAAATTTGTTATAGCAGCAACAAGAGACTAACACAGTCGTTCTGTTGAACTGTTGCTCTCCATCCAGGACGGTGAGCATCCATCCCTTCAAGGGGACAACAGAACTCACACAGGAGCAGAACACTAGATGGTCAGCTTGGGACATTCAAAATAGACCAAAGCACATTTAGCAATATTAGCTGAATGAAAGTAGGACTTTCATTTTGTAGAATCTGTGGCTTTTTGAGAGTGAGAGAAAAAAAAAAAGTTTGCTGTTTCTGAAATTTAAGAGCTTGTAAACTCAGAGGATTAGAGGATGGAGAAAGAGGGCATGTCCTGCCTCATGGGAGGAGATAAAAGCCTCGGGGTACAAGAAAAAGGACAAGATTACAGGTAAGGTTGGTCCTCCTTGTCCTGGGGGAAGGTGGTTTAGAGACGTGTGTGAGATGCTAGAAAAACCAGGTAAGATGAATTCAGGACATGCTGAATGTGAAGGGGCTTCCACCTTAAGTCACTTCAGTCATTCTGGGGGTAAGTCCCCTGGGAGCCCCTCAGAGTACACCCCACAGTAACTTAGGGAGGGAAATGGAGGTAGCAAGAGCCCCTGAGATAGTATCTGTGGTTTCCACAGAGATCCGAAATTCCTCATGTCCCAGCGGAGGGACCCAGCCGAAGGGTGAAGGATCCACACACTGAGAGGGGCCTGGAGTCAGGAGGAAGAGGGTATCAAGGACACAGACATCATGACAGCCAGCCCATGGCTTGGTCCATGGACAGCAGTTAACACAGCAAGCACGATGCTGGAATGAAGGCCCACTCCCCGTGAGGGAGCATGAGTGAGCTCAGCTGAGGCCCATGGGGGCAGCACTTGGGTGACACACTTGCTTTGCCACTGTGATGGTGCTGTGCCTTCGGCAGCATCCTGGAGACCAAAGGGGAAGGGAGAACTACTAAGAAGGGAGGTCAGGCTTGAAAGGGAATTTTGATTGAATTAACTAAGTTTAAAGCCTGAATTGATTGAGTACCATCTCAAAAAGAAATTAAATTTAAAGCCAGAAGAATTTGAGTGATCTCAATGTGACAAAAAAGTCCCCCCATCACCAAGAGCAAGTTGAGTTTGATTATGGAGAAATAAATTGAATTCCACCGCTATTCTGATGAGCTGGGACACTGAATCTGAAACCTGGGACATGGATCTGAAGCACCTGGTGCACAGCAGATGCTCAGTGATATTAATTATCTGACCTACCTACCCTTCTGTGAATGAAGGAAGGGCTTTGCCTAGGGAAAAATGACGGGGAAGAACATATTTTATGGAAAGAATTGCAACCCAGTCTTCAAGAAAGTAGCAGACAAACTATTGTTTTTGCCTATCCATCTTAGGAACCTTTCTGCTGGTAACAGCAGCCTGATTTTTCTTTGGGGTGGACCCCTTTCTTGTCCTGCCCCTGTGCTTTGACTATGCTGACATCATCGCCAGCCCCAGGACTGTTCAGTCAGAATATTCTAGCTCTGTGATCACAGTTATCAATTCAAGGAAAGTGAAGGGACCCCACCTTCCTCCCAGCTAGAGCTCCAAGGGCTTTTCTTGATGTCATTTAGAATGAGATTCCCCTGGGGTGCCTGGGTGGCTCAGTCATTAAGCTTCTGCCTTCGGCTCAGGTCATGATCCTAGCATCCTGGGATGGAGCCCTGTGTCAGGGTGTGTGTGGGGGGGGGGGGGGGGTCGTCCCTGCTCAGCAGAGAGCCTGCTTCTCCCTCTCTAGCACTCCCCCATGCTTGTGCCTCTTCTATAGCTATCTCCCTCTGTCAAATAAGAAAATAAAATATTTTTTTTTAATGTTAGAATGAGATCTCTTTTGGTTAGGATTGGAAAAAAAAATGTACGGACACCTGGATTTCCAGTCCTATCTTTCCATAATACAAAGGATCTTGCCTGAAATTAAAGCCAGTGATAAAGAAGAAGAAGACAAGGGGAAGAAGGAGGAGGAGGAGGAGGAGAATTGAGAGATTTAGAGAGAAGGATACCAGGAAGAATTATTTGTGCACCTGGATCCATTCATACTTGGATCCTTTTTTGTTTAAGCAAATGATATTTCTTTCACTAGAAAATACAGAAGCCTGGGTAAACACAGAGTTGCATACTTCCTGTGTTCTCAAGATAACAAAGAAATCACCTAGGCTAGGGAACACGATCCCCAGGGTGAATGACAGTGTCAGAAAAGTCTGGGCAGGTAGGGGAGCAAGTATCAC
Organism: Mustela nigripes; assembly: GCF_022355385.1. Classification (NCBI taxonomy): domain Eukaryota; kingdom Metazoa; phylum Chordata; class Mammalia; order Carnivora; family Mustelidae; genus Mustela; species Mustela nigripes. The sequence continues at coordinate 72,857,215 of NC_081558.1, read as the reverse complement.
GATGGCTCGGGAATGCCAAGCCCAGTAATCTGATTTTGGCCTCATGAGTAACAGACAACCAGAGCAGGTTGAAGAAAGAAGTGACAAGTGAAATGTCTGCATGAAGGAAATTGACCTAACAGCTATATGCAGCACGGACGAATGTGGGGGCTCATAACCTGGGATCCATATACCTAGGTAGGAAAAAAAATAAACCTTTTATTTACACGTATCTTTGATGGCAATGCAGCATTTTCTTCTACCTTGACTGAAGGCACCAGATTGCATTCATATTAGAAGTATCTGTATATTTGTCAGCATAAAAGTTATGAATATCTTCATACCCCAGTACAGTTGTTGCAGATAATATAAAAATATCATTTAGGCTCATTACAGATTTAAAATTATAGTTGTTACTGAACCTATATCTGTATCTTATAGTCTGAGGCATTAATAGAGAAGCACATATGTTACTATAGTAGATGTTTGCATGGGGGAGTTTATTTCAATAACTGTATTTTGATATAGTTGGTTTACTTTGTAATCCTATGTATTTTACTTTGTGCATCCAAAATTCATTATTTGACAGAGCCCTTAAGTTGTGCTAATGGGGCACCAAAAAGAAAATGCCACAAAGATTAGAGGAGGAAGAGAGCCTGGAAGCCAGAAGGCTAGTGAGGAGGGTCTGACATGAACCAATAAAATCCAAATCTTCGAGTCATTCAAGAGGAAGCATGGAAGGGAAGACATATATCAAAGAAGTTTGGGAGAAATTTTAGCTGGATCTAGAGAAGAAAATGCATCCATGCAACTCACACAATAAAGGAAGATCTAAGAGAACGAGGATGCCAAGATTTGAAACTTGAATGAATGAAACAAAATGAGTACTCAACAAATGACCAAAAGATAAAAATGGAATTTTAGGATGCAGAGCTGCTGTATGGACAGCTTTGTGATATTCTAAGATCATGCTGGGACTTCCCAAAGGAAATATTCCATAGGAAAATCACTGTCTCACATAAGAACTCAGCTCAAGGGTCAGAGAGGGGTAGGGCTACAGGAAGGCTGCCTACAGAGGTTGGACATGTTGTGGAAGAAATCAGGGACCTGTGTCATGGCAGCTCCAGCTCTGGTTCCCTGGGATTTCACCCGCCTCCTCCCCTTAGGTGTTGGCTTTGTCACCCTCAAGGAGCAACAGGACAACATAGACTGCAGCAATTCCCAGCCAGACACCCTCCCATGGCATCAGTCAGAGAAAGCTCATCTCTCCTAATAGTCTCCAGGGAGAGAGCTGCTCCTTTTCCCGGCTCATTTTCCAGATGCTCATTCTGCTTGGAATGCCTTGGGTCAGGTGGTCTGTCTGAAGTAGGTTGACCACACATCCAGGTCTGTCTGGAAGAGCCCCCATCTCCCCGTGGTCCCAGCAGAGTCATCAACAGTACCTCCCTTTCAATCTCAGAAGCATTCCAGCTTGGATGGCAGAGCGTGGGGCCACCCAATCACCAAGCTAGAAAACCAGAGAGCACATATGCCTACGTCCACCCTGGTCCTGGCTAGGGAAGGATTCCTAGAACAAAATCAGGTTTGGTACCAGAGAAGAATGTGGACGCTGACTAGTAAAACCCAGAGGTGACCACTTTAGCAAGTGTGATGAATGGATTCCTCAAGTTGGACAAGGGGCATTTATCACAAAGAAAAACTTAAAAAGATAGAGAGGGAGAACATGCAGGAAAAAGTCTGCCCAAGAGATGGGAAGAGAGGCCTTGAGAGAGGTGACTAATTCTTACTCAGTTGTGAATGGTAGCCCTGGTTTATTTCTCCTGTGTCTCCTGGCAACCTTCAGCAGGGTGCCTGACAGTTTCTGAAAACTTGCCATTGAAAATAAAACATCAGCAACTATTGGCCCTCAATACAGAGAATGCTCTAACTTAAGAAGTCTTCTGTTTCTCAAAATTGATCTCTTGCATGATGCAGCATGTGCGGTGGGATGCACGATGGCAGGCGGCTCCTTCAGACCACCCTTCCTCGCCTTCTCCATCGGAAGCCCCATGAGGACACCCAGATGTGGACATTAGCATCTCTTCCCTCAAAGAGCTCTCATGTGATCAGCTATAAACACATTGGGGGCCAGCGTACAAACGTCTATCATTTTTGCTCTATTTCTCAATTTAGCCAAGTTTCCAAGGCCACCACTACCGACCAGGGAGAACATCTTCTCCTTTTTCCACTCATAGTAAATCAGCACCTCTTGGATTTCAACTGGGTCGATTTAGGATTTAAATATAGTCTGCTAACGACCTCTATTCAGGATCAGCGTTGTCATCTCCCTGTGAGAAGATAATAAGGGCCCCTGTTCCAAGTTATTTAATAATTTCAAAACAGCAACAGGGGAGGGGCTAAATCAAGCACAAAGCCCCTCTGAGCAGAGGACCCCATACCGATCGAGGGCCCTGACCCTTCTCTCTTTTCTTCCTTCCTTATACCCCCTAAGATAAGACCTTCCGAGTGTATCTACTTTCCCTCCTCTTTGTTTTATGAGGACGTTTTGACATTTTTACTTACACATTATCACCCAGCTAGGAGGCCTCCTCTGCCTCGGAATCTTCACGTAGCACTCATGTCACATGTTCCCGTTCATTCCATCACTGTCCATTGCTTATCACTCTGGGGTCTGTTTGTTTAGAGTTCTTTCTCAGTTATTTTACTCATAGGTACTTTCTCTGAATTATTGCAAATCCGGAGATTTCAATCTTTCACCTTGGCAGGTGAATACTACCATGGCTGCATATGAGATTGTACAGCACCGACTTCCCTCTTAGAAATGTATACAGACATGATGCCACTTCTAATATGCGGTATTGCCAAAATACAGTCAAATGACCATGATTCTTTTTTCCACATGATTTTTCTTTTCTATCTTGCAGCATATAGGATATTTTTCTCTACCCTTTAAATTCAGAAATTATACCAGGATAGGGGCACCTGGGTGGCTCATCAGTCAAGCATCTGCCTTTGGCTCAGGTCATGATCCCAGGGTCCTAGGATTGAGTCCCGCATCAGGCTCCCTGTTCGGGGAATCTGCTGCTTTCTCTGCCCCTCCCACCACTTGTGCTCTCTCTGTCTCTCAAATAAATAAATAAAATCTTTAAAAAATGAAATTGTGCCAGGATACACTGAATTATATGACTTTTCTTCTTAATGCTGCTTGTTACTTGGAATGTTTTTACTCTGCAGACTAATGGTTTTCTTTCACTTCAATTCTCTCATCAGCTCAGATAAATTTCTTTTTATATTTGTTTATAAATAAGCTCTCCTTCATCTCTGTCCCTTGTGCCTTCCCAAACAGCTGCTGTTCATATACAAGGCTTCACCAATCTGTGTACAAACTTGCTGGAGTTCTCTCTCCAGGATTTCCTTCTCATTGCAATTTTGTTTCAAATTCTTCCTCCTGAGCTTTCAGTGCATGTCTCAGCAGTCACCATCTTCTTCCATTCATCTACAAAACTTTGAGATTCAAGGATCACGGTTTTTATTCCAGGGGATTTTGTGTGCGTGTGTGTGCTGTGGTCAAATCACCTCTCATGTTCCTACTACATGTTCCTACCTTTTCACTTGAGTTTGCGAAGGTGTTTTCTAGCACCTTCTTTTCTCTGAGGAGCTGCCACCATGTAACAAGTGTAGGACTGGAGGCTGCTCCATGGAGAGACCGCCTGGAGAGAGAGAGAGAGAAGCTTGCACGGTCCCCAGCTCTCAGCTGTCTGTCTTCGCAGCCCAGGAGGAAAACAAGCCAAAAAATATTTACAGCAACCCCAGCCCCAGCCACCATCTGCAGCCATGTCACAGATGCTGAGCAAGAGTGGGTGAGCTGAGCCCAGTCACCCCCTCGTCTAGATCTGTGAGCAAGACTAATGGTTGTTAGGGGGTTGCAGTTAAGCCAGTATTTTGAGGCAGATTATTTTGTGGTAACAGATAACGGAAATACATCATTTGCTGCACTTCACTGCTTACTCTCCCAGTGGAAGCAACACTCAGTAATCCATCCAGGAGCCCCAGGTCTTCTCTCCATGGGTAATGCCTGACACTCGGCTATGCTCCCCATTCAGTGTCTGGCCTGGTGTGAGCAATACAGCTTCCCCTGTGACGTCCCCTCACCTAGTGCCACCATGCTGCCCGGGCAATCCTGCCAGCTCTCAGCTCTCCACCCACTTCCTGGTCCCAATCCAACATGGCAGGCTGGGTTGCTACCCCCAGACCTTCTCCAGACAAGGTCCGCAACCTCTGCCTAGCCTACTTCAGGGACCTCTTGTTGGCATAACACAAAAGGCTGACTGACTAGTTCCAGATGAGAAACGGAATTCCAGTCCCCACGACCCTCAGATTGTCAAATACTCGAGAGTCTCCATCATTCCCGCTTCCTAAAGAAGGTGCAACAGGCACTTCTCTTAGAGACAACAGCGTTTAAGCTCCAATATCAATCCTTCCTAATTTCTTCCCGCTAGATGGTTTCTCTTCTTGAGTGGCATTCCAAGATTTCTATGTCATCCTGTATTTTCCCCTCTCTGCTGTGCATGGACTATGTTCTCAAAATCCTCCACACATCATGGTTTGTACTGTCAGCTCAGCCATGTGCGATTTCATGACAAACCACACCCCAACAAAGCCTGTCTGTTAGATATAAAAACTATTTTATCTTTCAAAGTGTTGAGGACCAGAACGATCCACGCCCACCCAACTTACCATCTATGTAAACATGACCATTCCAGGACACTCTTGTCCAGGAAGATGAAATTCTGAACACCTTTTATGGTTCGTTTCAGAGATTTCCTAAAGGTGCGCAACAAACAGCAATAGATAAATCCACCAGGCTCATCAGCAATCAAGACCTGCTTTGAACACCTTGTCTTGAAATTCTCCCTTTGATGTGTCAACCGGCATGGATTTTGCCCATTTAAAAAAATATATATATTTTATTGATTGATTGATTTTAGAGATAGAGAACAAGAGAGCACGTGCACCAGAAGGGGGAAAGCAGAGAGGGAGGGAGAAAGAATCCAAGCAGACCCTTCACGGAGCATAGAGCCCAACAAGGGACTTGATTTCATGATCCTGAAATTATGACCTGAGCCAAAACCAAGAGTCAGACAATTGATGGACAGAGACACCCAGGCACCCTGCCTTATGATTCTAATTGAATCATAAATATTCCAGCTTTGCCCTTCCCTTTCTGCCTTGGTATTAAGACTCAGTCAACATGATGATAATCTCCCTTATTGTAGTATGCAATACACTCAGCCTTGCTTTATCAACAGGTTACTTTGGATAATATTTTGAGATGTCAACCTTCAACACTATTACTTCTGCTTCTGCTACAAATTTGCCGAAGTTTATTTAAGAAATTTAAAACAAATGTTAATGGGCTAAATGCCCCTGTCAAAAAACACAGGGTATCAGAATGGATAAAATAACAAAACCTATCTATATGTTGCCTCCAAGAAACTCATTTTAAGCCCAAAGACACCTCCAGATTTAAAGTG
>NC_081558.1:72468021-72541625 GCF_022355385.1 Mustela nigripes | reverse complement strand
GGGGGGGGGGGGCTAACCACAGAGCAGACAGATTATTTGGTGTGTTTAATCATTTGGAAACAAAATATTGCTAAATAGATCAGTGATAACATTTGGGGGGGGAAAAACAGAAGCTAATCAAAAGTAAAAACGGAGGTTAACTGCGGTTGTCAGAGTAGGGGAGGAGGGTGGTTAAAATGGGTAAAGGGAGTCAAAACGTACAAACTTCCATCGTGGTGATTATATTTAACAACACTGTGTTGCATATTTGAAAGTTGCTAAGACAGTAAATGTTAAAAGTTCTCATCCCAAGAAAAAGAAAATGTTGTAACCCAGATATGGTCATGGATGTTAACTAGATTGATTGTGATCATTTTGTAATACATACAAATGTTGAATCATTATGTTGTGTCCTGAAACTAATGTGTTGTCAATTACACCTCAATAAAAAATGAAAAATGAAAAAGAGGCAACTGTTAACTCTAAGAAAAAACAAAAATTACATAAGAATGCAACCACAATATACTGCATTTCTCAGCAACAAATGACATTTATAAGTTGAAACAGTATAAGGACCAACTCTTGACTGAACCAAAAATTGTGATTGATTGGGTAGACTTCAGAGAGAAGAAGTGGAACGAAAACTAAGAAAAGAAAAGAAGTATAAGACAGTGAATTCTTACCTGCTTAACTGGAAATCAAAAAATTATGTTAAGAGATAACAACATAAGAATATTATTTGAGATATGGAGTTATGTATCTGAAAGAATTTCTTTAAAAAATTGAAAGTGGTTGTTTCTGGGGATTGAAGGTAGATAATGAAAAAGTGTTGAACAGAGGGCCACATTTTAAATGATGTGTTGGAGCACTACTTGAGTTATTTTAGTATATGCATATAAAACTTTCATAGAAATTATTTTTTTAACTCTGAGGAGAGAATAAGAAAGGTCGTTGGCTTATATGACACACTTTCTATTAACAAATACTCACAGATGCAAAACTGTTCTTGTTGAGATGGTGCCCAGTTCAAAAGTGTCTCTAAGGAAACCATGTCCCACTTCAATAGACATTTAAAAATTAAACCGGTTTGGAACTGAATATCAAAAACAGATTTAATTCCCTAGAAAACAGATACAAATCAAATAAATAAAATATCAAGTTCACTCCATGGTCAGGTCAAAAAATATATACAACAGTCTTTCAATTTTAACCCTCTGATAATTTGTGTATGTGTATATAAGCTTTCAATAATTTTGATTAAATAATGAACATTGCAAACCAGTGGTTGGTCTTTCATTCTTTTAAGGTAGGTTGTCAGATAAAATACAGGATGCTCAGTTAAATTTGAGTTTCCAATAAATAACAGACTTTTTAAAGAATAAGTATATCCCAGATATTCCATGGGATATAACTTTACTAAAATTTATTCATTCTTTATCTGAAAGTCAAACTTAATTGGGCATCCTATATTTTTATTTGCTAAGTCTGACAACCCTATTTTAAGGGTTGAACTCATCTCACATCTGCCTCTGAGTCAGGCTCAGCCACAGCTGCTGTTTTCCATCACATGGTCCCTCTCCACCATTCTCAGCTCCAACCTGGGCCATGATTTCTTTCTGCTTGATCACCCCAGCTTTTCCGAGGCTCTTTACATCCTGAATATGGTACAGCCTCTGCCATGCTGCCCTTGCCAAAGGGTAATGCAGAGCTGGTGGTGTTTCCCTTTGCTCTCTTCCCCTTGACACTTGCCAACTCTACTAACATAGGTTCTGTACCTTTGTAGAAGATTTGGTAACAACTGACACAGAATACTAAATATAGGACTAATAATATAGGAGAAAAGGAAAGCCTTCACTTGGGCCCTTCCCGTGGAAAATTCTAGTTCCTACCATATGCCCTTCATCTGAGGTATATCATCATCACAACATCTTCTGGGTGGCGAAATCATATCCATTTGTCCTCCAGAATATGACTCCCTTCTCCCCTTTTAGGAGCCCAAATCCTACCCATGGGCGTAGGCCTTACTTTTCACCTACCAGTGGAATTTATCCAGATGAAGAATCCACCAACAGTGATAGAAATGTTTGATATCTTGACAATGGTAGTGATTACACGGGTGCACACATTTGTCAAGTTTCATGAATTGCACACACTGAATGCATGCATTTAATGATATATTAATGATACCTCCATGAAATGGATTTTTGAAAAATATCCCCTAATAATATTTTTACTAAAGAGTGAGTGAATTGTTCTGGAATCTAAAATAACACTACAGGGATTTCAGCAGCACAGTCCAGGATTTTGCATTCCAAGTTTGGTTTAACTCAAGTTCTGGCCTCCGGTGTGAAGTAGAGATACGCCTCCTTTTGTTTCTTGTGACAGTCTAGCCTCTTGTGGGTTCTTTTAAATAAAACACATAAACAAACACACACACACACATGCCTTCTTAGAGATGGTATATTATAGTTGACCTAAATATCTTATGAAAAGCAAAATCATTTAATAATTAACTGTCTATGTGACCTAAAGACATAGAGATTTGGGCAGGGTGAATCTCTATGCAAATGCTCTCACATGTGAGAAAATATTAAAAATTATTAAATAGGAGAGCATGGGGGGTGGGGGTTGGAGATGTTTAATGTTGTTTTACAGGAATTGTCTTGGCTTCCAGGACCTTTCTACTCAACAAAGGGAAAATTCCATTTTCAGCTCAAACCCTTGTCAGGAAATGATTCTTCCCAAAAAGGGGGGAAACAGCTGAAAACTCCTCACAACTCTACAGCCCAGAAAACACAAGCAGGACAGAGAGGCCGGAAGAGCCTGAGCACCACCCAGAGAAAAGCCGTTTCTGGATAGAGACTAATTTAGGGCCAGGCGTTTTGCAGATAATGTAGGAGGAAAGCAAGCCTCTTAAGCAAAGAGTGGTACTCAAAGTGACCCTTTTGAAAGCATGTAAACAAACTCTAACAACTTTCTATAAACTTTATAAACTTTATAAATCATTTGATACTAAAGAGAGAGATAAAAAAAGAAGAACTAAAATAATCTAATACCAAACCAAAACAGAGCCAAGTGTCCCCAGCAAGCAGAATATCAACAGAAACAAAGATTATGTTCACCACCGGAATAGTAAGAGTAATATTAATAATGGTCTCGAACAGTCCCTGAGTGCCCAGGGCCATTCCTAAGTGTTGTATATGCATTTAATCCTCAAAACAGTCTATGAGCTAGTGTATTATTAGTCCTACTTTATATGAGCTGGAAACAGAGCTATTGAGACAAAACCACACTGCAGGTGAGTAGCAGAGTACAGAGGTGAATCCATCTTCCTCTGTTTGAAAATCCATAACACTTGACCATGAATCTCTAGCCCACTGCTCCTGAAAGTGTGTTCCACAGACCCACAGGAGCATGATTGTCACTCTGGAGCTTGTTAAAATGCAGAATCTCAGGTGGCACCCCAGCCCCACTTAATCAATTGTGCATTTCAACGAGACCACTCGGTGATTCTATGCATCCGAAGTCTGAAAATCAGGACTCTAGTCCTTTTCTTTTTTTTTTTTTTTTAAGATTTTATTTACTTATTTGACAGACAGAGATCACAAGTAGGCAGAGAGAGAGGAGGAAGCAGGCTCCCTGTGAGCAAAGAGCCCAATATGTGCACGATCCCAGGACCCTGGAATCATGACCTGAGCCAAAGGCAGAGGCTTTAACCCACTGAGCCACCCAGGCACCCCCCTCCAGTCCCTTTCTGAAGACATAATTCTTGGTCTTATCTGATTCACATTTACACCAGTTCTTTCATGGGAATGTGTAAGAAATGAGTATTAGAAACTATTTTATAGAATTCATAACTATTTTAAATAAACTATGGTCTTTTTTTTTCAGTATCCAAAACACATATTGCTTAGTTAGGTTCTTGCAGTTTTCAGGGACCAGATGTGATTTTAAAGCTCTTCCACAAGCACCCCTAACAGCTGAGCCCATATACCAAGAGGTTCTAGGAGCCATATCCTTTTTTCTATTTCTTTAACTTTTTTTTTTCTGTGAACAACTTCACTGAGGTGTAATTTCATTCTATTAGATTCACCCTATTAAATTTACAATCAATGATTTTTAATAAATTCACTGAATTTATTGAGTTCTACCACCATCACCAAGATCCAGTTTTAGAACATTTTCATCACTCCAGGAAGATCCCTCATACCTATTTACAATTAATGCCCTTTCTCACCACCAGTCCTTGTCTCTGTAGATTTGTCAGCTCAATATTTTATGTAATTGGAATCATACAATATGTGATCTTTTTCATCTGTCTTTTTTCACTGAGTGTAATCTTTTTGAGGTTTATCCATACTGTAGCATATAGTAATACTTAAATTTTTTTACCCCTGAATTTTCCATTATATGGAGTCAAAATCCTTCTATGTTTCACAACTTAAAAAGAAAATGTGAAGCCTCAATGTTTATCCTTAAAATTCATTCAAGTGTTATACATGTCTGTGTTGGCCTCAATAGATTAATGTCTTAAATAACATATTAGCTTCCTTAAAATTTTTTAATCCTGACTTTAGATTCCCTCGGTTGAGACTCATAACCTTGGGTGATGGTCATTAATTATAGGGTAGAAAGAAAGGTGTTGTCATATAAGTCCTTGATCATTCCCAGCTAATCCTCTTGTAATTTTCTTTGAGCCCCAAGATAAAGATACCCAGCAGGTACTGGTGTAAAGAGATAACAGAATGAGATGGACTGACATGACAATTGTAGCCAAGATTTTGAAAAATGGAATGCTGAAAAAAAAATAAATAACATCTTTCCTTTAAAAATATTGCTTTAATAAAGAACTATTCCTGCTATACAGAACAAGAAGCTACCCTAAACTCTAATACCCAAAAGCTTATTCTTAAAGGGAAGTTCTTCTTGTGCGTTCCAAAGTTCGCCATGTTGACTTTGTCAAATCTTGGAGTAACCCCCTAGGATGGTTAATCAATTCCACAGAATATCAATTCACTGTTCACTAGCTGAGGATCTATGAAAGCACCATCAACTTACCTAGCACAGATATCTTAGTTTCTAACACCAGTTTCCAACAAAGGAACCCAGAGCTCCTTGGAGATATATACCTGATTCTAGGATTGGGGCAGGAAATATGCAAGATGACCCAGGAGCATCTCATAGTACCAGAACTAAGAAAGTTCTCAAAATAATAATAATAATAATAATAATAATAATAATAATAAAGTCAAAGGGATATAAGAGTGCATGGGAGGAGCAAGATGGCAGAGGAGTAGGAGACCTAATATGTGGGATTGCAGGAATTCAGCTGGATAGTTATCAAACCATTCTGAACACATACAAACTCAAGAGGAAACTGAAGAAAAGAATAGCAGCAATTCTAGGAACAGAAAAGCAACCACTTTCTGGAAGGTAGGATGTGCTGAGAAGCGAATCTGAGGTGATATATGGGAAGATAGACTGTGGGGGGAGGGCCAGCTCCCGGGAAGTGTTAGAGCAGCAAACCACAAAATCGGAACTTTTAGAAGTCTGCTCCACTGAGGGACAACCTCCATAGGCTAAGCAGGGGGTGAAGCCCTTTCAGGGATAGTGTGGTCTTAGGTCCCACAGGGTGACAGAAAGATTGGGGGTGTCTGTGGCAGAGCTCCCAGGTATTGGAACAGGGAAGCTAGCTGCAGACATGGAGCCAAGGTGGGGGCTTTCAGCTCTGGATTACCTTAAACCATGATCTGAGGCAAAGTTGGGTCACTGTTCTTCAAGTAGGGACCCCACAAGTGGCAGATATGGAGAGACTCACCTTCCTCCTCCAGGAGAAGCAGTGTGGGAGCATGCTGCAGGAATCTGCTGGGCTTGGAGACTCCAAAGGGGGGCTGTGCGCCAGAGATAGAAATCTTCAGTCACAGGAGAGCACGGAGTGCAGCCAGAGACCTGGGAGAAGTGAGGGATTGAATGCTTTTCTCTGAGGGCACACAGAGGAGTGGGGCTCCAAGCTCTCAGCTCCTCTGGCAGAGACTGGGAGGTCACCATTTTCATTCTCCTTCTCCAAATCTGTATGGAAAGTGTTTAGGGAACAAAAGCTCCCAAGATGAACCTGAGCAGATTACTTAGCCTGGCCCCAGTAAGGGCCACACAATTTCGCTTCAGGCAAAGACATTTGAGAATCAGTGCAAAAGGCCTCTGCCCAAGAGGATTAGCAAGAACATCCACCCAAGACCAAATTTACCAGTCATGAGAACTGGAACACTCCAGAGCTAGGGGAATATAGCATATAGAATTCGTGGGTTTTTCCCCATGATTCTTTAGTCTTCCAGGTTAAATTTTTTTAATTTTATTTTCTCTTATTCCATTTTATTATTTTTACCCTTTCCTATTTTAACCTTTTAACTATTTTATCTTTATCAATATCTTTTTAAAAATCTTTTAAATTTTTCATTGTTATAGTCATATTCTATCCCGTCATTGTATTTAACCTTATTTTTTGTATATATACAAGTTTTACTTTCTTTAAAATTTTGAAACACCGTTTTCTTCTAACAGACCAAAATACAGCCAAAATTGTGTGTGGCTCTGTTTTTTTAATATATATAAATATATACATATTTATATATATATAAAATAAATTTAAATTAATTTAAATTTTAATTTTAATAAATACAAAATAATAAATTTTTTGTATATATACAAATATATAGATATATAGATATTTTTTTTTTTCCTTTCATCTCCCCCAGGTTTTGGGTCTCTTCTGATTTGGTTAGTGTATATTTTTCTGGGGTCATTGTTATCCTTTTAGCATTTTGTTCTCCCATTCATCTATTCTCTGGATAAAATGACAAGGCAGAAAAACTCACCTCAGGGCACCTGGGTGGCTCAGCAGGTTAAAGCCTCTGCCTTCAGCTCAGGTCATGATCTCACGGTCCTGGGATCGAGCCCCGCAATGGGCTCTCTGCTCAGCGGGGAGCCTGCTTCCCTTCCTCTCTCTCTGCCTGCCTCTCTGCCTACTTGTGATCTCTATCAAATAAATAAATAAATAAAATCTTTAAAAAAAAAAAAAAAAGAAAAGAAAAACTCACCTCAAAAAAAGATAAAAAGGCAGTACCGACAGCTAGGGACCTAATCAATATGGACATTAATAAGATGTCAGAACCAGAGTTCAGAATGATGATTATTAAAATGTTAGCTGGGTTTAAAAAAAGCATAGAAGATACTAGAGAATCCCTTTCTCGGGAAATAAAATCCCTTTCTGGAGAAATAAAAGAACTACAATCTAACCAATTTGAAATTTTAAAAAGCTATTAATAAGATGTACTAAAAATTGGAGGCTCTTACTGCTAGGATAAATGATGCAGAAGAGAGAATTAGTGATATAGAAGACCCAATGATGGAGAGTAAAGAAGCTGAGCAAAAAAGAGATGAACAACTACGGGACCATGAGGGGAAAATCTGAGAGATAAGTGATACCATAAGATGAAAAAATATATTAGAATAATTGGACCCAAGAATAAGAAGAAAGAGAGGGGCAGAAGGTATATTGGAGCAAATTATACTAGAGAACTTCTCTATTTGGGGAAGGGAAAAAGCATCAAAATCCAGGAGGCACAGAGAACCCACCACAAAATCTATGAAAATAGGTCAACACACCATCAAGTAATAGTAAGTCTTGAAAGTCTCAGTGACAAAGAGAAAATCCTGAAAGTGGCTTGAGACAAAGAGGTCTGTAAACCATATAATACATGCCAGTATTAGATTGGCAGCAGGCCTATCCACAGAGACCTGGAAGGCCAGAAATAACTGGCATGATATATTCAGAGCACTAAATGAGAAAAATTTGCAACCAAGAATACTATATCCAGCTGGCGTCTCATTGAACATAGAAGGAGAGATAAAAAGCTTCCAGAAACAAAAATTAAAAGAATTTGCAAACACCAAACCAGCCCTACAGGAAATATTGAAAGGGTCCTCTAAGCAAAAAGATAACCTAGAAGAAACAGACTAGAAAGGAATAGAGACAATATACAGTAACAGTCACCTTATAGGTAATACAATGGCACTAAATTCATATCTTTCAATAGTTACCCTGAATGTAAATGGGCTAATTTCCCCCAATCAAAAGACACAGGGTATCAGAATGGATAAAAAAAAAAAACAAAGCCCATCAATATGCTGTCTATAAGAAACTCATTTTAGACCCAAAGCACCTCCAGATTTAAAGTGAGGGGGTGGAAAACAATTTTCCATGCTAAGGGACATCAAAAGAAAGCTGGGATGGCAATCCTTATATCACATCAATTAGATTTTAAGCCAAAGACTATAATAAGAGATGAAGAAGGACACTATATCATACTCAAAGAGTCTGTCCAATAAGAACCTAACAATTTTAAATATCTATGCCCCTAACATGGAAGCAGCCAACTACATAAACCAATTAATAACAAAATCAAAGAAACAAATCAACAATAATACAATAATAGTAGGGGACTTTAACACCCCCCCTCACTGATGGATAGATCATCCAAGCAAAAGATCAACAAGGAAATAAAGGCCTGAAATGACACACTGGACCAGAAGGACATCACAGATGTATTCAGAACATTCCATCCCAAAGCAACAGAATACACAGTCTTCTCTAGTGCACATGACATTCTCCAGAATAGATCACATCCTGGGTCACAAATCAGGTCTCAACCAGTACCAAAAGATTGGGATCATTCTCTGCATATTTTCAGACCACAGTTCTCTGAGGCTAGATTGATAAACCCCTGGCCAGACTTATCAAAAAGAAAAGAGAAAGGACCAAAATAAATAAAATCATGAATGAAAGAGGAGAAATTACAAGTAACACCAATGAAATACAAACAATTATAAGAATATTATGAGCAACTATATGCCAGAAAATTTGACAATCTGGAAGAAATGGATGCATTCCTGGAGACATATAAAGGACCACAACAGAACCAGGAAGAAATAGAAAACCTGAATAGGCCCATAACAAGTAAGGAGATTGAAGTAGTCTTCAAAAAGCTCCTAACAAACAAGAGCCCAGGGCCAGATGGTTTCCCAAGGGAATTCTACCAAACATTTAAAGAAGAATTAATACTTATTCTCCTGAAACTGTTCCAAAAAATAAAAATGGAAAGAAAACTTCCAAACTCATTTGATGAGGCCAGCATTACCTTGATCCCAAAACCAGACAAAGACCCCATCAAAAAAAGAGAATTACAGACCAATATCCCTGATGAACACAGATACAAAAATTCTCACCAAATTACTAGCCAATGGGATCCAACAGTACATTAAAAGGATTATACATCACGACCAAGTGGGTTTTATTCCAGGGCTGCAAGGTTGGTTCAACATCTGAAAATCAATCAATGTGATACAATATGCTAATAAAAGAAAAAACAAGAACCATATTATGCTCTCAATAGATGCTGAAAAAGCATTTGACCAAGTACAGCATCCTTTCTTGATCAAAACATTTCAAAGTGTAGGGATAGAGGGTACATACCTGAATATCATTAAAGCCGTCTATGAAAAACCCACAGAATATCATCCTCAATGGAGAAAAACTGAGAGCTTTTCCACTAAGGTCAAGAAGACAGCGGGGATGTCCATTATCACCTCTGCTATTCAACATAGTACTAGAAGTACTAGCCTCAGCAATCAGACAACAAAAAGTAATTAAAGGCATCCAAATTGGCAAAGAAGAAGTCAAACTATCACTCTTTGCAGATGATATGATACTTTATGTGGAAAACCCAAAAGACTCCACTCCAAATCTGCTAGAACTCATACAGGAATTCAGTCAAGTGTCAGGATATACCATCACAGAAATCAGTTGCATTTCTATACACCAACAACAAGAAAGAAAAAAGAGAAATTAAGGAGTCAATCTCATTTGCAATTGCTCCCAAAACCATAAGATACCTAGGAATAAATCTAACCAAAGAGACAAAGATCTGTACTTGCAACACTATAAAGTACTCATGAAAAAATTGAGGAAGACACAAAGAAATGGAAAAATGTTCCATGCTCATGGATTGAAAGAACAAAGGTTGTGAAAATGTCTATGCTACCTAAAGCAATCCACATGTTTAATGCAATCCCTATCAAAATACCATCAACATTTTTCAAAGGAATGGAACAAATAATCCTAAAATTTATATGGAACCAGAAAAGACCTCGAATAGCCAGAGGAATGCTGAAAAAGAAAGCCAAAGTTGGGAGCATCACAATTCCAGACTTCAAGCTCTATAACAAAGCTGTCGTCATCAAGACAATATGGTACTGGCACAAAAACAGACATATCGATCAGTGGAACAGTATTGAGAGCCCAGAAATAGACCCTCAATTCTATGGTCAACTAATCTTCAACAAAGCAGGAAAGAATGTCCAATAGAAAAAAGAGTGTCTTCAAATAATGGTGTTGGGAAAATTGGACAGCCACGTGCAGAAAAATGAAACTGGACCACTTCCTTACACCATACACAAAATTAGACTCCAAATGGATAAAAGACCTCAATGTAAGAAAGGAATCCATCAAAATCCTTGAGGAGAACACAGGCAGCAACCTCTTCGACCTGAGCCACAGCAACTTCTTCCTAGAAACACTGCCAAAGGCAAGGGAAGCAAGGGCAAAAATGAACTGTTGGGACTTCATCAAGATAAAAAAGCTTTCGCAGAGCAAAGCAAACAGTCAACAAAACCAAAAGACCACTGACAGAATGGGAGAAGATATTTGCAAATGACATATCAGATAAAGGGCTAGTATCCAAAATCTATAAAGAACTTATCAAACTCAACACCCAAAGCACAAAGAATCAAATCAAGAAATGGGCAGAGGACATGAACAGACATTTCTGCAAAGAAGACATCCAGATGGCCAACAGACACAAGAAGAAGTGCTCAGCATCACTTAGCATCAGCGAAACACAAATCAAAACCACAAGGAGATACCACCTCACACCAGTCAGAGTGGCTAAAATTAACAAGTCAGGAAACGACAGATGCTGGTGAGGATGCAGAGGAAGGGGAACCCTCCTACACTGTTGGTGGGAATGCAAGCTGGTGCAGCCACTCTGAAAAACAGTATGGAGGTTCCTCAAAAAGCTGAAAATAGAGCTACCCTACGGCCCAGCAATTGCACTATTGGGTATAAACATAATGATCCAAAGGGACATGTGCACCTGAATGTTTATAGTAGCATGTCCACAATAACCAAACTATGGAAAGAACCTAGATGTCCATCAACAGATGAATGGATAAAGAAAATATGGTATACACATACACACACACACACACACACAGGAATACTATGCAGCCATCAAAAGAAATGAAATCTTGCCATTTGCAATGACATGGATGGAACTAGAGGGTATTATGCTAAGTGAAATAAGTCAATCAGAGAAAGACAATTATCATATTATCTCCCTGATATGGGGAATTTGAGAAACAAGACAGAGGATCATAGGGAAAGCGAGGGGAAAATAAAACAAGATGGGATCAGAAGGGAAAAAACCATAAGAGACTCTTAATCTCAGGAAACAAACTGAGGGTTGTTGGAGTGGAGGGAATTGGGAGGGTTGGGGTGGCTGAGTTATGGACACTAAGGAGCATATGTACTACGGTGAGTGCAGTGAATTGCCTAAGACTGATGAACCACAGACCTGTACCCCTGAAATAAACAATACATTATATGTTAATAAAAAAGGGGGAATATAAGGGTCACCCTAAAGGAACTCCCAATGGCCAAATCTAGAACAATTTGAAAATCAAAATAAATAAGGTATCATTGAATTAAAATCCAAAATGTAAAATAAATATCCATGAGACCATGCTGGTGTAATTACAAGATGAATAAAAAAATGTGACAGAAAAGACAATTTCCTGTACAGATGCACTGCAAATGTGATTTGTAGATACTCCTCCCTTAAGGAAGTAGAACTTAGTGGCACCTGGATAACTCAGTCAGTTGAGTGTCTGCCTTTGGCTCAGGTTTTGACCTCAGGGTCCTGGGATGGAGCCCCACATCTGGCTCTGTGCTCAGCAGGCAGTGTGTTTATCCCTCTTCCTCTTCCTTTGTGCTCTCTTTTTCTATCTCTTAAATAAATAAATAAAATCCTTAAAAAAAAAAAAAAAAGGAGAGAGGGAGTAGAACTTAACCTCCATCCATCAAGCATGTGCTACATTTAATGGCTTGCTGCTACAAGCCATTAGAGTATGTTAAAGAGTATGTTATAAGAATATGTTAAAGAAATGTTACTTCACAAAGCACTAATTGTCCAAGGTGATCAAGGATAATATCATCAATGATAAGGCATCCTAAATAATGTGGTAAGAAGGCAGGTTTACCCTCCCACCAAACCCCATAACTCCAATGAGAAAAAACATCAGACAAACCCAATCTGAGGAACATTCTACAAAATTCCTGACTAGTATTCCTGAAAACAAGGAATGTCTGAGTGGCTTAGAACTGTCACAGCCAAGAGGAGCCTAAGGAGACGTGGCAACTGAATGTAGTTTGGTATCCTCAGGGGTATCCTGCGATAGAAAAAAGGACATTAGAAAAAAATTAATGAAATCTGATTGAAGTATTGAGTTTTGCTAATAGTTATGCACTTGTCATGCCAGGCATGCTAGTGTCAGTTCCTTCATTGTGGCAAATGCACCATAATAATGCAAGATGCTAGCATTAGGGGAAACCAATTATGGGATCTATGGGAATTTTCTCCACAACTTTACTATAAATCTGTGCTGTTCTAAAACAAAACAGTTAATTTTTTTTAAAAAATGTAAGTTGAAACCAGAGTTATTTCAGAAATCTCTCTAGAGAGAAGCATGTAATAAATTAGCCTATCTAACTACAGGCAATTGGTGATTGTCTGACTAGGATCTCCTTCATTCTTGTTAAGGAGTCATGCACTGCCCAGGCTGATGTCATGCAGAGCCAAAGGCTCTGAGCTACAAAATGATGCCTAGATTTATCTACACAGTTACCTATCCCCAGGCCCTGTTCAAATACCCAAAGCCTGGTAATGTTTCCATGCAGCTGTCTCCCAGGCTCCTCAAACATATGTGACAATAAGCAGTGGACAGTAAAACTGTGTGTAGTTGTTGGCTATTATTATAATGGTTCAAGTAAGCAACACAGACTCGTGGTCAGAAAGAATGATATTTGTGAATTCAACCCTTTGGCTGGCCCTAGTGATTTTCTCAGCCTCTAAAATGGATGAATACATGTTATAAACCTTATGTGGAAAAGGTCCACTGGCAGGCAACCCAGTCACTCCTAAATGGTCAGGGTAGTCCTTGGGAGCAATCATTCAAAATACACTGAAGCTCTGTGTGTGTGTGTGTGTGTGTGTGTGTGTTAGTGATGAGGAGGAAGTGGAGATTATGAATAATGTTAAATCCAAAATCAGGCTCCAAAATCAGGAAGATGGGGCTTAGGCCGATCCAAGGATAGGAATTCAGGCTCTCCTTTGTAGTTATTGTCCATGTTTCATTCATTCTTTCAGGGCCTACGATGACCCTCGTAACTCCTAGCCAATTGTCTATTACCAGCTGGTCCCTAGACAACCAGAAAAGAAGGAAAGCAAGCAGAACAAAGAAAGAAATAAGTCAAGTCCAGAAATACCTCCACGCAAAAGTTCAAAGTTCTTTCATTATCCAACAGCCCCTGACATATAGTAACTACTTAGTAACTCTTTGTCAAATGAATGAATGAACATATCACGGCTGTCCTACATCGGTACCTGGAGGAGGAGGTTACAAAGGCAAACTAAGACACTATTCTGAATAATCTACTTCCTATGTGTAGAAGAGATTGGTTTTATTTATTTATTTATTTACTTACTTACTTACTTACTTATGTGACTGGTGACGTTGCCTCACACAAGCCCAACCACCAGTGAAATAAAAATAAAATTACTCTTTCTAAGGGGACTAAGGGAACAGCCTTTGGAATGATAATGTCCAGGGAGAAAAACAGAGCCTTTCTACCAAACAGGCTTATCCTGGGGCCCCTGCAGAACAAGGTGATGGATTAAATGCAAAGGACCTGTTCTCAGACCAGACACCAAATTAAGTTCTTATTACAACATTCTTCTGGTATTTTCCCAGGTCTTCCTGATCTTAAAGCAGCTGAACAGATCAAAACATCCTTAATATAAACTGAATGATTATTTGTGAACAAATCTCTAAAAGCAGAGTATTCAGCATGATGTTTTGGGAAAAGTACTGAGATAATAATTAAGAGAGGATTGTTCTGGCACCAGTCATGACTTTTAGTTCTTCATAGAACATCAGGTGGGATATTCTCCCCTTGTGACTCCCTTTTCTTCCCTAAAATGAAGAAGGAAGAGTGAAGAGTCAGGTCACATTATCTCTAAGGTCCCTTCGGGGTCTAAATCATATCATTCTAAGTGTATTATTTTAATAATAATAATATTGTAACAGCTACTCATATGCTATATTTACTATGTGGCAGGCATGCCCTATATACTTTTTGAATACTATCTCATTTAATCCTCACAACTGTATAAAAAAGTACTATTATTCCCATTCTCTGCTAATGAACTGAAGCACAGAGAGGTTAAACGTCCCAGGCTGTCTTCACCATACATGACCCCAAGGGCACAGTTCTGTTATGTGTATGTTTCTGTTAACAGAGTATCTTAGAAATCAATGACTGCCTATACCTGAACTCTGGCAATCCAACTTCTGAGTCTTTACGCTTGGCCTCTACCTACACCAGTGGCTCGCTAAGGGTGGTCCCAGCTTCACCTGCGAACTTGGCAGACATGCAAATTCTTGACCCCAGTCCAGACCAGAGTCAGAATATCTGGTACTAGGACCAAATGATCTCTCTTAACAAGCTCTCTGGGTGATTCTTGTATGATCCAGAGTTTGATAACTATGGCTTGACTCTTACCAGTGTGATGGTAGAAGTCAGGAAGCAGGCTGGTTACCTCTAGAAGACATCACTTTCCTTTAACATAACACCTCAGTGAAAGAATAAGAAGAAAATCCTCTTTTGTTTCCTAAAAATATTGTCCATAATCAATTTTTTGCAGGTTGAGTTATCTCCAGGGCATACTTCTGGGTTTCCCAAATGCTAGCCACGGACCGTGATTTGACTCCATGGGCACGATCTAGCTGGAGCCATGAATGGATGCTTTGATGTCTTTACCTCCAGCGGACAGGCTCCCCTTCTCAGACACAGCATCTGATGCTCTGAAAGTGGTGGAAAGCGTCTTACAATTCTCTTCTTGCTCTTTGGGCCCAATGCTGTTGATTCAGTGGCTTTTTCCTAAGAGGCACAGCAGATTGTCAGCTTGCTTTCTTTAAAAAAAAAAAATCTCTAGGCTAAGATATTCAAATTGCCGAACCAATGGTATCATGGGAGACCGTTAGAAAATCCTCTCTGAGTTAAGTCTGCATGCCTCAAAGAGCAAAAAATTAATATACTGTCGTTACACAGTTGAGAGGGGAAATTAATTTATACAGAAACCTTTTCTAAGGCATGTTCAGACTGCCCGGATACGGCTCCAAATGGGAGCATTATCTGCCTTCCCAAAATAATACGCCATATGCCCTAATCTGGCAGACACAAAGATAATTACATGACTCTGGCAGAGCCAATATGCTTGCTAATAAATGGGAAAATGAGGACAATGCAAATCAAAGTTAAGTTCAATGGTTATTCAGAATTGTGGTAGGGAAGCTACCTGCTACAATTAAACATTGTGACAAGCAGAAAACGTGTCTCTTGCATACAGTAGAAGACCCAAAGCGGCTGTGAGAGACCCCTTTATATCAGGGAATACTAATGGAAGAAGTGGAATTGTTTGTGGGCATGTGTGGTAGCCTCATACAACTCCAAGCCATAAAGTAACTCCTCTTCTAATAATCTGCTCTTAAGGGATTCAGTGGGAGTTCTTAAAAAACCAAAGCTTAGCATGCCAAATTCCACACAATCACCTGCAGTTTTAAAGCAAAGAAAACTAAGTGCAAAATGTGGTCTGGAAGTTCGATTTGCATCGACACAGATCAGCTTCTGCTCTTATGGCCCCAAATCAAGGAGGGCACTAACCTGTGGTCAAAGATCTCTGACATTGCCATACTCTTCAGCTCTCTCTCTCTTAAGCAAGTGATCTTTTTTCTTCATTATTTTCTCATAAAACTAGTTTAAATTCTTGTACCTAAGCTCCTTGGTCCTGATACGCACCAAAAATTGCTAAGTAACTAGAATGATCAAACCTGACTCCACAGGACTATGAATGAAAGATGTGGATACTCACCCCTGCTAAAGGGGAAAAAAAAAAAAAATGCTGCTTCTTGTATCTTGGAAAGAACATGATTTATGTTGGGGAAAATTCTTTTCCTGCAATTTTTCTCTTTATCTTCCTCACCAATATGCCCCTTGCTCCAGTCCCAGCATGTCTTTCTATCTAGATAGAAGAAAGATCACTTTCCCAGTGATAAGAGAAACATTGGCTTGAGGGATCTAGAACCATCCAGAATGGTGATATCCCATGGGGTGAGATAGGGGATATGGCAGGTCCTGTGTGAGGGAAAAACCAGACACTGGGAACAGGAACTCTTAGAGAAAGAGTCCCTTTCTAGAAAGCTAACAAAGTCCCATGAGTCACTCTTGCCAATTAAATTTCAGGAGAAAGACAGTGACAGATGTGAGGGTGCCAGCAGATTTGAGCTCTGTCAGTACAAATACCTTCACAAGAGAGCTTGCATTGTACAGAGGAAGGCAACAGTGATGAAATATTTACATATTTATAAATATCTAGACATTAACAAGCCTGCTAGATTCATTTCATGCATTCTAAGGAGTAATCCCAGGAATGGGAGAGGAGAGACATAGCCCTTGATGAAGGGATGACCACGGCTTTAGGAAACCAGGCAGAGGCTAACCAGGAGATCCATTCCAGAAGGGTGCCCATCACTGTCATTGCTTCAGGGATAAACTTTGAAAATCTTAGAAGAGATTATCACCCCCAGACATTTATGTAACACAACATCTCCTAAAGCATTTTTCATGCCACTCCCAAGAGGTGATGAGGAGGAAGGGTGCTTCATTGTCAACTAAACTGAAGAAATATTTTATTCTTAGAGACTCAAAGTGCCCACTGGCTTAGCAAAGGCCCTGAAAAGTCCTCCAATTAAGGAGGCTGTTAAATACTGTTTCACCCAACATTTCCCTAATTCCTTTGGTCATAAGAATCCTTTTATTCACTGATACCTACATCTTGTGCAATCCAAATTATCCTTCATCACACTACGTAATGTGATAAAATGTAATTGGGAAAATTTTTATTCAGTTATTCAGTAACTTAATGTTGAATTAAACAAAAGTGCATTTATTTTCCAAGAGTCTAGACTAAAACAAGTACATCTGAGAGGAAGGGGAAAAAAGGAACTGGAGTGGAGTGTCTATCATGTTCTGTTTGATTTAAATCTTTTTTTATTTATCATTCTTGTGCCAGAGGCTAAGGTCAGACTTCTTTCTATCAAGACAAACATAAAAGGAACAACCACACTTCAGGTCATTCTCTGACACTCTAAAACAACAATAGAAGGATTGAGGACAGTTCATGGAGGGGGCAGGGAATATTTCTGAGAAGTGACTGATTTTTATTGATTTCTGGTCTAGCTTGTCTGCTTGCTGTGGTGTGGAACAAGATACTTAACTTTTTTTTATAAAAAGGACCTGCTGAGCTACTCACCCAGATTCATTTTCACTTACAACAAATTCTGAATGTGAAACTATCAAAATTAGTCCTCCTGTCCACTCTCACCCGACCAAGCCGCATCTAAGGCTAACTTATTTATTAACAACCCAATGCAATTCACCTGCTTTTACCTGCTATTACACCTTAGGCATTACACCTTAGGACTGGCCCTAAGCCCAGATTGAAATGTTGAGAGACTTCCTTGCTGAGGCAGGAATGACCTTTGTGTGCCTCAGTTTCCCTCAGTATTAATCAATGATTGCCACAATGATGTCACACAACAAAGTACTCCCAAAACTCAGTGGCTACAACAACAAACACGTTATTTTTTTCACTCACAGTTCTCTGGGATGGTTCACTCTGCTTCTGGTGGCTGGCTTGGCTCTAAGATGTGGGTTAGGCTTGAAGGTCCCTTCATTCTAAGTCCCAGGCTAAAGTGGCAGTAGATGCTTAGACATTCTTTCCTTTGAGTGTATCACTAGAGCATGACAGACTATGCACAATAACAGAAGCACATTTAAAGTCTCTGTTCTTATCATTTCTATTAACATTCTACCAGCCAAAGAAAGTCATGCAGCAAAGCCCAACATCAACAGGCTGGGAGAGTGAGGGAGTGGGGGTTGAATATTGCCGAACAGTAGTTCAAACCATACCACACATCGCTTATCTCGCTTCTCCTGGCTCTACCTGCCTTGAAGTTCCCTCACCCCTAAGAGCTAGTCTGGCTTTCAGCAACCTGGATGGTTTTGATCATTTGTGCACTGCCTGATTTCTAACATTCAAGGTGTCTTCTAGAATGTCAGACAAATGGACAAGGCTGGAGTAGAGAGATGTAGGAGGCAAAATTGGATCAAGTGGGAGGAGTTGCATAAGGAACCTGAAGTAAGACCAGGGTGGGTATAAGCCTTATCGTAGAAAATAGCAAGAGTAGCATGAGGAAGCCCGGTTCCATTTTCCAGCCTGGAAGGCCTAGCAGATAATCAGAGATGAACCTCAATGGTTCAGACCCTGAAATGGGATGGAAGCCATAGAAGCAAGGAGATTCAGCAGGTTCTCCACTTGGCCATCAAGCCATTGGCCATTCAGGTTGGTTTCCACTTGGCCATCAGAGAGTCTTCTTCAGGACTGTCCCAGGCCAAATTTGTTACTGTGATCTATTGTCCCACCAAAAGGGCCAGGGACCCTCCCCAAGGGCAACAAGCTGGTGGATGTCCCCCTCAATTCCTCACTCACCTCCAGTCAACAGTGCAGATGCAAGAGGTGGTTTTGAGCCCCATGTTCTTAACCCTCCCTGTGATTAGGAGACAATATCCCAGCATCCTTCCAAATTATTTCCCCTTATCACCAAAGCCAGAGGTTCCCAGACTTTGCTTTACATTGTAATCCCCTAGATATCTTCAAAACGTGGCTCCCAACCCCAAGCATTCTGATTTAATTGATAATGGGGTGCAACCAGCTCCTCAGATTAATCTAATGAATGGCAAAGTTTGGGATCCACTCGTATGCAGACCTAATCTAGCCAATCACACCATAATGAAAGTTCATTTTAAATCTGCCATACAGTTTTGGATAGGTGGAAGATGACCCCACACCGAGCTGGTGTATAAAACCGGACAGATCCCTAATTCTGAAACCCAAAAAACTCTGAAAACCGAGAGTTTTTTCAAAACTCAATGGCAGTAAAATCTGACCTGACTTGAACTCACTAGGTGGCAAGACTTGAGTATTTATAGTCTTTATTCATCCTACTTGGTGTGAATATTCATGCATTTTGCCAGAAAAATATTGTGTTTAATTACAGAGTGCTTTTCCCAGACCCTGCTGGAGTTGTTACATAACACAGGGTATGTGTACCTTTCTACATTATGAAAATTTCTGAATTCAGAAAACAACTGTGTGGCCCCAAGAGTTTAGGCTAAAGTAATACAGGCTTATAGAAGGAATCTGTGTAATTTCTCCTTAGATAAAATGAGCAGAAAGGAAAAGAAGGGGATAGAAGAAAGTAAAATGACCAAACAACATGGCCCTTGTGTGACTTGCATTTAACTGTTCCATCTGGGTGGGTTAATTAGAGAAAGGGACCCCCTCCAAGTAAATATAGCCCTTCAATAGAGCTCACAGCTTGACAAGCAGATCACAGGCTGGATTTTACCCTCACTCACCCTCCTTGACCAGATTCTTTTGTGCAGTGCCCAAACTACACAACTGTGCAAGTGGCCTTACCAAGCAATTTTGATAGTAACTGGAACCTAAGGTGCAGAAATGGGCAAAGCTTCTTCTAAATACAAGGCTGTCTATTTATTTATTTATTTATTTATTTATTTATTTATTTAAGTTGTCTCCATTAATGAAATGAAGTTGTCTCTGCCTCCCAAACCTGGAGCATAAAAAAAGCTTTAGAGTGAAGTGCACAGGAGTGCCTATGTGGATTATATGCATTGGATGGCATGTGTGAGATGGGATACATGCAGAGGAAGGCAAGCATGGGAGGGCCAGAGGTCATAAGACGGGTCATTGGTCCTTACACAAACTATTGAATAGCATTCGAGCTAATTTCATGCAACTGTTAAAGTACAGTGTCTAGTCTGGGCTATAGAAACATTTCACTGAACATGGAAATGAATGGAAAAGGAAGGAAGCTAGGAAAGATAAAGTCATTTGCTCAAGGTAAAGTAGTTAAAAAGTGGCAAAACCAGTTATTCAACCTACACCTCTCTGAAGTCAAAGCCAATGCTCATAACCACCACTCTACCCTGTGTCTGCCTCCTCCTTGCAGCTGTAACAGTACTTGGCATGAGTCTGGCATATACAAGCTCAGAGGCTGTCTGCAAGAGCAAAAAATGGTGCCCATCCAACACTGCATATACGGGGAGAGCTTGTTAAAGCTCTGCTTTAGAACTAAACGATAACAAACACTCTACCAGACTAACACAAGCATGTGAAACACTTGACTAACTCCCGTATACCTACCTGTCTTGTTCACATCCTTATAAACTCTATAATGCAACTATGCCCACAATTTCAGCTGTATTTTAAGGAGAGACATATTGTTTGGGGCTTTTCTTTTGTAGGACTCATTAAACTATGTCACCAGTAGTTATCTAGAACTGAAGATCATTCTCAGATACTAAGCAAAGCTGAAAATATTCACAACATTGTTTCTCTGCAAGGGTGGTTTCCATTACCCACACTCTAATGAATATGCAACAGATCACAAGAAACTCAGCCAATCAGGAGCCAGAAGTACCCTGACGTGTGGCCAAGCCCCTATGAAGCTGTTTGCTTAAACTCCTATCAGATCTCAGCAACCAAACTGCGCTGGTGATGGCTATGGCGCATAATAAGCAACATAGATAACATCATCACCTATCTGCTGTGCTGGTTATGTTCTGTTTCTAGACCTGGAACTGGCCACATGGTGTAGCAAGTTTGTGAAAATACACTGGGCGGTAAATTTATGACATATACACTTTTCGGATTATACACCATACGTCAATAAAAATTTCTAAAAAACAATTATCCAGTCTACACAATGTAAGCAAATAAGTGTTGTGTTCTTTTCCAAGTGTTCAGTTGTTAATGAAGGCAGGTGTCCTGGTAGAGACTACGTTCCCCAGAATCACTTGCATGAGTCCCTTCCACCCTCATATGTAAGACCTAGAAGACAATGGGAGAGAAAGACATTGCACACGAGGTGCAGCAGCCATTTTGCAACCATGAAGGCATGTTAAAGATGGTCATGAACACCTCTTATGAAGACCATTTAGTTTGAAATGTGGTTATGACAACCACATAAATAACTACCTCTATCCCAGAAATCCCTCAAGTACCCTTTCCTGATCAAAACCCCTCTTTTCTCCCTAGAAGTAACCACTACCCTGCTCAATCTTTCTTATTTAAGGCATTCCCTGACCCCACATACATCACTTTCAACGCACATGTTGCAAGCATTCCTTTTCAATGGCATTCGGGTATAAAAAGTAGGGAACACAAATGTCCTCATGGCAATGACAATGGTGTCCTCAGACCTAGTCTCCTTTAATGGTGTATGTCATCTTCATGAGAGAGAATTTTAAGACCTAAATGTTATATGAGCTCTCTTTTCACCTCAGTGTCTCTTTCTCTTTCTGTCTCCTCTTTGCACTTAAAACACCCCATCAGAAAGGACAGGGTTCCTACTATGTCATATCCTCCTTCTTCCCAACTCCAGCCTCAAGACCAAGTCTTAATAGGAATAAATATTTCTTCCTTCCCTAAATAAAAGAAACTCTAGGAAGACTGGCTTTTGCTATGCTACAAGAAAAACCAAAGGCATTTAGAAAAAATCCCCCTTCTCAAAAAGGCCTAATGTTCAAGACTATCTCTTGCTAAAGAAGTCAAGAACTTAATCTTTCTGCCTAAATCATCATCCCTCCAAGCTGGTAGTTCAAGGAGAGCACAGTAGTTTGAAATACAACCATTTATTCTGCTCATGCATCTGCAGGTCAGCTGGGCAGGCTCTTCTGATCTCAGCTAAGCTCACTCCTGCATGTAAAGCCCAGCTGTGGATTGGCTAGTGGGCTCTGCTGATCTCAGCTAGCCTTTCTCATACACGCCCAGGGGTCCTCTGACGATCAGCTGTGCTACAAAGGCCTTGGCTGCTCCATATGTCTCATCCTTTCACAGGCTAGCCTGGCCTTGCTCTCATGGCCATCACAGAGGAATAGGGGAGAAAGCAGAAATGCACCAAAGGCTTTCTCTAGCTCCTGTATCAAGTCTGCTAGCATCTTACAGACCAATAAAACATGAAACCCCATTTCAAGGGATGGGAAAATAGATGCCCTCCATTTAGTGAGAGAAACTACAAAGTCATAATGGGAAGGACATGGACTCTGAGAGGGTCAAAGAACTAGTGCCATCAATGTAAATAGTCTGCCATGTCCACCAATTCCCAATTGTGGTTGATTTAGGATAATTCCTCAGAACTGTCAGACTGCCTCACAAGCTTGGGTCAAAAGAAAGCCTTCAGGCAGAGAATTACAGATACCTAGCATACCACAATGTTGGCGTTACTGGAATGGTGAGTGCTGAGAGAATGTGGATGGCAGTCTACAGTTTGTAGGTGGTCCATGATGGAACTGACCCATCAGAGTCTCACTCAGGAATTAGTATTAGAGGTGTGAATAGAGGTAACAGAAAAAGAAGGACACACCAATTCATAGGACATAGAGAGAAAAATGGAATATCTCTGTCTAGTTCTATGCTACAATAACTAGAAATATGCATTTCATAACAAACTCCCTTTTCTTGAAAATACCTAAAAGTATCTCTGTGTATATACCAATTGCGAAAAATGAGCCAAATTCTCCATCTCTCCCTTCATCCATGACCCTTGGCAAAATGATTTTTAGGTCCCCCAATGAAAACATATGTCCATTTTTATGCCTTTCCTTCTAACATTTCTTATAAGGCAGATGTACTGGCAACCAGTTCCCTCAATTTTTGTTTGTCTTAAAAGTCTCATTCACTTTTCAAGGGTAATTTCACTGGATACAAAATTATAGGTGAGTGGCTTTCTTCTTCCAATACTTTCACTATTTCATTCCACTTTCTTCTTGCTTACATTGTTTCTGAAGAGAAGTCTTATCATTTTTTCTTGATAGGTAAGGTGGATTTCTTTCTCCGGCTTCTTTTAAGATTTTCCCTCTGTCTTTGATTTTCTACAGTTTGACAATGATATGCTGAGGTATAGTTTTCTGACATGTATCCAGCTTATTATTCTCTAAGCTTCTTGGATCTTTGTTTTGAAGTCTGATATTAATTCAGGGGAAATTCTTAGTCATTGTTGTTTCAAATATTCCTTCCCATCCTTTCCCTCTTTTCCACATAATATTCTCAATTTTGTATTATGTTACACCATTTTTTATTGTCCCACAGTATGTGGATACTCTGTTCCATTTTTTTCCTTCCTTTATTCTCTTTACTTTCCAACTTGGAAAGTTTCTATTGACATATTCCCAAGCTCACTGACCTTTCTTTTTTCCTCAGGTACATTCAGTCTACTGATGAGTCCCTCAAATGCATTTTTTTTTCATATAGGTTCCACACCCAGCGTGGAACCCAATGTGGGACTTGAACTCAAGACTCTGAGATCAAGACCTGAGCTGAGGTCAAGAGTCAGACACTTAACCAACTGAGCCACCCAGGTGCCTGGAAATGCATTCTTTGTATCTGTTACCATGTTTTTTTAATTTCTAACACTTTCTTTTGATGCTTTCTTAGAACATCTATATCGCTGCTTACATTATCCCTCTGTTCTCGCATGTTGTTCACTTTTTCCCTTGGTGTTCTTAGCATATTTATTATAATTATTTTTAAAGTTCTGGCATGATAATTCTAAATTTTCTGTTATCTCTGAATATGATGCTGGCATTTGTTCATATTTCCAGACTCTTGGTTTTGGTGCAGCATCTTCTAATCTCTTGGACAACACAAACTTCCTCCTGTGGTTTCCCCCACCATTCTAAGACATTTACAAAAGATTCTCTGCATTAAACCTCTCTCTGTTTGGAGTATGTAGAAAGGGTTATATTTTCCTATTAGATATTGACTAGAAAAATAGAAGAATAAATGGAAGGATGTCTGGGTAGTTCAGTCTGTTAAGCATCTACCTTCAGCTCAGGTCATCATCCCAGGACCCTGGGATCAAGTCCCACATCAGGCTCCCAGCTCAGCGAGGAGTCTGCTTCTCTCTCTCCCTCTGCCCCTCCCCCTGCTTGTGTGCACTCTCTCTCTCTTGCTCTCTCTCTCAATAAATAAAATATTTTTTTAAAAAAGAATAAATGGAATAAGATCCTCATATGTGATTCCTGGAGTGCCATGCATGGGCAGCAAGAAGAGAGCTCATTAGTACAATTGAAGCAAAATATGTTCAGAAATATGTAGCTCAGGGAGCAGCAAAGACATAAATGTTGCCATGCAGTACAACAGAAGTTTTAATTCATGAATTTGCTTGTGCTCTTGTCCCACCCTTAACTATTGTTTAGCCTTAACGTGATATAAACTACTATTAAAATTAAATATGGGCCCTGTACCATCTTCTTTAAAAAAAATTTTTTAATTGATGTCTTTCAATAGATGAATGGATAAAACTATGGTACATCTGTGCAATGTAATTCAGCACTAAAGAGAAATAACTTCTTGCTTATGAACAGACATGGAGGAAACTTGAAGGCATATTATTAAGTGAAAGAAGCCAACCTGAGAAGACTACATACATACTATATGATTCCAAGTACATGACATTCTGGAAAAGAAAAAACTATGGAGACAGTAGAAAGATCAGCGGTTACCATGGGGTTTGGGGAAAAGGAGGGATGAAGAGGCAGAAAAACAGTTTTTAAGACACTGAAATTATTCTGTATGATAGTAGAGTGAATATATGTCACTATACATTTCTCAAAACTCATAGAACATCCAACAAAAAGAGTGAAGCCTAATATACACTATGGTCTTTGGTGATAATGATGTATCAAGGTTGGTTCATCAATTGCAACAAATGTACCACTCTGGTGGAGGTTGTTAAGTGAGAGAGGTTGTGTCTATGTGGGGGCAGAGGGTATATGGGAACATTCTGTACTTTCCACTCAGTTGGGTTTTTGGGGTTTTTTTTTTAAGATTTTATTTATTTATTTGACAGAGAGAGATCAGAAGTAGGCAGAAAGGCAGGCAGGGGTGGGGGAAAGAGGCTCCCTGCTGAGCAGAGAGCCCAAAGTGGGGCTTGATCCCAGTACCCTGAGATCATGACCTGACTGAAGGCAACGGTTTAACCCACTGAGGAACCCAGGTACCCCTTTCCACTCAATTTTGCTGTAAACGTAAAACTGTTCTTAAAAAAATAAACTCTATATATTTTAAAAAATCAGTTGTTAGAAGGATAGTGCACAAAAATGCTGCATTTAGGGATAGGGCCATATAACAAGAGAAAAACCAATATTTTCTCACAATTTCCTCTTTCATGCATTCCCATGAAAGCCAAAGAGTTAAAACATACCAGAAATAAAGCCATTGGTTGTGTTATCCAGCAAGTAGGGTTATTCCTCAGACATATTTTAAAGTCTTCTGTTTTGTAGAAATTAATCCTTCTACAAACATCACAGAAACTGCAAGCTTATCTTGATATTTCTATAGAAAAGGAGAAAAAAGAACATAGACCAACATTGCATACACCATCTTGGAAGGCAGCCTCTTGCAAACACAATCACATTTGCTTCTTCATGCTGAGAGGAGATCACAGAGACATTCAGAAGTAAAATTAAATGAGGAAACAATAACAATTTGCTTGAGTCCTTTATCATTGGTGCCGGTCTGGAGAAGTACATTAGACTCTAAAGGAAGAAATAATAATACAACTGGATAACAACATATTTATTGTTTATTGCAGAAAAATGTATTACTTTAATACCATGAAACTATATTTTATAACTATTCTTAAAGTCAACAAACAAAAACAAAACTCTCTTCTTTACAATCTGACCTTTCTCTAACTGTACGTAACCTATGTTGCCAGGCTTGAACAAGGTCCTAAAAACAGTTCCCAACACATGGCAGAACCAGGCTGATTAGGACACTGTTGCCACCACCATTGCCTCCAACCAATAATTATGTGGTCTGAGACCTGTCACATTCATACCAGGAACTCTACCTCACAATCTAACCTCCAAAGAAAGAAATGAAGTTCACCATGTGTACTAGTCAGGATTTTCTGGAGAGACAGAGTTTGTATGTATGTGTGTCTTATTGGTTTAAGAAATGGGCTCATGTGATTGGGGGTCTTGGTAAGATCAGTATTGGATGAAGTAAGCTAGCAGGGAAGAACTGCAATTCAAGTCCAAAGGCATGCTGCTGGCAGAATTCCCTCTTGCTTTGGGGAGGTTAGTCTCTTGTTCTATTCAGGGCTTTAACTGGTTGGATAAGGCCCACACTGGAGAGAAAAATCTGATTGATTCAAAGTCTACTAATTTAAATGCTAATCTCAAAAAACAAACAAACAAACAAAAAAACCTCACAGAAACTCCAGAACAATGTTTGACCAATTATCTAGGTAGCATGGCTCAGCCAAGTAGACACGAAAAATCTGTCACACCATCCCATCACTCTTCGGTCACCAGCTTTGGGTCGAAGTTTGGCAAAATCATGTCTGATTGGCAGAACTAAATCAGAAAAGAGATGGCCCATTCAAAAGGATAATTTCAGAGTTTTTATTAAGAGGACAGTTTATCTTAATGTGGGAAGGGGTGGTGAAGCATCCAAGGACTAGCCCCAGAAGTAACCATTACTGCACCTGCATCTGAAGGGTCAAGGGAAAGGAACTGTTCCTGGAACAGTGAGTAGAGGTAGTAGAGACAGTAGATAGTTCTTTGTTTTGTTTTATTTTGTTTTGTTTCAGAGCTTTGAGTGAATTTATTAAGAGCAGCTTTCATGTAACTAAAGGGTGTTGAACTTTTTCTCCTTCACTGGCAGTTTCTTGGATGGTGGTCCTGGAATCACCCCTAGTTGGTAGGTCAGACTCCAATGACCACAAGAGCCACAGGGAGCAATATAATCACCATTACCATCCCACAAGACATTGGTTGGCAGTCTGCCATATTCACGCCCTGCGTTCAGGATGAAGTTTCTCACCTGTATTGCCCACCAGGTTGGCAAGATCATCAGTGATGTCCACGACTTTCTGACATTCCCACTGTCTATTCCTGGAACAGTTAAAACACTTTCCTGGCATCGATGGAGCTGAGTGGAATCGGTGCTCCACTTCTCTCTACTTCCTCTCTCCAATCTCCTCTTATTGCCTCCCATTGGCTAAACCCAACCAGAAACCAGTAGGGACACCTTGGTCATATGGTCCACATAGGTCAGACTCCTTGGGGGCAGAGCAGGTAGAGAAGGGTAGAAAGTGGATCTGGGGGGACAAACAGAAGAAACCTGTCACACAGAGCCTGGGTCACTGGGCACCAGCTGTAAGATGGACCAGGAAGATGAGAGCTGGAAACACAAGACCTGCCCTCTACCTTCAGGGACAAGATTTAAAATGAGGGAAATTTCCAAAATACAGGAAAGGTGTTACAGTGCTACTGGGTAGACACAAACAAGACAATTGTCCCCTTTGAATTCCATCAATTGAGTCCATCTCAAAGATCTCAGACATTTTCATTGAAAAAAAGTACTCATCTTTCCAATCTTAGAAAAGCTGAAAACAACAAGGACATCTCCTACACAGGTCTTTCTCTCCTTTTCCAGAACATCCTTTGTCCTGGGACTCCTAACCATTTATACCTTCATCTCTACCCTTGGACGAGACTGGAAATTTTCTAGTGTTATCTGAGAAAAAGAAATAAGAAATAAACACACTTGTACAAAAATAAAATGTTTTGCTTCAACGAGGACCCTCTAAATATATAATTAGTAACCAAATCTTTGATTTAATCTTAGAAATATTCAAAGTCAAAGGGTGTTGACCTGAACGGAGGAGAAACTCTGAAAGGACATAGAGCAGCCTCCTGCTATCCTCGGGGCAGCTCAGATGATGAGTCACCAATCTGTGGTTTGGGGGCATGGAAGCTGGCATCAGCTCTTCCTCCAGGTGTTTTCTAAAAATCACACACACCTATGCAAATATAATCTTAAAGTCTAGAGCTTTCACCCCAGATGCCATACTTACAAAAACAGACCAAGGTCATAAGTTGTTACCAGTGCTTAGGGTCAATCTGCCTTGCAAAGGCGTTATTGGGCCTGCATGAAATTATTCTCCCCTGAACTTGATTTTGGTTTTTAGTTGCCAAAACTCAAAGATCCGGAAATTCAAAACCAAAATCCAGATTGTCAGCAGTTTCTAAACATGAGGATGCTCTGGCAAAACCAGGCCCATATCCCAACATGGCAGCCCTCCTGAGACACACCTGACTCCTTTTGCTCGGACACGTGCTTTTTGAATTACCACTTCTTTTGTCCCCTAGAATCTGAAAGTGACCATGAGATGACCATAATGGAGCCTTTGTTTTTCCCATAGTCAAGTTAGACAGAAAATAAGTTCTCACATAGGTCCATATCAAAACGTGGAAGAATTAAAGATAGACTAAGAGAACCATATGTTTCAAGAAAAGGGGGAGGAATTTTTGTGCTGACATGACCCAGCCTGCTTTACTCATTGCTTTTGGCATAGGCCTGAGTTGACATGTGGGGTTGTGATACGTGGTGTGGCCCTAGCAGACACCTTTAGACCCATGCTGGCCTCTTGGTTCCTTATTTGATTTTATTTGCTTTTCAAACCCTGAACATAAATTTTTTGTTCATCCAAAATGCTACATGTTATCTAGAAGAATAGAGAGGTGCAATTTCATTCATTATCCAGTCTGAACTCATTATTCAATTACTGAAGACAATTATATAGGCAAGACACTTGGCTAAGCACCAGAGATATAGCAACGACAAAGACCACATGACCTTAGCCCTCAGGGAGCAACTACTTTCCGTCCAACTCCCTTTCAAGAGTTAATTGAAGTATATTACTGTGTAGAAATATCATTTTCAGCAAGCAACTTCATAGCTTTTTCTTAAGCCTGCATTCTGACTTGGAAAATTATCCTTACCTCTGGTAATAAGGTTTACTTTCTATAAGAAGAAATCAAAGATGGAGAGGTGCAAAAATTATTTCCACTGACGAGGCTCCAAATATTTTCACTGTTGTATCAGTCAGGATAGACTGCTGTGTTGTGGTACCAAATGACTTCCTTCCTGCTCTGGCTACACATCGATCCCAGGTCAGCCATGGTACTTCTCCAGGTCAGCTTCCTACTGGGACCCAGGTTGAGGGAACCGCCTCTACCTGTGACCCGACTGGTCACAGCAAAAGGAAAGAACTATAGCAAAACAACACAGTAGCCCTTCGGTCTTCTGCTTAGAGTCACACGTTACCTTCACTAGCATTCCTTAGGACAAAGCAAGTTTTGTGGCCACACCTGAGTTCAATAGGACAGGGATATATAATCCTCCTTCAGCAGAATGGATACTACATAGTTGCAAGAAATTGATAGTTTCCAACTAAAAACCCAAATAATATAGCACAGGAAGGAATGGACATCCCAGAGTCAAGTGTGTTCCCTTTTTCCTCTCTACAACAGCCCTGGTCATGTGTTTCCCTCACAGAGCAGATGGATGCTCACACTGTTTATCACAACCTGCATTCCAAGGTCAAGTTTCCCCTGCCTGCTCAGCATGACAAAGAGACTGAAACAGGAAGCCTAGAAAATTGGTTTGGTTTTTTGGTTTTGGGGTGGTTTTTTTGTTTTGGTTTTTTGGTTTTTTGTTTGTTTGTTTGTTTGTTTGTTTGGTGGGGGGTAGTACTAAATAACTTCCTGACTTAATTGATTGATGAATACTAACTCCTAAAATGAGCCCTGCATTTCATTACATAGTGTCTGAAATGAAATCCACTCAGCTTACCTGATATCCTGGGAAATGCCAATGATGAACAAATGTCCTTTAAGCTCCTAAATTGTCTTCCTCTGCAGTTGTCTTCCAGACACTATATATATTGGGGGGAGGTGATGGGGGGGGGTTCATTTCCATTTGTATCGCCTCTCTTTCTCCACATCTTCCAAGAACACCCACAGGTTTACAGCCTAAACCATCAAAAAGGTCTTAGTTCTTTCTTCACTCCCTTAGAAGGAGATAAAGATTGGGAACTGAAAACTATAATTACTTCCCACCCATGCTAACTTGTACCATTTCTCTCCAAAAATTCACCAGTAGAATTTATAAAATACAGATGGGAGAAGGCAGCCATGTGATTTATAAAGATCCGTGGCAAGAGTCAGAGGACTGTAAATAATACAAATGCCTTGCAGGCGGGAAGGGAATCTTCCAGTTCCCAGAGAGGAAGGCACTTAACCCCAGTAGGGGCTGGTGAGAACTCCTGGAAAATGATTCTTCCCCCAAGAAAGGTGAAGGTGAAGAAATCCTGAGTCTTTTTGGTGGGGGGCCAGGGAGTGCAGTAGGGGCAGAAGTAAAGGGAGAGAAAATCTTAAGCAGGCTCCAAGCCCAGTGTGGAGCCCAATACAGGGCTCAATCTCATGACCCTGAGATCATGATCTGAGCCTAAATTAAGACTCCAATGCTTAAATCAAGACTCCAGCACTTAACCTACTGAGCCACCCAGGTGCCCCAGGGATCCTGACTCTATTACAGCAATCAGCTATACCTGCAGATTACCTATGCTAAATTATATTTTCATCAGTTTGCTTTCAGCCCCAAAGAGATGTAAATTTAAGTACTCCAAATTACTCTACTATAAACCACTAAATGTTAACTCCATGGGAAACATGATTAAAAATAGAAATACTCTTATTATGGCTCTGAGACCCTTTAGTCAAGATCCGAATGTGGGAGGTCGAATGTGTTTTCCCAAATGTAAGCCTCTTAACCCACATTACCACTTCCTCTACCACTGATTTCTAAACTCAGCGAGTATTTACCAAGAATCTGTGGGCTGACAAATGACTTTAGTTGCAGAATGTACTTACCTACCAGGCAATGAAGTGACTGCCTCATGTCCACCTCCAAGCGGATGTGCAGGCAGACAGCCTGGCCAGATGAGTGAGCTCCCATGCAGTCTTCGATAAAACCCTCCCATAAAACAGGAGAAAATTTGCATTTTCATTAGCTTGAGATTATTAACAAGGAAACTAGAAGAACCTTGACTTAAAAAAAAAAAAAGCCTAGAGATGAAGTGGAAAATGTTCTTAAAGCTATGCTTAAAGTTCAGCACAAGAATTGACACTTTCGAAGATACAAGTGCTACATTCAAAAGAAAAAAAGAAAAGAAATGGTGGGCATCCAGTCTACACACAACTGAAAGTAGTAGTGATATTGACATGGTTCCCATCTTTTGTGGAGAGTACAGGCTATGGGGAAAGATGGACAAATATTTGGAAATCGAATGAGCATGGTAGAAGGAGAGGTAGGTACATGGAGCTGTGAAATACGGAAGAGAAACATTATTTTGGCCGAGTCAGAAAAGCTTTCCTTGAGGAAGTGACTTGGAAGCTGAGACCTAAAAGATTTATGGAATATTAATTAGAACACATGGCAGCTCAGATTTGCTGCCCACGGAGATTCTCACTGTTGTCAGCTCCCTACCTTTTCTATCCAAGAAGCTCCCACCAGGCATGGCACGTCACAGTCATCAAAGCTCAGCAGCAAACCACCCACCTGATTCCATTAGGCAGACAATGCGACAAATAAGTGGAGAAATAAGTCGAGGACTCTTTCCCATCCACAAGAATTTAAATGGAAAAACCCAAAATTTACCTGTGTACTAAGTACTAGTTTCCTAGCATCACAGAAGTGAGCTACTTTGGATTCTATAGAATGAGTGGTCACAGACTCCTGCCCAGACCATGGGAACTAGACCTCCCCACAGTCAAGAGTAGCACCTCACTTTTTTTTTTATAGTCTTTAAACGATGATGAAATAGGAAACTTTAGCTTTATAAATGGAACAAGAAGGAAGAACTTCTCATCAACCATTTGACAAATGTATTTGAAAACTTTCCTACAAGATTGGTGCAAAAAAACCCAAAATAACAGCGTTACCAACAGTTGATATCACTTTTAGATTCAAAGAAGAAATATACATTGCTTTTCTATAAGCCTTTTCATGCTACAGTCAGAACAAGAGTATTTCATCCCATATTTCTCATAAAGGAGCAACAACATTGTTTAACCAGCAATAATCCAATTGGCAACCAGATGCATGCAATTTGATCCAGCTGACAAAGCAGGATATAGAAAACTCTCAGGAAATTGATTACAAGTAGAACAATTGCATGAGTATTAATAATTTGTCTCCTGAAGATGTGAGGTCATAATGGATAAAAATATTCTTTGATATAATTCTCATAATTAGGACGCCTGCTTCTTCGGAAGCTATTTTAACTACATATGGCATAGGTCTTCCTCATTAGCCATAAAAACAGAACTTGGGATAGACCAAAGAAGGCCACGAGCAACCCAAACTCCATGCCTAAAGCTTATGGTCCTCAATGTTGGTAGGACAAGGACCTTTGGCTGCCTTTTCCTTTAACCTGTGGTAGGTGCTAATTGTCCCTGTTCTTCTTTGCTAACCTTAGAGGCATCTTATTAATCAAAACCACCTTAGTGAGACACCTTTCTTATTCAGCCAAGAGCAGAAAGACTCAGGAGCCCTGGCTATAGAAAGCACTCACTGGGCTCCCAGGGATTCTTTTGTTAGGGAGAAAGAGGCCTCGAGGGGTTCATCATTCCTGGGGCTCTGTGGTGTGTGTTAACAAGCAGAAAGACTTCAGAGGAGACGTTTCTGGCCTTTCTTTGAAATAAATATAACTATGACTTCGAGTTTGAGGAGGTACAATCTAGAAGTGAACTCCTGGGTAATCTCACATATTGTGAGTTATTCGTTGGGTGGGAATAAAGCCTAAGAGTTATATCTTATTCCTCTCAGGGAGAAATCTCTTAAGAAAATTATAGCAAAGCAACGGGATTCCTTATTTTGTTTTCTGTTTAAAAATTTTAAAAGCTATTCTGATAATACCACTGTATATTTTGATATCTTTGGTCCTGAGGAAGCTGCATTTTGCCTTCTTTGTAATGTGACTTGAATGAATATTACATAATTCCACTATCCAGATGATACTGGGATGATTACAGTGTTCCACTAGGGCTAATATTCATCAAATGAGTCATTATACTTTATTTCCTCCAAATATTCATGATGTATTTTTTTTTCATAACGCACTTTTTAAATTAAGTTCTCAATTATGAATCGGTTGGATCAAGTAAAATACAATGAGTTTTCAACATGAGAGTCAGTTTCCAGCCTTCTGTGATTCGGTAGGTGCCGTCATTTCTCCCACAGTCCACTGGGTGACCTATGGCCTTTCTTTCCTGACCTTCCCTCTCGCAACAACACCAGGAAAAAAATGTCCCCAAAAAGCCAAGTTTAAAATATAAATATTAGCTGATAGATCGTCAACTTTCCAAATGTCAACGGAAAAAGTAGAAAGTAGAAGTAGAAAGTAGAAGACTGCAGGGTCGAAGCAGGGACATAGACAAATGACCCCAATCTACCTTTTGTCTGCCTTGTCCCAGACATGTTTACAGTGACTGCAGCTCAGATTCCATTGAGGATATTTACAAGTCTTTGTTGTTTGTGTCATTCTCTTCTTCATCTTGACTGCTGGACCTTCCTTTCCTCTCCTCCATTCTGTCTCTCCCTCTCTCCCCATTCGCTAGAGGTCTTGTCTTCTGGGAGGAACATGACTGGGCCACTCAGAAGCTTTTTCATGGCTCTGAAAAGAAAATCTTTTGTATTTTCACACAGGGAGATTTCCTTTACAATAACTTTGAATCTTTTAAGTTCACCATTGCGTTCATAATTGTCCACATTTTCTAAGTAGTTATGATTGTCTTTTCTGTAAAGATTCATAAATATCTCAAATGTTCCTACTGTTTTATTAATCACTTTTACAGGGATGGAGCTACACTTGGCACAATGCAGCATTAAAGATTTCCCAATGAAAACATATCAGAAATATCATTTTCCTATTCGTTGATCTTCCCAAACAAAGATCTCTCAGTTTAAAGTTTCCTAGGTATGAGACTTACCCGCCCCCCCTTCAAAACATAGGGAGGTTGTCTCCAGGAAAAGGAAGTGGAGGACAGGGGCGAACAGGGTAGGAATGAAACTTACTTTTCACTTAGGCTAGTTTTCTCTTGATTTATGGAAAACGTCACAGCTTAAAATACAAATGTACTATCTCATAGCCAGAACTCTGGTTTGGATCCACTGATAACTCTAGTCAGGGTTCTATGAGGCTGAAATCAAGGTGTTAGCTGGCCTCCTCCCTCCCTGGAGGCTATGGGGAAGAATCAGCTTTTCATCTCATTTAGATTTTTGGCTGAGCAGACTCCCAGTGGCTGTAGGACTGAAGTTCCAGTTTCCCCACTGGCTGCTGCCAGAAGCCAGTCCCGGAGCTTCCAGGCCTGCATTCCAGATGGTCCCTTCTTGCCACAGCTGGTCCAGTCACGCACATACTTGGAATCTCTGGGCCTTCCTCTTTGGCAGCAGCCCTCCAACTACAGCCTGAAAAAATTCTCTGCTTTTTAAGGGATCTTTGACCAGATGGGGCCCACCTACTTAGTCCAGGAAAATCTCCCTTTGGTAAAGTTCATAACCTAAATCACATCTTAAGGTCCCTTTCACCATGTAACATGGTCACAGGATCCAAATATTAGGGGATGAACCTCTCTAAGAGGGAAGAGGGAGCATTATTTGATTTAGTCTATCACTGTATCACTGTATTTCTTTTTTTTAACATTTTGAATTTGTGCCATGTATATGTATTATCTAGTCCAAAAAATGTAATTAAAATAATAAAAATGGACACATGGAATGACGATATGGCAGCATTTGTGGAAGCTGTTGCATATCTGCTGGGGCCCTACCAAGTGACAGACTCAAGGTGCTGTATACGCATCACCTAATGTAATCATCACAATGTTATCATCTAGACTTTATCAATGAGGAAACCACAGCCCAGAGGTCTTACGCATTTGCCCAGGGTCATGCAGCTAGTGTGAAGCAGAGTCTTGCACACCCAGAGGTAGCTGACATTGCCAGAGCTTGCCTCTAATCACTTCACAACACACCTGCTGAGTGATGTCTTCGGGAGGCACTGTTTTAGTACCCCCTCCCGCCCCCCACCATCTCCCCCTGTTACCCCGATTTCTCTAGGGGAAAAAATGACTGGAGGAAAAAGCCTCTAAGTGCACTGTACTTTCTGAGAGCCAGGGGAAAGCTTTCTGGTTCTCATAGGTCAGTACCCCTGTATCAGCCATTTCCTTCCTGCCCATCCCCAGGTGGGCGGGAGCTGGGGGTCACCCCCAGCACTGGTGGGCCGTGCTAGGCAAAGCTAGTAAGAGGGAGGCATCAGGTGCAATTTGTAGAGAGGGCGGGCTGCAAATGGCATCCCTTATTCGACCAGCTACTAAGTACCGGATGTATATATTACCCCAAAGGCCACTGAGGAGATGCCTGACGGTCCTCTCAGGCTTTCTGCCCCAGCCCATCTCTCCGTTAATGGGAAGCTCCACTTTTCCTAAGACAAAGAGAATCCCAAGTCTACATGAGCCTCCTACCACCACTGTAGGAGGAAAGAGCCCTCCCCGCTGCTTCTTCCATACACTCCCCCTCCATACATACTCTTCAGGCCCTCTTGTCTACTCCATATAAATTAAGCTCCATTTTTCCAATTATACAAGCATTACGTGTTCACTGAAGAAAAATTACAAATCATACAGATGAGCAAAGAGAAGAAATTAAGTTAACATATCTCTCCACCAACAGGAGGCCACAGTAATATTTTGGTATATTTTCTTCCAGACATCTGAATAAGGATATACCTGTTTGTGTTGGAAGAGAGGAAGAGAGAAGCAAGAGGCAAAGAGAGTAAATCAATTTCTCTTTTTCAAAAAGGTAGCATCATCCCATATATAATTCAACATCCTTTTGTTTCCATTTGTTATTTTCCTGAACGTCAGAAGACAAACTTCTACAATGAAACTCTTTTACAGTTCAAAAGAGGCTTTTGTAAATATTTTAAAATGAGGAGCATATAGTCATTGAATAAAAATTAGAAAACACAGGTAAGTCAAATAAAAATGTAATTCCACCACGTGGAGACCACCACTGTTAGCATTTCCAACTTGGTTGTTACTAAATATGTACTCTTCTGGTTTGCCCAAGTTGAAGGCTATTGCCAAGATTTTGCTAGACACGATTTTGCTAGACATGCTTTTGCTAGACAGGCAGCAGCAGCAAACATAAGAAAAGCTAAATCTTCACTTATATCCTTGGTTATCTCCTAAAGAGATAACCCATTCGAGAAGTGTTAGTTCAGAGGACATGCATGTTTTTAAGGCCATTCATCAATATCACTAAACTGAGCTCTGAGAGAGGTTGCAGGGTACAGGGGTAACTTTTTCCAGGCCTCGTCACCAATTTTGAGGGGTATAATTTTTTAAAAATTCTTTCAGCTTGGGGGCGCCTGGGTGGCGCAGTGGGTTAAGCCGCTGCCTTCGGCTCAGGTCATGATCTCAGGGTCCTGGGATCAAGTCCCGTATCGGGCTCTCTGTTCAGCAGGGAGCCTGCTTCTCTCTCTCTCTCTCTCTCTCTCTCTCTCTCTGCCTGTCTCTCTGCCTACTTGTGATTTCTCTCTGTCAAATAAATAAATAAAATCTTTTAAAAAAAATTCTTTCAGCTTGTCATTTAAAACATTTTGAAATAAATAAATAAGGCATTTTCAACTTTTTACAAAGCTGGGGTTTTGGTTTGAGAGCACAAGCTCTAATATCCTTTGCAAAATACTGTTTAATCAGATCCTGGCCCATTCCGAGGGGTAGATGGGTTTTTAAGCAAGAAAAGTCACAAAAGATACATGCATTTCCAAGGGAGGGGGGGAACTATGAAATTATAAAACTAAAGATTCAGGAGAAGAAAGCAATGGGATGCTACTTTGACATTTTTTCTGGAAGGAAATAGAGTCATCTTTGCTTTAATTTCATTTTCCTTAGCAACCAGTCCCAAGGAATCCATTTGTAACTTGAAGACTCTGGTGTCAAATGCCAATTTAAAACCCCTGAATAGGCTCTGACATCCCTTTGGTGAACACCTTAGTGCAAAGAAATGGAAACACAGGAACATCCCATCCTCTCCCCTCTTGCTCCACTCACTGAAAAACAAAGCACCTGGTCAGAAGGTTCATCTTTAAGAAACTCTTCTGTCTTTTGTGGATCTACTTTCAGTCTGAGAACACATAATCTGCCACATGGAGCTCAGTCCAGCAAAGACATT
Source organism: Mustela nigripes (assembly GCF_022355385.1). Classification (NCBI taxonomy): domain Eukaryota; kingdom Metazoa; phylum Chordata; class Mammalia; order Carnivora; family Mustelidae; genus Mustela; species Mustela nigripes. Next base: position 72,503,955 of record NC_081558.1, on the reverse strand, counting down.
GGCCCATTTCCAGCAATTATCTGAGAAATTCTACTTCAGCCACTAAATCTCCAGTTTTAATCAACTTGCAAATCCCCATCACCACCAACGGTGAGCAATCGCAGTTGGGTCTGAAGGCAGCAGCAATTGTGTCTGTGACCCCTGAAGACCTCTCTTCACAAGCTAGCACTTGGAAATCCCTGGGGTCTCATTGTCTCCCGTTAAAATTTCGCCGTTTTCCAATAAGATATCTAAATCAAGAAGGAAATGATGCCCAGGTGCTGGAAGGGCTGCTAACTTGAGACCACCTGCTGTTGTCTGTGTCCATTGGGCCAGAGCTTGTGGAAGGGAAATAATTACCCAGGAAGTAGAGGCATATTCTGTTCCTTGGTGTCATCGGATGCCTAGTTTGATCAGAGCTTTTTTCCTCCCAGCAGCTCTGTCAATGTTAGCTCCATACCAGCCGTTGGAGAGTAATTGATTCCTTGGTGAATTTGGCTTTGGTACCAGATGCTATTTGGAGGCAATATTTACCCAGAGCTTCTCATTTAACCCCAGCAGGTAAGCTTTTTTTGGCACCACAGACTGCCACCCCACCCAGTGAGATTCCCAGTGGTGGCACTTTGTGTGCCCAGCAGAGGTCCAGGCTGTGTATAACAGCAAGTGAAATAGATCAGCGCTTAGCCCTGGTGTGCAGCCCTCCTTCATTCTGAATGAACACCCCCACGTTAAAACTCCATACCAGGGGTGCCTGGGTGGCTCAGTGGGTTAAAGCCTCTGCCTTTAGCTCAGGTCATGATCCCAGGGTCCCGGATCGAGCCCCACATCGGGCTCTCTGCTCAGCAGGGAGCCTGCTTCCTCCCTCTCTCTCTGCCTGCCTCTCTGCCTACTTGTGATCTGTCTGTCAAATAAATAAATAAAATCTTTAAAAAAAAAAAAAAAAAAACTCCATACCAAGTAAAGAAGTGCTTTCCATCATAAGATGAATCTAGAAGAAAAGTAAGGAAACTTACCATTATGAGTCAAAACAAAACAAAACAAAAAAACCTATTTCTGCTTTTAAGTGTTAAAGTAGATGAGGAGGACAGAGATAGCCGAGATTTGCCTTTAGAGAATGAGAATCTTCCTCCCAAAGCAGCCCAGAGCACTTTTGCTCTAAACCACTTCTCTGAAAATTAATTCTCTACAAAAACAGTACAATAATCCTGACCAGTTTCCATTAAAAAAAAAAAAAAAGATAATACGTACCCTCTAACTTAACCTTACAAAAAGACCACAGGCATTTCTTCAACTGTGTCAGAAATTAGGAAGTTAGCTGATAAACACTACTGTCAGGCACACCTGTCCACATTTAGCATCCCCCTGCTTCATGCTTCTCTGAGCTGCAGGAAACATTCAGCGTTGTCACAAAGAGACTTCCCTCTACTTTGCTATGCAAGCACCTTTCCCCTGCATTTTTCTTCAGGGCTTATGTCCCTCCTGAAAAAAGAAACTGCACCTACCTATTCCTCTATCTACAAAGATTCCCCCCGTAAGTCATTATTATTATATGAGGTCCCGATTCCCCTTAGTCAATTAAATTTGAACTTTATGCCTGAGATACCTGCATGGTGTTTTTGTTTCTGTTGTGTGGTCTGTTAAACACTGAGAAATAATACCCGGCAAGCGTTAGGACTTCGCACCCTAACGCGATGACGCAACGCACTGCCGCAAGCCAGGGGTGCTCCGAGGAGTAATGGACCTTGTCCATACTCCGCAGAAAGCCAGAGGAGCCTAGGAATTTTATGCCACCATGTGTACCCCAAGCTGGTCCTTATCCAATAACCAGGAATACGAAATCTAAGGTCAAGATAACTCTGAGACATAATTCGGATTTCCCCAGTGGAATCGGGCTACAGATCCCCTCCAAAGGGTTTTGCTCCATCTCGCCCCACTAGGTTTCTTCCTGCTTCCATTGTCTACTGCTTGCCCCCAAACTTCAGTGATCCGTCAGTACACAACGACCCCAAACTGTTTTCTACTGTTGTATAAGAAACAACCCTAGACTTCAAGATCTATTGCCTCATAAGCCAGTATCCCAAAGTACAAAACAGTGATCGTGTTATTTGCTCGGGCTTCTTCTGGTCAGGATTCACACAAAGCAGAGTGGGGATGTGTGGGGACCGCCGAAGGGATGGCTCAAATTATCAGGGGTCTGGCTGGGAAGATGTGACCGGCATCATAGGTCATCGTTAGCTGGTTCCTTAGTTCTCCTCTTTGTCAGATCTCCATGTCACTAGCCTGTGTTTCTTCACAGCTCAGTGGTCTCAGGGTGGCTGAATTTCTTTTACCGCTGCCTACCCTTAGGGACAAGAAGTCCCAGGGCCTCTTAAAAGATAAGCCTGGGATTGGCTCAGCCCTACTTCTGCCACATCTATTGGTCAAGGCAGGTTAGAAGGCCAGCTCTGATTGGGGAGAAGTAGATCGTACCTTGGTGAGGGGAGTAACACATGCCAGCAAGGAGGGAAGGAATGGAAAGCAGCCAACCCTGGAGATAAGCTACCGCACTCCCCTCCCCTTCCGGCTTCCTCCCTTACAAGTTTCTCTCGTGGGAGCACTTTCTAATTGAAACCCTTGCACCCAAACAGACGCTCGTCTTGCCGGCTGCCTGTGGGGAACCTGACCCTAAGATGGAGGTTATTCCAATCCCAGCTTGTAGTCTCTATTCCCAAGAAGGTTCGTTACTAGCACAAGCCACCCTCAAGTCTCCGTCCCGACATGTGCAAAATCCCCAGAGGATTGCAATTTGGGCTTCTCGTTATAAACACGTGGGAGTTAAAAAAAAAAAAAAAAAAAAAAAAAAAAAAAAATCAGGTCTTACCTACTTCGGTTTGGGTTTTTGTGTTTCCTTTTTCTTTCTTTCTTTCTTTTTTTTTTTAATTTCTGCCAATAATTCTAATGTGCAACTAGGTTGGCAACTTGCCCTTCTAACTCGTTCACGCTATGCGTGTTCAAACTTAGTGTGTGAGGGGAAAGGAGGATTACAGTGTCACAAGGTGTGCTATGAAGAGGGAAGGAATAACCCTTGGCCAAATCACCCATGCCCTGGGAACAAAATCTTATCACTGTCATCGAATAATGTGGGTTGCAAATCCCGTTTCCAAATCTGGCTGTTATAAGTTCAAGTCTGGGAGTGGACTTGTGCTTGTTCATGTCTTGGCTGAGTAAAAGTCACATATACATCATATACACATAACCAAACACATACACTCTCATAGTTTAGAGAAACCAATTCCAGCTACCATATCCCCCTGGCCTTATGGCAGAGAGTTTGGCAAATATGATTCCCAAATCCCCCCTGGTGTTGGAAAGGCATGGTAATACCAAGCTTGCTTTTCTCGAGGGACAAAAAATAACCTTGGTTCTATCAGTTGCCTGGGTTGGATAAAACACATCTTCCAATGCTATTTATTAAGCTTACCATGTTGAAATCTACCTAGTCAAAGTCCACAGTCTAGAAATATATTTCAGACCATAAAGAGCCAGCAGACTCTTTTCCTGGCTAATTCCACAATACATACCACAGTATTTCCCCTTTTTCTTCTTGTTGAGCCTGTTCAGTTAAATGATACAGAGGAGACAGTGTTCTTTCTGTCATTATATTTTTTTGTGAAACTGTATCCTTATTCCTAATTTTCAATTCGGTTTCTATAATCATTGGCTCTTATTCTATAAAATTTTGTTTTCTAATTAGCAAAACTAGAGATCAATGTCACATAAAATATGTGCTAACACAGAACTGAATTCTGTTCTCCCATGCACGGGTGCCAAGTGAGAAGATAACCTGAAAACACAGTTCAAGGGAAACTTGATATCATCCCAGAAATAACAGCCTTCTCTTTCATGGGAAGCAGCAATCTTGAAATATTGCATTTCCACATAGCAAGTCCCCTCCCCCCAGGAACTTTCACATCCATGAAATGAGGATACGTCTCATAATTGTCATAGTCTCACTGGCTTTTTTTCTCTCCCTCATAGTGATGCATAAAATGATGCCCACCTTAAAGCTGATAATGGCTTCATTCAGATGAAATGTGGGAAACCACGTCGACTCAGCCAGAGAGAGAACTATATAGATCCAAAGTTAAATGCAAGTAGGTGAAAGCCAAGGAAAAAAACTGAATTTTCTCTGATGTAGCCCCCTTTTGGATTCTTTCAGGGGCAAACGCTATACCCAAAGCTTGGATTGCTATTTGCAGGTCATTATATGGAAATGCTACCTCTCACTTCTGGAAATTTCAGGGATATTGAACGTATTTAGCATGAGCCCTGAAAAGAGGCTATATTGAAAGCTGAGCGTCATGGTAATAAATATTGCAATTATGCAGTTGGCATTTGGTTGGGGTCCTAAGACACACTTCTCTGTTTCACAAAAACCACCCTTGGGCTTTCTAATATAGAAGGGCGATGATTCTTGGACTTTACAGAGAATAATCTTCAGTATGTGTAAAACATATTAGCCCCAGGGCTTCACCCCAGACCTTTGATTCAGAAACCCTGAGGGCAGCAGGTCAGGGAGGACACCCATATGATTCACAAGCTCTATGGGTGTTTCAGAGGCCAACCCTCCCAGAAGGACACTGCACTGGTGGTCTTAGGACTCCAGTGCCCTACAGCATACACACCAGCACACTGATGGTGAGATTTCCTCACCCTGGCAACTGGGCAAGTCTGATCCCCAAATACCCAGAGTTACTGGACTGTGTGTTCACACTGATCACTGGACATATCTCTGGCTCCGTTCTCGTCTCACTCCAGCTCTGTTCTCCCCATGATCTGCTGGTTTTCTGCAACTCCCCACCCACCGTGTGAACTACTTGTGTGCGAGAACCTGGGGTGCCTTTTTCAACAGTTCTTAAAAGTGTTTTTCAAGGAAAAGGAATGGAGACCTAAACTGGTTTACTTAAAATGGCGAAGGGTCCAAGGAAACTTGGGTTGATTACCATTGGTATATTTGCAAATAATTTTCAGTTTCATCGGCAACCTGGAAGCTGCCTTTTTCATTATATGTGGAATCATAACCCAGCTCAGCACTTGATGTATGCTCTCCCCCTCCCTTCATTTAACATAAATTACAGACAGTGGGAGTGCTAGGCTGAGTAATGGCCGAGGAAGATGTCCAGGCCCTAATCCCTGGACCGGTGAGTATGCTACCTTAGAGGGTAAAAGGGATTTTGCAGGTTCTTGATTGAGTTCAGGTTCTTGAAATGAGGAGAGCATCCTGGATTATCTGGGTGAGCCCAATGTAATCACAGGGTCTTTATACGAGAGAGGTAGGTGGCTCAGGGTCAGAAAGAGGGAGAGAGAAGGTAGAAGTAGAGGTTAGAGAGGCAGGAAGGGAGAAGTGCTATGCTATTGTCTTTTTGTCTTTGAAAAAAAAAAAAGGGGGGGGAGCTAGAGTCAAGGACTGCAAGTGGCCCCTAGAAGCTAGAAAAGGCGAAGAAACAGATACTCCTCCAAAGCCTCTAAAGCAAGGTGCCTGCTGACACCTTATTTTTAGACCAGTGCACCCATCCAGAACCGTAAGACGATAGGTGTGCATTGTTTTAAGCCACTAGCGTTGTGATAATTTGTGATCACAGCAATAGATAATTAATACAGGGGGGGTTTTAATGATCCGTCTTACTCCTGAGCATAAAATTCTCTTAGGAGTGACCCACGGAAGACCCAAGGAAGCTTGCCTCCCATGGAGCCAGAGAGCCATGACACTGATTTTTCCTGTTTCTCAAAAGCAGATGGGATTAACCGACTGTGACTCTGGTTTTTAAACAACAAATGCCAAGGTCTCTGGGCCATTCCAGGAGATGAGCTGCATTTTGCAGACTCCCAGAGTCTGCAAGTCTCCTGTTAAAGCTCACTTGGGTTTGAAAGCATGCTTGCATGCTCCTGGGATGTGTGTGGCTTTTCGAAGAGTTTAGCTGAAAGCTGATCGACCAGTGTCCCAAGAAAATAAAAGAACCCCTTCACTTTTGTCCTCATAAGACCATGAAAGGGACCAAACGGTCCCCTGTCTAGACATCTCCCAGGTGTTCTTAAAAGGATACTTTCCGGGCTGCCTGGGTAGCTCAGTCACTTGGGCGTCCGTCCTTGGCTCAGGCTGTGATTGGGATGGAGCCCCACGTGGGGCTCCCTGCTCAGTGGGGAGTCTGCTTCTCCCTCTGCTGCTGCCCCTCCCCTATGTTTGTGCTCTCTCACTCTCTCACTCTCTCTCTCAAATTCAATAAATACTTTTTTTTTTTTTTTAAGGGGTGGGGATATACTTTCCAGATTGCAGGCATGGCCACTTGCTGTCCCATTCATTCTATCTCTATCCTTCACCTGTTCCCTGGCCTCTTCACCCCAAGATTTGGAACCTTTGGATTTGGAACCCCAAGATTTGGAACTTTTCAGATGCTTTGGACCCTCAGGAAGAGGATAGAAACTTTGGGCTGAGGGATGGCACGGTGTCTGCTGCCCCTCAGCCCTGCACTCCTCTTCCATAGCCTTTTTTCTGCTGCCAGGGGCAGAAAACTTGCAAATTTGGCTTCCCTGACTCACTTCCCACCCAGCTCCCTGTCGGTTGTCACCAACGGGAGGCACTGGCAGGCATCTGGAAGGTGACGGAAGAAGACTTTCTTCTGCGGACCTGGCTGTGTTTTTGAGGAGGGCAGTGGTAGTCATGGACAAGGCCAGCTTCTGGGTTTCTGCCAATGCTGACTCCAAGCAATGTTTTGTTTGGTTGCCTGGTCAGTTTTTTGTTTTTGTTTTTGTTTTTTGTTTTTTGTTTGTTTTCCTGGCCCTTTGCTCTATCAGACCTTGAGGGGGTAGCCACTTCCTGCAGTCGCTGAGCTTTGGGAAATCTTGCCTTGCCCCTCCTTCTTCTCTGGCTCTTTTAACACCTTCATAACCAACTCTCTGTTTGAAAACCTAAAGCAGTTTCTGTTTTCCTGATGAGATGCAAACTGCTGATACCTGCATCTTTCCTTTTTGTTAGCAAGGGCCAGACAGTGAGTGAAACCCTTAGTCGGCTTTCAACAGCTGGGGTCTTAGGGACCATATTTCACTGCGATCAAAAGAATCAAAGCAGGAACCTACCCAGAGAGGGAGAGGAGCTTGAATTTGGTGACACATGTCAAACCAAGTGGGAAGCAGTGTTCTTTCTTATATTCTCATGGTCTTAGGTTCTCTATAGTCCCTAAATGAGGCTTCATGACTTAATGACTTACGAGGGGAGTGCTATCAAGAGAAGACTCGAAAGGAGGTAGTAAACAGGGAACGTTGGGAACTGTAGCCAAAGGAAGGTACACAGAAAAAGGTAAAAGGGACCCCAAGGGATCTGGCCAGAGCACTGACAGAGTTCTTCTGATTTTATTTTTAAATTTAACTTAATTTATTTATTTGAGAGAGACAGAGAGCACAAGCCAAAGGGAAACGCAGGGAGAAGCAGACTCCACACCTAGCAGGGAGCCCACTGCAGGGCTCGATCTCAGGACCCTGGGATCGTGACCTGACCTGAAGGTGGACGCTTAATGGACTGAGCCACCCAGGCGCCCCAGGAGTTCCTCTGATTCTGACTCTCTATCTGTCACATATCGGACTGTGAAAACACCGTCAGAAAGGGATGAACCATGGTTCACGTCTGACTCCCACATTTCATACATGGTCCTCCTTTGGCCGACTCTAAGCAAGAACCACAGAGGGAAGGGGGTTCTGGGGAAATGCAGTTCTCTGCTTAACCAAGTTGAGAGTAAAAGAATCCAGACATTAGGCCTCGTTGTTTCAATAAAGCATCACCAAACCCCAGAATATAGGTGGGCCTCCTTTTGGAGAAGACACACAGGCAACTGTTGGTGGAAGACCCAGCAGTGGCAAAAGGAATTGTGGACACAGATCCTCTGTGTGGGTCCCGTGATGTGTTCAGTCAATGGAAGGGGGTCTTCTGCAGGTGGAGGACACAGTTCTAGGCAGCAGCCCGGCCCTGGAAGGTGCTAGGCCAACTCTCCACCTCTCCACGTGGCCACCCCATTCTTGCCCTCTCACCGTAGCACCTCCAACCCCGGCTCCCAGGAGCCTTTGATGTCAATTCTCAAATGCCTATTTGGGAAATCAAAAATACAGTTCACTGGTGATTTTTATTCTCTCTATAAACAAATTTAGCATCTTTGTGGTGTTGCTGCTGAGAGCATGGTCTCTGCAGTCCGATTTTCTGGGTTCAAGTATTAGATCATCACTTATCAGCTGTGTGGTGACCTTGACCAAGTAACTTAGCTTCTCAGCCTCTGTTTCCTCATTGTAAAATAGGACTAGAATCACCACCTATTTTATATAGCTATCAAGATGCCTAAAGGACTTTGTATATGTCCGTCACTTAGAATTGATAAGAATGACAATTTCATTAAACTTCAGTGCTTATGAGTCACTTTTCCTAGAAGATCACAATATTTATCTTACTTATTCTACTAATGCATTACGGATCTGACAATGCTTCGGGACAAATCATCATGGTGACAAACAAGAAAACAGTGAAAATGCACAATATTTTCAAAACATTCACTATTTCAAACCATCACTATTTCAGAATGACTTTCTCCCAATTTGTGAGGTGTTATCATACATGTAATCTATTTACAAGGTAATCTTCGGGGGAAATTTTCTAATAAGATGTAGTGATTATAGAAAGGTTAACAACCCAGTATGAGACATTTGAAGTTTTTTTATTTCCATAAACAGCTGGCAAACTTCACCAGCAGCTATTTCCCTAAGTGGTGGGAACAGAGAGTCATAAGAAACATTCACAAGTATAGGGTTTCGTCTGAAGATCTCAGCAAGAATACAAATATAAATTCCCTAGTTTCTCGTGCTCAGTGTCAGAGAAGTTAACTGATATACTAGGGGGATCTGGTAGGATAAATCACCACAGTCAGAATTTTCCCTCCAAAATCACTTTTATAGGGGCGTCTAGGTGGCTCAGTCAGATAAGCGTCTGCCTTGGGCTCAGGTCATGATCTCGGAGTCACTGGGATCGAGCTGTCTGCTCAGCGGGAGCCTGCTTGCTTCTCTTTCTCCCTTTGCCCCTCCCCTTGCTCCTTCTCTCTCTCTCCTGCTCACTCTCTCTCTCAAACAAATAAATAAAACCTTTAAAAAAAAAAAAAAACACTTTTTTTGTGTGGGACTACATATTTGGAAAAACCTCCTTGGAGGAAAATTTGGAAATTCTGTCAGCACTCTCAATGCGTACACCCAGTGATGTGCTCTGAAATGCTTGATGAATTTGAATGGTCTTTCCTAGGTTCCTGGGAAGAAGACTTGAAACCCTCTGGGATTTTAGGGTTACCTGACACCAGCCCAACCTCCTGACCTCTGGTGAAGGAACAGTGCTGGAGACTGAATTCAATCACATGGTCGATGGTTCTATCCATTGTGCCTACATAATGAAACCCCAGTGGCAGCTCTGGACATTTGAGGCTCCATGAGCTTTCTGATTGGTAAATATATCAGTGTGCTGGAAGGGTAATATGTCCTGAAGCCACAGAGAGAAGACACAAAAGCTCCATCAATAGATTTCCTTATTTGACAGGTCCTGATCTGCATCCTTCATAATAAAACTATAATGAAAAGTGTAGTGCTTTCCTAAGTGTTAGGAGTCATCCTAGCAAATTATTAAACCTAAAAGGGTTGTGGGGATCCCCCAATGTATAGCCGGCTGATCAGAAGAATGGGTGGCTGGGGAGCCTCCAGATTTGCAGCTAGCTAGCATCAGAAGTGAGGGCAGTCTTGTTAGGGACTGTGCCCTTATACTAGAGTCTACACTAACTCTAGGTAGTGTCAGAACTGAATTACAGTAGCACGGTGTTTAACAATCAGCTCTCCAGAAGGGAAAGGAAACGTCCTAATTTGTAGTGTTTGCAGATTTCCGTGATAGAAGTATTCTCACTGTGGTCAATTTCAAGTTACCAACATGACGTCCTTGATCACAAGGTTGAAAGAGAGGTGCCCAGTCTGCTCCTCATGAGCCTGTGCAAATGGACGCAGGGACACTATTATTTATACCTTTTGGACCAAGCAATTCCATATCTTAAAATCAGACACATATGCTGGCTTATTTTCCTCTTCTCAACTACATACAAGGATCTTCATTGCAGCATTGTTTGTATTCATAAAAGATAGAAAACAAACTACAGGCCCATCAGAAAGCTTAAACAAATCATACTGCATGAATAAAATGCAATGCTATGCAGGCTTTAGAAATGAAGCAAATCTGTACTTTTGTGGAATAATCTGCAAGATATATCATTAAGCAAAAAAGGAAAGCCACAGAACAGTCTGCAGTTTGCCATTTGGCATCACATGGCAGAGGGATATATATTAGCCTGTATGCATGGATAGGCTTTCTTGGGAAGAAACACACACACACACACACACACACACAGTAAAAGAGGTAGCTTCTGGGAAGGAGAGGTAGGAGATTTGAGTAAGAGAGGCAGTAGTTTTTACATATACCCCTTCATACTTTACATTTTTCATGGTGTCTAAGGAATTAAAGCAAGAGACAATGATAAAGAACAAGTGGGGCCACAGGAATGAATGACCAAACGAATAAACAAATGAAAAAAGCCTCTGAACAAAATGACCTTACCGTTTTCATCATAGTGAATGCACTTCTCACCAATCTCCAACCAATCTGCACAGCCCTGTTCTAAAGCTAGCTTCTGTGAGAAGGCAACAGGATTCAAAGAGAATCTACAGGGCACTTCTCCTAACAATGAGGTCAAGCCCTGAACTGCCTAGAAGAGCCAAAAAGGACCACAGATGCATGAAGTTGTCCAGGTGGGGATGAAGATGAACAGCAGGGCTCCTGCCACAAAGAGAAGGAAGCCATGACTCAGCCACAGCAGCCACTGTCTTGCAGAAATGTGGGTTTCCAGATCTCTTGATTTTTTTAAAGAAAATTTAGAAATCCAAGAAAAATATACAAATGAATAAATAAGAAGAAAAAAAGAAAATTCAGAAAACCAAAAATGGTGTGTGAAATTTCTTTACCTGCTTAAGTAATGAATATAAATCTTCCAACAACATCATGTGGGCCAAAGAAAGCAATTCTAACTCTATAATTTTCAAGAGGATGACTATGTTTCACCTAACAAAATAGAGGAAGTCACTTTAGGCTGAGCTTTGATGGGTAAAAAATATCCGGGTCTGGCATTCTAAAGAAAGGGGTTTAATCATCCCCTACCTCCCATCCAAGACAATTAAATGTAATGAGGGCATTTATACAATCCATGTCTTAGTCCGTACAGGCTACCGTAATCAAATCCCCCAGCTTCTCAATCACAGAAATTTATTTCTCACAGTCTGGAGGCTGGGAACGGTCAGATCAAAGCACCAGCATGGTCACATTCTCCGGTGAGGGCCCTTTCCTGGTTCACAGCCCACACCTTCTCCCTGTGTCCTCACACAGGCAGTGGCAGGGAGATCTCTGAGGCCTCTCTCATAAAGGCACTCACGAGGGCTCCACCCCATGCCCTCATGCCCTTATCACCTCCCCAAGGCCCCACCTCCTAATACTATCATCTCTGGGGGTGAGGATTTCAACATACGAATTTGCGGGAACACAAATGTTCAGACCACAGCAGTCCATGGAGACTGAACCCTGTTTCTCTTGGCAGTATATACAGATTCACAGATTTTTAAGAGCTATGAGGAGTCCATCAAGCCCATGCAGCCTCAACAGTGGGAGAAGGAGATACAAAGATGGTAACCAGACAGACATGGGAAGGGAGCCAGAGAGGGGAGCTCTGGTAGGGGAAGTGAGGGGAGAGAACTACAGGCTGTTCCTCCTCAGGAGGGAGAGAAAGAGGTCAAAGAGCAGAAGGCCAATCATTAGGGGGTAACTTTTTTCAGGGTGTTTTTTTGTTTATTGATCCGCCATTCTGAATCCCCTGTGTTCCCACTCTTGTCTGATTAGAATTGCCTGAGTCCATCAATATCCATATTATGACTAATCTTTCCCTCCTGACTTGGAGTCTTCCAGCACCCTGTGGGCTGAAAGTGTGCTGATTTCCTGATGCTCTGGCTTTTTAAAACGCTCAGCTGTACATATGACCATGTTTCTCTGGAACCTCAGGCCCACGAGTGTTAAGCAAGCCCAGACAGAAAGGGAGAGAGAGAGACACAGTGGCAGCATTAATAGTAATGATAACGATGGGAATAGCATTTATTATGGGCCATCGGAGAAGCAACCAGAAGTCTCACCCTATTACTATATCTAGCGCCAAGTCTCCTGTCCCTGGGGAATGCGCCTACATCCAGATCAGGTCCATGTGTAACTTCTCAGTCCAGCGGTGATAAGTTTGAATATTCCCAATACACCATCACCAACAGAACAATAATAGAAAGAAAATAAAGTAGCCACAGTAGACTCCTTTTTGGATACAAGCAAATAGAATAACCCAGTCCTTAACATAATCTATATCCAGACAGAGAAGACGGGCAGGAACCCATGTCCTTGGCAATGAAATGATGTCCTTGGTCAGCCAATCTGACTGCCCCCAGCTTTGCAAACAGAAAGGACTTTGCATAGCAAGGTTATATCCTGTTTCCTCTTATAAGAGCCAGCTTGGACTAAGCTTTGTCCCATTCTTCCAGGACCTCACTGCAGCCTGCAAAAATAAACCAATACATACCAACCCTCTGACATATTTTTACCTAAGTCAAGGTTGAAGTTACATGTTTTTGTCTCCTATCTACAGAGCAGGAAGTTAAGACAGATTAAAAGAACTAAGCCAATCTGTAAGAAGCAGAACACAGATATGAATGAATTCATCTTGCTACATTATTCTTTTCACTGCATTTTTTATAACTTTTTCATTTCTAACTACAGAAAGAAAGACATTAGCATGATGGAAAAAATGGAATACACAGAAGTGTGTTTTGTATACTTTTCCAGTCTTATTCTTTCCTTATTATGTGCAAACATGCACACACACAATTTTATCAGGATTGCTCATTACATGTTCTTTCCACTTCTTTACAAAGCTACAGAATTCTCACACTCAAGCAGGAAAAAACAGTCCCAAGAATTCCAGATTTCCAATAGGCTTATTGCTTAAGCAATAACAACCTCAAAATTACCCCCAGATGGGCTTGTATTTCACTCTGTTAACTATCAAATAACCTATTACAGTGAATAATACAAGCAGTAGATTAGGATTTTTTACATATTTCTCTTGCATGCCTGAGATGAGAACATAACGAATACCAAATTTAACTAAAGTAAAAAACAATCCGAGTCATCCAGGAGAGGGTGAAGAGAAATGAATTAAGGTCAAATATTGATATATTCATTTATTGCTCAGCAAATAATTCTGAGCCTATTTTCGGTGCCAGGTATTGCTTTCAGAATTGAGGATACAACAGTTCACCAATCGGACAAATTCCGTGCTCTTAAGAAGCTGATACTCTAACAAGGGGAGGCAGCCAACACAGAAATAAATTAAGAAATTGTCAGCTTGTGATAAGTACTATGGAGAAAACGCAGAATAAAGGGAGTATGAAGTGTTGATTCCTCAACAGAGGACAAAGAGGCTGCACTTTTATACGGTGTATTAGTCCACTTGGGCTGTTAGAACAAAATACTACAGATGTGGCTTTATCAAAAGAAACTTATTTTATCATATTTATAGAGGTTAAAAGTCCAAGATTAAGGTTCCAGCTGATTCAGTTACTGGTAAGAGCTCTCCCTCTGGCCTGCAGCCAGCCACTCTCTCTCCATGTCCCCACATGACCTTCCTTGGTGTGAACTTTCTGGAGTCTCTTCTCATAAGGGCACTAATGTTATCCAATTAGGACACCACTTTTATGAACTCACTTAAAATTAATTACTTCCTTACTCCAAATACAGCCACACTGGGGCTTAAGGGCTGCATGGAATTTGGAGGGCATGGGAAGGACACACACATCCAGTCCATAATATACAGGATAGTCAGAGAAGGCATCTCAGATAAGAGGTGGTAGCTAACATTCAAGATGGCCTTCAGTGAGTCTCATCTCCTGGTATTCACACCCTTGCAGTCTCCTCCCACAGTAAATCAGGGCCGGTCTATGGGCCATAAAGCCCAGCAGCAGTTAAGGTGTTTGACTGCTGAGGCTGGTCATAAAAGGCCCAGAAGCTTCCACATTGCTTTGTTGGTCGCTCACCCTGGGACAAGCCGTCCGCCATGTCATGAGGACAGGGAAGCAGTCTTGAGAGAGGATGACGTAGAGAGGTGCCCAAGCCTCCCACCAACAGCACTAATCTATCAACAGTGAATGAACCCTCCCATCCCCGCTCCCGGCAGTGGAACCTCTAGTCCCAAGAAGGCCAAAGTCCCAGGTGAAGTCCAGACTCCCACTTCATGTGAAACTGTCAGCCAGAACCACCCATCTAGGTTTGTTCTGAATGTCTGGCCTGAAGAAGAGGTGAGATAATAGATGTTTGTTGTTATTTTAGGCTACTTAGTTTTGGAGGAACTTGCTATGTAGCAGGAGATGAGTAATACATAAGGGAATATCGAGATCTGAAGGAGATAAGCAAGAAAAAACCTTTTGGGTAGAAGGAAAAGCAAGTACCAAAGCCATAAAATTACAGCACATGTGCCATGTTCAAGGAATAGCAAGGAAAATATAAGGTCGGATTATATAGGGTCTTATGTGTCGGCTGCCTTGCCAGAGTAATATGTGGCGAGACATCCTCTTAGGAAGAGCATCTTATTTGTTTAGATGAAATGTTCTGTCAAGTTTTCAATCTCATGTCATCAGAGTCTACCAGCCACCTTGGTAATCTCAATAACTCTCACACTTTTAACTGTTATTTACAAGTTCATTATTCCAAAATTTATACTTCCAATCTAGAGCTCTCCCTTGAACTAGTCACCATCTCCGGTGGAATATCTAATAGGTATCTCAGACTTACTATGTCCAGAAGAAGATTCCTGCTTTCCCCCAGAGTCTCACTCCCCAGAGTCTTCCCCATCTCTGAAAGTACAAACCCATTCTTGTCATGTGGTACTCAAGCCAAAAACCTTCGGGTCTTCCTGCCCACCACCATATACCCATCCAAATGATCAACAAAATTTATGAACACTCTTTTTTAAATGTATCCAGAATTCAACACTTCTCACCACCTTCCTCTCATTCATTGTTCCCCAAAATATCATTATTTGGGGGATTGATTATAGTATAAAGCTTCTAACCAGCTCCCCTTTGTCTTCTGTATTCTATCTTAAGCTCAGGGAAATTAATCAGATCATGACATTTTTTTGCCCTAAATCCCTCAGTGTCTCCCCACCTCATTTGATGTAAAAACCAAAATCTTCATAGGATAAAGCTGTTCAGGATATCATCTAATTATCTTTCCAACCTCATCTCCATTTACTCTTGCCCTTGCTCACCAGCTGTGGCCTCAATGACTTCCCTGGGAGACAGTATAGGAAAAGCAAGAGGGACTTCCTGTAAAGCCCCTGGTCTGAAGCAAGGGTTAAAAGTTTCCATATCCTTAGAGACAAATACCTCCTTCTGGGAAAGCCAACAAATGAGAAAGAATAGCCATTAGGGAGTAATGGGTGTCTGGGCAAAATTAGAAGTAATAATTTAAAGCCCGCTTGCACAAGTATTTCTGTTTTCCGGGAGCCCTAAAAGAATGTCAACCATGGAAAAAGGCCTCTTGAGGTTGTCTTGTGTTCACTAAAAAGTAACGATCACAAAATCATGACCGTGGGACTGAAAGATGCTTTCCTGCTCCTAGGCTCTCACCCATGGAAAAGTGTCTGTATAAGCCTTCCCTCTGGGAATGACATTCCTCTCTCTCTCATCAGCTCCCTGGTATACAAGCTATCTCTAATAAACTCCACCTGCTTTCTTTCTCTGGAGTTCAATGTTCATTTCTATGGCACTGAAACTCAAGAACCTGGTCCTGAATGTCCAGTAACATCTCTGTTCCAGAAACCAGACACATTTCTGCCTCAGAGCCCATGTTCTTGCTGTTCCTTTCAACTGGAATGCTCTTTCCTCAAATGTATCCAAGATTCATTCCCATACCTCCATCAGCAATGTGCTAAAATGTTACCTTGTCAGGAAAACCTTTCCTGACCACCCTACAAAAAATTGCAATGCCTTCTCCAGAATCACTGTATCTCTTCTTTGCCTAGTTTTTGTTCATAGCTCTTATATACATATGTGTACATATGTACATAGCTCAACAACATGCCACTAACTGATATGTTATACATTTTTTTTAATTTTTTATTTTTCATAAACATATATTTTTATCCCCAGGGGTACAGGTCTGCGAATCGCCAGGTTTACACACTTCACAGCACTCAGCAAAGCACATACCCTCCCAATGTCCATAACCCCACCCCTTTTCTCCCAACCCCCCTCCCCGCAAAACCCTCAGTTTGTTTTGTGAGATTAAGAGTCACTTATGGTTTGTCTCCCTCCCAGTCCTATCTTGTTTCATTGATTCTTCTCCTACCCACTTAAGCCCCCATGTTGCATCACCACTTCCTCATATCAGGGAGATCATATGAAAGTTGTTTTTCTCTGCTTAACTTATTTCGCTAAGCATGATACGCTCTAGTTCCATCCATGTTGTCGCAAATGGCAAGATTTCATTTCTTTTGATGGCTGCATAGTATTCCATTGTGTATATATACCACATCTTCTTGATCCATTCATCTGTTGATGGACATCTAGGTTCTTTCCATAGTTTGGCTATTGTGGACATTGCTGCTATAAACATTCGGGTGCATGTGCCCTTTTGGATCACTACGTTTGTATCTTTAGGGTAAATACCCAGTAGTGCAATTGCTGGGTCATAGGGCAGTTCTATTTTCAACATTTTGTGGAACCTCCATGCTGTTTTCCAGAGTGGTTGCATGAGCTTGCATTCCCACCAACAGTGTAGGAGGGTTCCCCTTTCTCCGCATCCTCGCCAGCATCTGTCATTTCCTGACTTGTTTATTTTAGCCATTATGACTGGTGTGAAGTGATATCTCATTGTGGTTTTGATTTGTATTTCCCTGATGCCGAGTGATATGGAGCACTTTTTCATGGTGTCTGTTGGCCATCTGGATGTCTTCTTTGCAGAAATGTCTGTTCATGTCCTCTGCCCATTTCTTGATTGGATTATTTGTTCTTTGGGTGTTGAGTTTGCTAAGTTCTTTATAGATTTTGGACACTAGTCCTTTATCTGATATGTCATTTGCAAATATCTTCTCCCATTCTGTCAGTTGTCTTTTGACTTTGCTCACTGTTTCCTTTGCTGTGCAAAAGCTTTTGATCTTGATGAAATCCCAATAGTTCATTTTTGCCCTTGCTTCCCTTGCCTTTGGCGATGTTCCTAGGAAGATGTTGCTGCGGCAGAGGTTGAAAAGGTTGCTCCCTGTGTTCTCCTCAAGGATTTTGATGGATTCCTTTTGCACATTGAGGTCCTTAATCCATTTTGAGTCTATTTTCATGTGTGGTGTAAGGAAATGGTCCAATTTCATTTTTTTGCATGTGGCTGTCCAGTTTTCCCAACACCATTTATTGAAGAGGCTGTCTTTTTTCCATTGGACTTTCTTTCCTGCTTTGTCGAAGATTAGTTGACCATAGAGTTGAGGGTCTATTTCTGGGCTCTCTATTCTGTTCCATTGATCTATGTGTCTGTTTTTGTGCCAGTACCATGCTGTCTTGATGATGACAGCTTTGTAATAGAGCTTGAAGTCCGGAATTGTAATGCCACCAATGTAGGCTTTCTTTTTCAATATCCCTTTGGCTATTCGAGGTCTTTTCTGGTTCCATATAAATTTTGGAATTATTTGTTCCATTTCTTTGAAACAGATGGATGGTACTTTGATAGGAATTGCATTAAATGTGTAGATTGCTTTAGGTAGCATAGACATTTCCACAATATTTATTCTTCCAATCCAGGAGCATGGAACATTTTTCCATTTCTTTGTGTCTTCCTCAATTTCTTTCATGAGTACTTTATAGTTTTCTGAGTATAGATTCTGTGCCTCTTTGGTTAGGTTTATTCCTAGGTATCTTATGGTTTGGGGTGCAATTGTAAATGGGATTGACTCCTTAATTTCTCTTTCTTCTATCTTGTTGTTGGTGTAGAGAAATGCAACTGATTTCTGTGCATTGATTTTATATCCCGATACTTTACTGAATTCCTGTACAAGTTCTAGCAGTTTTGGAGTGGAGTCTTTTAGGTTTTCCACATATAGTATCATATCATCTGCGAAGAGTGATAGTTTGACTTCTTCTTTGCCGATTTGGATGCCTTTAATTTCCTTTTGTTGTCTGATTGCTGAGGCTAGGACTTCTAGTACTATGTTGAATAGCATTGGTGATAAGGGAAATCCCTGCTGTGTTCCTGACCTTAGCGGAAAAGCTTTCAGTTTTTCTCCATTGAGAATGATATTTGCGGTGGGTTTTTCATAGATGGCTTTGATGATATTGAGGTATGTGCCCTCTATCCCTACACTTTGAAAAATTTTGATCAGGAAGGGATGCTGTACTTTGTTAAATGCTTTTTCAGCATCTATTGAGAGTATCATATGGTTCTTGTTCTTTCTTTTATTGATGTGTGGTATCACATTCACTGATTTGCAGATGTTGAACTAACCTTGCAGCCCTGGAATAAATCCCACTTGGTCGTGGTGAATAATCCTTTTAATGTACTGTTGAATCCTATTGGCTAGTATTTTGGTGAAAATTTTCACATCTGTGTTCATCAAGGATATTGGTCTATAGCTCTCTTTTTTGATGGGATCCTTGTCTGGTTTGGGGATCAAGGTGATGCTGGCCTCATAAAATGAGTTTGGAAGTTTTCCTTCCATTGCTATTTTTTGGAACAGTTTCAGGAGAATAGGAATTAGTTCTTCTTTAAATGTTTGGTAGAATTCCCCCGGGAAGCCGTCTGGCCCTGGGCTTTTGTTTGTTTGGAGATTTTTAATGACTGTTTCAATCTCTTTACTGGTTATGGGTCTGTTCAGGCTTTCTATTTCTTCCTGG
This sequence comes from Mustela nigripes, assembly GCF_022355385.1. Taxonomy (NCBI): domain Eukaryota; kingdom Metazoa; phylum Chordata; class Mammalia; order Carnivora; family Mustelidae; genus Mustela; species Mustela nigripes. The sequence continues at coordinate 72,484,920 of NC_081558.1, read as the reverse complement.
TTCAGTTGTGGTAGTTTATATGTTTCTAGGAATGTATCCATTTCTTCCAGATTGTCAAATTTGTTGGCGTAGAGTGGCTCATAGTATGTTCTTATAATAGTTTGTATTTCTTTGGTGTTAGTTGTGATCTCTCCTCTTTCATTCATGATTTTATTTATTTGGGTCCTTTCTTTTGTCTTTTTGATAAGTCTGGCCAGGGGTTTATCAATTTTATTAATTCTTTCAAAGAACCAGCTCCTAGTTTCGTTGATTTGCTCTATTGTTTTTTTGGTTTCCATTTCATTGATTTCTGCTCTGATCTTTATGATTTCCCTTCTCCTACTGGGCTTAGGGTTTCTTTCTTGTTCTATCTCTAGCTCCTTTAGGTGTAGGGTTAGGTTGTGTACCTGAGACCTTTCTTGTTTCTTGAGAAAGGCTTGTACCGCTATATATTTTCCTCTCAGGACTGCCTTTGTTGTGTCCCACAGATTTTGAACCGTTGTGTTTTCATTATCATTTGTTTCCATGATTTTTTTCAATTCTTCTTTAATTTCCCGGTTGACCCATTCATTCTTTAGAAAGATGCTGTTTAGTCTCCAGGTATTCGGGTTCTTTCCAAACTTTCTCTTGTGGTTGAGTTCTAGCTTCAGAGCATTGTGGTCTGAAAATATGCAGGGAATGATCCCAACCTTTTGATACTGGTTGAGACCTGATTTAGGACCGAGGATGTGATCTATTCTGGAGAATGTTCCATGTGCACTAGAGAAGAATGTGTATTCTGTTGCTTTGGGATGAAATGTTCTGAATATATCTGTGATGTCCATCTGGTATGGTGTGTCGTTTAAGGCCTTTATTTCCTTGTTGATCTTTTGCTTGGATGATCTGTCCATTTCAGTGAGAGGAGTGTTAAAGCCCCCTACTATTATTGTATTATTGTTGATGTGTTTCTTTGATTTTGTTATTAATTGGTTTATATACTTGGCTCTCCCACGTTGGGGGCATAGATATTTAAAATTGTTAGATCTTCTTGTTGGACAGACCCTTTGAGTATGATATAGTGTCCTTCCTCATCTCTTATTATAGTCTTTGGCTTAAAATCTAATTGATGTGATATAAGGATTGCCACTCCTGCTTTCCTCTGATGTCCATTAGCATGGTAAATTCTTTTCCACCCCCTCACTTTAAATCTGGAGGTGTCTTAGGGCTTAAAATGAGTTTCTTGGAGGCAACATATAGATGGGTTTTGTTTTTTATCCATTCTGATACCCTGTGTCTTTTGAGAGATATGAATTTAGTGCCATTGTATTGCCTGTAAGGTGACTGTTACTGTATATGGTCTCTGTTCCTTTCTGATCTACCTCTTGTAGGCTCTCTCTTTGCTTAGAGGACCCCTTTCAATATTTCCTGTAGACCTGGTTTGGTGTTTGCAAATTCTTTCAGTTTTTGTTTGTCCTGGAAGGTTTTAATCTCTCCTTCTATTTTCAATGATAGCCTAGCTGGATAGAGTATTCTTGGCTGCATGTTTTTGTCGTTTAGTGCTCTGAAAATATCATGCCAGCTCTTTCTGGCTGCCAGGTCTCTGTGGATAAGTCAGCTGCCAATCTACTATTTTTACCATTGTATGTTACAGACTTCTTTTCCCGGGCTGCTTTCAGGATTTTCTCTTTGTCACTGAGACTTGTAAATTTTATTATTAGGTGATGGGGTGTGGGCCTATTTTTATTGATTTTGAGGGGCGTTCTCTGAACCTCCTGAATTTCAATGCTCGTTCCCTTTGCCATATTGGGGAAATTCTCCCCAATAATTCTCTCCAGTATACCTTCTGCTCCCCTCTCTCTTTCTTCTTCTTCTGGAATCCCAATTATTCTAATGTTGTTTTGTCTTATGGTGTCACTTATCTCTTGAATTCTCCCCTCGTGGTCCAGTAGCTGTTTGTCCCTCTTTTGCTCAGCTTCTTTATTCTCTGTCATTTGGTCTTCTATATCACTAATTCTTTCTTCTGCCTCATTTATCCTAGCAGTGAGAGCCTCCATTTTTGATTGCACCTCATTAATAGCTTTTTTTATTTCAACTTGGTTAGATTTTAGTTCTTTTATTTCTCCAGAAAGGGCTTTTATATCTCCTGAGAGGGTTTCTCTAATATCTTCCATGCCTTTTTCGAGCCCGGCTAGAACCTTGAGAATTGTCATTCTGAACTCTAGACCTGACATATTACCAATGTCTGTATTGATTAGGTCCCTGGCCTTCGGTACTGCCTCTTGTTCTTTTTTTTGTGGTGAATTTTTCTGCCTTGTCATTTTGTCCAGCTAAGAGTATATGAAGGAGCAAGTAAAATACTAAAAGGGTGGCAACAACCCCAGGAAAATATGCTTTAACCAAATCAGAAGAGATCCCAAATCGTGAGGGGGGAGAAAGGGGATAAAAAGAGGTTCAAAAAGAAAGACAGAAAAAAAAGAAAAATATATAAAAGAAAAGAATTTTTAAAAAGAAAACGAATAAAGAAAAATATAAAAAAGAAAATATATATATATTAGATAAACTAGTTAAAAACGTTAAAAAAGAAAAGGGTAAAAGTTAAAAAAAATTTTTAGCAGAAGAAGAGAAAAAAAATGAAAAAGAAAAAAATTAAATTAACTGCAAGACTGAAAAAATCACAGGGAGAAAGCCATGAGTTCCATGCTTTGCTTTCTCCTCCTCTGGAATTCTGCTGCTCTCCTTGGTATTGAAACCACACTCCTTGGTAGGTGAACTTGGTCTTGGCTGGATTTCCTGTTGCTCTTCTGGGGGAGGGGCCTGGTGTAGTGATTCTCAAGTGTCTTTGCCCCAGGGGGAATTGCACCGCCCTTACCAGGGCCCCGGCTGAGTAATCCACTCGGGTTTGCTTTCAGAAGCTTTTGTTCCCTGAGCGCTTTCTGTAGAGTTCCGGAGGACGGGAATACAAATGGCAGCCTCCTGGTCTCCGGCCCCGGAGGAGCTGAGAACCCGGGGCCCCACTACTCAGTGCGCCCTCAGAGAATAGCGCCCAGTTATTCCCGTCTGCCTGACCTCTGGTCGCGCTCCGAGCTCACCGAGCCTGCGACCTGGTTCAAGGTAACCCCGCGCTGCGATCTTACTGTCGGTTCTGTCTCTGTAGCCGGCTTTCCCGTTCCAATACCTGCAAGCTCTGCGACACTCAGACACCCCTGATCCTTCTGTGACCCTGCGGGACCTGAGGCCACACTGACCCCACATGGGCTTCGCCCCTGTTTAGCCTCTAAAACAATGTCCCTCAGCAGAACAGACTTTTAAAAGTCCTGATTTTGTGCGCGGTTGCTCCGCCTCTTGCCAGGAGCCAGCCCCTCCCCCCGGGGTCTATCTTCCCATCACTTTGGATTCACTTCTTCGCTGGTCCTACCTTTCAGAAAGTGGTTGTTTTTCTGTTTCCAGAATTGCTGTTCTTCTTCTCTTCGATCTGCTGATGGATTTGCAGGTGTTTGCAATCTTTAGATAAGCTATCTAGCTGATCTCCTGCTAGCTGATGTAGTCTCAGCCTGCTACTTCTCCGCCATCTTGACTCTATGTTACACATTTTTACTGAAGCAAAATTGACATACAACATTCTGTTAGTTTCAGATATATACCGTAATGACTCGAAATTTGTGTTTATTATAAAATGATCACCTTAATGAGTCTGATTACCATCTGTCACCATCCAGATTTAATACAATATTATGTCCATATTTCTTGTACTGTATACTACATCCCCATGATTGATTTACTTTATCTCTGGAAGTCTGTACCTCTTGATCCTCTTCACTTATTTTGTCCAACATCAAATCCCCTATGAGTCTGGTTTGGTTTGGTTGGTTCATTGGTTTTCTAGATTCTACATATAAGTGAAATCATATGGTGTCTGTCTTTCTCTGACTTATTTCACTTAGCTTAATATCCTCAAATCCCATTCATGTTCTCACAAATGACAAGAGTTCATTCTTTCTTATGGCTGAGTAATATTTCATTTTGTATTACATGTGTATTATATGTGTGTATGTTTTATATGTGTGTGTATATATATACATATATATATGTAGAAACAAAAAGCAAACAGTATGATTAAAAATAGGGAGAAGAAATATATGTATATATACATACATATATATACATATATGTATATATATATATACACACATAGACCACATCTTTTTTTATCAATTCATCTACTGATGGAGACTTAGTTTGTTTCTTCGATATCTTGGCTATTGTAAATAATGCTGAGGTGAACGTGGGAGTGCATATATTTTTTTTCAAGTTAGCATTTTCATTTTCTTCAGATAAATACCCAGAAATTGAATTGCTGGATTGTATGGGATTCTATTTTTAATTTTTTGAGGATCCTCCATACTGGTTTCCCCTGTGACTGCACCAATTTACACTCCCAACAATGGTGCACAAGGGTTCCCTTTTCTATATCCTCACCAGCATCTGTTTTTTCTGTTTTGTTTTGTTTTGTTTTGTTGTTGTTGTTGTTGGTAACAGCCTTTCTGACAACTGTGAGGTGAGTAGACTGATTACTGAATACTCTTTGGTATTGATCTACATTTCCCTGATGATTAGATATTAAGCATCTTTTCATAGCTCTATTGTCCATCTATGTCTTCTTTGTAAAAATGTCTATTTGGATCTTCTCCCTATTTTTAATCATACTGTTTGCTTTTTGCTATTGAATAGTAGGAGTTCTTGACATACTTTGGATATCAGTCCCTTATCAGATATATGATTTCCAAATATTTTCTCCCATTCCATAGGTTACCTTTTCATTTGTTGATAGTTTCCTACACTGTGCAGAAGCTTTTCAGTTTAATGTAGTTCTACTTGTTTATTTTAACTTTTGTTGCTCTTGCTTATGTAGTCTAGTCCAAAAAATATCATAAGACGATGTTGGAGAGCTGATCACCTAAGTTTTCTCCCAGGAGTTTTATGGTTTCAGATCTTACATTCAAGTCTTTAGTTCATTCTGAGTTTATTGTTGTGTATGTCATAAGTGGTCCAGCTTAATTCTTTCACATGTAGCTGTCCAGTTTTCCCAACAGGGATTCATTGAGGAGACTATCTTTTCCCCATCGTATATTTTTGCCTCTTTTGTCATAGATCAATTGAGCATATATGTGTGGGTTTATTTCTGGGCTCTCTATTCTGTCCCATGGATCTACACGTCTGTTTTGTGTCAATATCATACTGTTTTGATCACTCTAACTTTGTAGTATAATTTGAAATTAGGGAATGTGGTATCTCCAGCTTTGTTCTTCTTAAGATTGCATTGGCTGTTCGGGGGTCTTTTGTGGTTTGTATACAAATTTTAGGATTATTTATTCTAGTTCTGTGGAAATGTCACTGGTACTTTAATAGAGATTGCATTGAATCTATAGATTGCTTCAGGTAGTATGAACACTTTAACAACATTAGTTTTTCCAATCCATGAGCATGGAATATCTTTCCATTTGTGTCATCTTCAGTTTCTTTCACTAGTGTCTTACATTTTGAGAGTCCAGGTCTTCTACCTCATTAGTGGAGTGAAAAATAAATTTATTCCTAAGTATGTTCTTTTTGATGTAATTGTGAATGGGGGTTGTTTTCTTAATTTCTCTTTCTGGTAGTTCCTTATTAGTGTGTAGAAATGCAAGAGCTTACAGATTTGTATCCTGCAAATTTACTGAATTCGTTTATTCTAATGTTTTTTTGGTGGAGTCTTTAGAGTTTTCTATATATAATATTATGTCTTCTGCAAATAATGAGTTTTACTGTTTCCAGTCTAATTTGGATGCCCTTTGTTTCTTTTCCTTACCTACTTGCTGTGGATAGAAGTCTCAATACTATATCAAATACAAATCTTTTTTTTTTAATGTCTTATTTATTTATTTGACAGACAGAGAGAGAGAGAGAGATCACAAGCAGGTAGAGAGACAGAGAGAAAAGGAAGCAGGGTCCCCGCTGAGCAGAGAGCCCAATGTGGGGCTCGATCCCAGGACCCTGGGATCATGACCCAAGCCAAAGGAAGAGGCTTTAACCCACTGAGCCACCCAGGTGCTCCTCAATACTACGTCAAATAAAAGCAATAAGAGTCTATATCCCTGTCTTATTCCTAATCTTAGAGGGTAAGTTTTTTTATTGTTCATCATTGAGATGTTAACTGTGGGTGTGTCCCATACAGTCTTCATTATGTTGAGGTACAGTCCCTCTATGACTACTGTATTGAGAGTTTTTATCATACATATGTGTTCACTTTTGTCAGATACTTTTTCTCCTTCTATTGAGATGATCACATGATATTTATCCTTTATTTTATTAAAGTGGTATATCACACTGATTGATTTGCTGATGTTGAACCATCCTTGTATCCCTGGAATAAATCCTCTTTAATCATGGTGTCTGAGCCTTTTAATGTAATGTTGAATTCTATTTGCTATATCTTACTGAGAATTTTTTATCTATGTTCATCAAGAATAGTGGTCTGTAATTTCTTGTTCTGTGATGTCTTCATCTGGTTTTAGTATAGGGGTAATGTTGGTGTCATAATACTTTGGAAGTGTTCCCTCCTCTTCAGTTTTTCAGAATAGTTTGAGAAGGATAAGTACTAGTACTAAATAGTCCTTGAGTATTTAATAGAATTCACCAGTGAAGCCATCCTATTAGGCTTTTTTTTCTTCTTTTTTGGAAATTTTTTGATTACTGATTCAATCTCATTACTAGTAATCAGTCTACTCAGATTTTCTGCTTCTTTATGGTTCACCTTGGAAGATCATGTGTTTCTGAGAATTTATGTATTCCTTGCAGGTTGTCAAATTTGTGTGTGTATAATTGTTCATAGTTGTCTCTTATAATCCTATGTATTTCTACCAAATTGGTTGTAACTTTTCCTTTTTCATTTCTGATTTTACTTATTTGGGCCCTCTTCTTTTGATGAGTGTGGCTAAGGTTTTGTCAATTTTGTTCTCTTCTCTTCAAAGAATCAGCTCTCAGTTTCACTGATTTTTGTTTTTTAAGTCTTTATTTCATTTCTTTCTGCTCTTGTTTTAACTCTTTCTTCCCTTCTACTAACTTTGGGCTTCATTTGTTCTTCTATTTCTAGTTCCTTTAGGTATAAAGTTAGATTGTTTATTTGAGATTTGTCTTGTTTCTTGCGGTAGGCTTGTATCACTATGAACCTCCCTCTTAGAACTGTCCTCACTGCATTTCACAGATTTCGGAATGTTGTTTCCATTTCCATTTGTCTGGGATTTTTTTTTTAATTTCCTTGTGATTTTTTTCATTGACCCATTGGTTGTTTAGTAGCATGTTGTTTAATCTCCACATATTTGCATTTTTCTCAATTTTTGCCTTGTAATTGGTTTTTAGTTTCATTGAATCACTGTAGTCAGAAAAGATGCTTAATAATGTTTCAATCTTCTTAAATTTATTGAGACTTGTTTATGGCCTAATATGTGATTTATTTTAGACAATGTTCTGTGTACCTTGCAAAGATGTTTGTTCTCCTGCTTTTGATAGAATGTTCTGTAAACTAAGTCCTTCTGGCCTAATGTGTCATTTAAGGCTAATGTTTCCTTATTGATTTTCTTTCCAGATGATCTACCTATTGATGTAAGTGGGTATTAAATTCCCCTTACTATTGTTATATTACAATCAATTTCTCCCTTTCTGTCTGTTAATATTTGTTTTTTATGTTTAAGTGCTCTTTTGTTGAGTGCATAAGTATTTACAAATATTATATCCTTCTGTTGTATTGACCCCCCCCCCCTTATTATTAGATAGCTCTTCTTGGTGTCTTGTTAGTCTTTGTTTTAAAGTTTATTTTGTCTGACCTTAGTATTACTACGCCAGTTTTCTTTTCATTTCCATTTGCATGGAATATCTTTTTCCATCCCTTCACTTTCTATCTATAAATTTTTTAGATCTGAAGTGAATCTCTTGCATAATGGGTCTTGTCTTTTATCCATTCAGGCATACTATGTCTTTGATTAAAGAATTTAATGCTTTTACATTTAAAATAATTATTGATAGTTTTTGCCATTTTGTTGATTGTTGGTTGTTTTGTAGTTCTTTTCTGTTCCTTTTTTCTTCTCTTGCTCTCTTCTATTGTGGTTTAATGACACTCATTAGTGTCATGTTTAGATTCCTTTCTCATTTTTTGGGGGGGATAATCTATTATAGGTTTTTGGTTTGTGGTTACCATAAGGTTCGTGTATAATAACCTATATATTAACTAATATATACTTTAGGTTGATAGTCATTTATTTAAGTTCGACCACATTCTAAAAACACTACATTTTTATTTCCCCTTCATGTTCTATCTTTTTATGTTTTAAACACACATTTTCTATCCTTTTTTTTATTATTTCATTCCCTTGCCTAATTACTGTATAGTTGATTTTACTACTTTTGACTTTTAATCTTCATCCTATCCTTATAAGTGATTGATCCACTACTTCCACTATATATTTGCCTTTAGCAGTGAAATTTTTTTTCATCTATTTTCTTACTTTTACTTATGGCTTTTTCTTTATAGCTTAAATTCCCTTTAATGATTTTTTTTGTAAGGCCAGTTTAGTGGTAATAGACTCTTTTAGCTTTGGCTTATCTGAGAAATTCTTTCTTTTTCAATTCTAAATGATACTCTGGCCAGACAGAGTTGGAAGTTGGAAGTTGGTTGGAAGTTTTTCTGTTGTTGTTGTTTCTCCTTTCAGCGCTTTGAAAATATTGTGTGACACCTTTCTGGCCTGCAAAATTTCTGCAGAAAAATCAGCTGATATTCTTATGGGGCTTCCCTTGCTGTTTCTAAGATTCTCTCTTGCTGTTTTTAAGGTTCTCTCTTTGTCTTTAAATTTTGACCTTTCAATTATGATGTGCCTTGATATGGACCACCTTGGGTTCTTCTTGTTTAGGACTATCTTTGTTTCCTGAATCTAGATTTCTGGTGTTTTCTTCAGGTTAAGGGAGCTTTTCAACCATTATTTATACAAATAAATGTCTGCCCCTTTCTCTCCTCATTCTCCTCTCTCTCCTTCCTGTCCCCTCCTCCTCTTCCTCTTACCCTTCCTCCTCTTTTCCCCCTTCTCTTCCTCCTTCTCCTCCCATTTCTTCTCCTTCTTCTTCTTCTTCTTCTCCTTCTTCTTCTTCTTCTTCCTCCTCCTCCTCCTTCTCCTTCACCTGTTCCTTCTTTTCCTTCTCCTGTTCCTTCTTCTTCTGGGACCCCATACTACAAATTTGGTATATGTGAAATTGCCTACGTATCCATTAAACTAACCTCGTTATCAAAATTCTTTTTTCTTTTCACTTTTCTGTTTGGATGATTTCCACTACCCTGTCTTACAGAGGTAGTAAATGAATCTTATAGGATTCATTCTTTTGTATCCTCTAGTTCTGACGTTTATTCCCTCTAGTGTATTTTTCAGCTGTTATTATGTTCTTCAGCTCTGTCAGTTCTGTTTAGTACTTTCTTTTATTTTCTGTCTCTTTGTTCAAGTTTTCTACATATTCATCCACTCTCCTCTCAAGTTTGGTGAACTTTTTTATGACCATTACTTTGACTCTATCAGATAAATTGCCTAACTCCAATCCATTAAAGTTTTTTCCTCAAATTTTACCTTATTCCTTCATTTGGAGTATTTTTCTCTGTTTCCTCAGTTTGCTTGACTCTCTCTGCTTGTTTCTGTGTGTTATGTGAAATGGCTATTTCTGTCTCTCTTATGCAGATGAACCTTGTTGTTTAACCTTGACCTAGTTCTTGATTGTCTCTTGAGCGATCTCACCAATTGTTTCAGATGCACAGTGTCCAGAAATGCAGTCCCTCCTAGAAGCCTGAACTTTGTGTTCAAGGAACATCCCCTCTGTGGGCTGCATATACCCACTGGCTCTATGGGGTTGTGTGAGTGGCTCAGGAGGGCAGGTCTGTGTCTAGCTGTGTCACATGAGCAGCCTAGGAGGGCAGTTCACTGGCAACTCCGGCAGTGCTGCGCAAGTGGGCTGGGGCAGGGCTGTTCACCCACTGATAAATGGTTAGATTGAAGATACAAAAATGGTGTCTGCCAGCACTGGTGCAAGCAGAGGGAGACTATAAAAATCGTGTCTCCTAGCATTCCATCCCCAGAGAGTCTCAACAGACTTCTGCCCCCTGGCAGAGGCTTTAAGTTCAACAAATGAATCTTTGATCTATGGTCTAGGCCCTTTTCAAACTGCTGCTTTTTTGCACTGGCTGAGTGAACCTCTGCACAAGCTTTTTAAGAGTGGAATCATCATTCCTGATAGCCCTACATTCCCCCTGGATACATCCCAATTCCCATTAGTTTTCAAAGCCAGACATTTTGGGGGCTTGCCTCTCTTGAGAGATGCAGAACTTGAGGGATAGGGTGCCTGGTATGAAGTACAAATTCCTTGCTCCGTAGGGAGAAGCTCTGTTAATATATATTTTTGGTGTTTCTTGTTTGGTTTTTGTTTGGTTTTTGTTTGTTTGTTTGTTTGGGATGCCTCTAAATCGTGGGTCCCTGTGCATGAAGAAGGTTTTTAGTGAGAGCTGTCTCTGTCTCTCCTAGCTATCTCGATGTGGTCCTTTTCATCCTTTGTTACAGAGCAAGTGTTCAACTAATTCTCAGGTTCTTTTTGGAAGGAATTATTCCTTCTTGAGCTATATATTAGTTATGTCCATGGAAGGAGGTGAGATCAGGATCTTCCTATACCATCATTCTGAACCACCTCCTCTCTGATTCTCTTGACATGTTATACATTCTAATTATTTGTCTTATTTATTTATTTATTTATTTATTTATTTCTATCCATCTCCTTCCACTATAAGCTCTTTGATGTTAAGGATTTTGGTCTGTTTTGGACACCTGGGTGGCTCAGTTGGTTAAGGCTCTGCCTTCAACTCAGGTCATGATCTCAGGGTCCTGGGATCAAGCCCTACATCAGTCCCACGGCTTAGCAGGGTATCTGCTTCTCCCTCTCCCTCTGTCTCACTCTCTCATATAAATAAATACATAATTTTTAAAAATATATTTTTTGTCTCTTTTGCTCACTGTTTTATCTCCAGATCTTAGAACAGTGCTTGGCACATGATAAGCCACATTAAACACTTGTTAAATGTATGAATAAGACCATTTGAGTGCTGTAAGACCCTCCAGAATATGACCAAATGATGAGATATTGTGGCTAAGCTGCTATGCATAAGATAATGAGAACCCAAGATACTCTGAGGAGTGAGGAAAAAGAAAATAAAGGCAGCATATAGAAAAAAAGAATTTAGCATGGTTGGGGGTACCTGAGAGGAGCCAGAGAGAAAGTTCTTCCCTTGGGGTGAGAACAAAAGATTAGGGAAATTAGAAATATTTAAGGGAACTTCTAAACTACTTTGCTGTGGGATATGCAACATAAATTCCAATCCTCCACCTTCTCCACAAAATGTTTATACCAATTCCTTGCCTGGTGATGCCAAGTATCACCTGGGTGAAGAAATTCTGACTGTGGAAATGGAAGAGGATTGACTTCTGCATCGCAGCTGGCTGAGAATCAACATGTTCAGATGCAGAAGTCAAAGGCCAAGAGCACAGCTGATATCTGAATTGCACATGCAGGCTTTAACCTTGCTGTATATTTCCTTGGCTGCCTTCTGTTGAATAGAATGGTGATTTTAACAAGGACCAGGGTTTTTAATTAATCAGACACAGTCCATTGTGGCTCTTGTCCAATTCATCTTAGGGCAGCTGCTTTCCTACACATCCTTCAATTCATATTTATAATTATTATCGATAACCACCACATACATACACAGTGTGCCAGACACTACAGCCTAAAAAGACGTGATCTCTGAGCTAAACAGCTTAGTTTCTATTTTAATCATGTAGTCCTAGGATCTTACTCCCCTATTTTTTCTAATGGGGAGAGTTTATTTCAAGCAGGTAGCCTTTTGAATTTGCCTCTCCATGAAATTTTGCTCAAGCCTGTTCTTTGGGAGTACTGCAGGCAAAGAAATTTCTTTGAGGAACAACAAAGGTGGTCAATGCCGCTGGAGAAGGGACAGAAAATTAAAGTGTGAAGGTAAGAATCATGTTATTTTGTATTGTCAATATAAAATCACATTGAGGTAGTACATACAATGATAGTTAAACCTATTCACAGGGAGAAAAAAGATATTTGTAGTCTAGAAAGCCATATTCAAAAAAAATCATATAGACATTTTTTTTAATCTACATCCTGTCTGGCTAACTGTTTTCTGCCTTTATTTTAGTCCCATTATATTTCATCAAGTATTAATATGCTAAAAGAGCCCTAAGAATCATTGTCCTTCTGGAATTTTTTGGAAGTTCTGTTTACATAAACTCAGCTTGTGAGAAACCCCTCTCTTACCCATATTTACTGATTACTGAACCCTCCACTTTGAAACCATGAATCTTTCAAGCCCTCTCTCCAAACATATTTCTCACTCTCCAGGTTTTCTACAGATAAAAACACATACATAAACTTCCCCAAATCTCTCAGATTTTCAAACTCAATTTTATTTAATTGAATACCACTAGGGATAAAAAAAAAAAAAAAAAAAAAAAAACCCCCACACACACACAAAATGCCATTGTGACACATTGGTGGACAAGAACAGAGATGAGCAGTGATATCTATGAGGTAGGACTTAATAAAACTTCTTGAAACCAGATCAGCAAGGCACTGTCGAGATACAAGATGAAACATGGGAAGAGCCTTCACTGAGTGTAGTGCTGATTGTCTATGCCACACTCTAGCCACGTCCCATCACAAGCAATGGGATTTTGTTCAAGTCCTAAGTTTAAAAAAAAAAAAATACATTTATTGATGCAAAGATAGACAAATAGGCCAAAGAAATAGAACAGGTAACCTAAAACAGACACATACCTACAAGGCCACTTCATGTATAATAGAGGTGGCACTTTACAGCCATCGAGAAAGACGGTCATTAAATAAATTGAGAGGGAAGACTGGGTGGCTCAGTCGGTTAAGTGTCTGCCTTCGGCTCAGGTCCTGATCTCTTGAGTCCTGGGATTGAGCCCCCACTTTAGGTTCCCTGCACTCTCGCTCTCTGTCTCTGTCTCTCTCTCTCTCAAATAAAAAAATAAAATCTTTTTTAAAAGGAAAAATAAATAAATGGTGCCTGGACAGTTTGGTTGTCCATGTGGAAAATTTGAAATTACCTTACAGCATACATAATAAATTCGCAATGGATTAAGAATTTATATGTGAAAGGTTAAACACCAAAACTTTCAGAAGAGAATATCTTTATGACCTTACAGGATAGGGGGCAGAAAAGTTTCTTATTCATAGCACAAAAACTACAAACCTTATAGGATGAGATTATTTGGTAAATTAGACTGTCAAGGTTATGAGTTTATATTCATCTAATGACACTATTAAAAAGCAAAAAGGCAAGCCACAAACTGGAAATAAGTATCTACAATAAGGAAACCAACAAAGTATTAGTATCCTAAAAATACAACAAATCTTATGAATAGTTGAAAAAAGAAATAAAAAGCACAATACTTAAAATGGGCAAAATATATGAACAAGTACATTGCCTGAATATACCCAAGAAATATGATGACATAGTTAAAATATATGAAAAAAAGATGTTCTTTGTTAGCTAATAGGAATGGCTAATTGCAACAGTGAGATACCACTTCATAACCGTTGGATTGGAAAGCAAACAAAGAATGTAATACTGGGCATTTAATGTAAAAGAACAGGAACTCTTATTCTCTGCAAATGGAAGAAAACAGTTTAGCATTACCTGGTATGGCTGAATAAAGATGTACATAGCCTATATATAAGTCATCAATTGCACTGCTAGGTATAGATGCTAGAGAAACTTCTAAAAATAATGACACAAAATTGTGTAATACCGTATGGTTTGTGAAACGTAAAATTGGTATATGTAGTCCACAAATAACTTTTAATCCATTTTAGTAGGTATTATTAGCCACTTTTCAGAAGTTTAACTATCCTCCTAAGGTCACACAGTTGGTGAGGGGCATTGGCAGTCCCCTAGTAAAATTCTCCTTTTTCCTGACAACAGCCCCCACTTTTGTCTGGGCATGTACCCTTCCCTCTCTTATGGGGTCTAGATGAGGCTCCCTCCAGATATAATCAATCAAAACACCACAGTGATTGGTTTAGGAATAACATGGGATCTCAGCTTGTCCAATCAGAAAGAAACAGGACTTCTGAGAAAGATTCTTGCCTTTCCATTCTGGTCTGCCCCTGGGAGGAGATGACAACAGAGCTGTCATAAGCTATCACTTGTAGTCTGAGCATGAGGCAGACAAGCACAATGATGAACCAAGAGATGGAAAGAAATCAAGTCTTGATGATGTAATTTATACTTTGGAGGTGTTTAAAGGCAGATTTACCCTGGACATCTAGGTTACATAAGCAATAAACTCCCTTAATGTTTAAGCAATTTTGAGTTGCTTTTTCTACAACTTACAACCCAAGGAATTCTGGATGATACAATTGCAAAGCCAGAACTAGAACCCAGGGGTCCCAATGTGCACTGTTCTTTCCATAGCACTACCTAACAAGGTGTGGCTGGTGGGGTTGCCTGGGTGGCTCAGTTGTTAGGCGTCTGCCTTTGGCTCAGGTCATGATCCCAGGGTCCTGGGATCAAGTCCCACATCAGGCTCCCTGCTTGGTGGGAAGCCTGCTTCTCCCACTCCCCCTTCTTGTGTTCCCTCTCTCGCTGTGTCTCTCTCTGTCAAATGAATAAATAAAATCTTTTAAAAAAAGATGTGGCTGGTGGACTCCAAAACCAACATAAAAAAGTATAAGCCGTAATTTGTTTTTTCTATGACAAAAATTGAGTTGGATTTTCTCCTCCAGTCTACTATAGAGAAAAAGATTTCTGCCTTTATATTTTTATGATATTTATAGTTAGTTTGTGTTTTATCCAATTCAAGGTCAACAGCTTCACGATTAAAGTAGTTTCTTTGTCAAAAATTCCCCTTAGCATAGTCAAGGACACTTTCTGCAATTATAGAGAACTTCATCCAAACCACCAATTGTGTTTAAAAGTGATCAAAGTAAGGATATATGTGAATTATTATCACAAAAGGGATTTAGACTATTTAATTAAACAACACAAATGAGGTCTGGTGAGGCTGTAGGTGAAATTAACCAACAATACAGAGTCCTAAACAATACTGCCTCTTCACACAGGAAAGTGGGAGACTGTCAGAGCTGTCACCAGGATGTTCTTGTCTTCTGACAGAGGCTGACTGCACTCAGAGAGAGGATCCACCTTGCCAGCTGGAGTCAATGAACTAGAACTGAGGGCCTCTGAAAACCGTGCCCATAACTGCAAGACCACAATTCCCAAACTTAGTCTGACAAGTGTGAATGTGTTTATGAGGACAGCGGAACAGGATATTTGAAAGCAGGACTTCCCAGGAATCCCAGTATAGTGATCATCAACATAGACAATAAAAGCCATCCTCGGTCAGAACAAATAGGTCAGGATATCAAAGAATGAGCATGAGATGTCAACACTGCTGCGAAAATTGCAAAGCATTGAGAGTTGGTCTTCAAAATCTCCCACTGCTTGTTAGCCTCCCTTCCTGAACCTCCGGCTTCCCTTCTCTCTCTCCCCTCAGTCTCCAGCAACCTGATGCTTTGTCTGTGGAAAACCCTACAATGAGGCACTCAGTTCAAACATACTCTCTGGGAAAGAGCTTAAAGCTACAAAATTAATTTCTGTCTTTCTTTTT
Source organism: Mustela nigripes (assembly GCF_022355385.1). Classification (NCBI taxonomy): domain Eukaryota; kingdom Metazoa; phylum Chordata; class Mammalia; order Carnivora; family Mustelidae; genus Mustela; species Mustela nigripes. The sequence goes on along the minus strand of NC_081558.1, from coordinate 72,469,189 downwards.
TTCTTTCTTTCGTTCTTTCTTCGCATTTCACTTATCAAAATTTCTATTCCCTCACAGAATCAAGAGCATTGGAGCTATTAAGTGCTAGGCTACAAGCCAAGTGGTGCCACTTACAAACTTATGAAACTGGACAAGTTTGTTAACATTCTTAAGCATCAATTTCTTCCTCTGAAAAATGGGAATAATAATAGCCCCAAACTCATAGAATTGAGAGAATTTAATGAGATAAAGCATGTCACAAGGTTTACACAATGGATGGTTCATAGGAAAAGCCCAATAAAAATTGGTAATTATTAATGCTATGACTAATAATAATAGTAATAAAGATAAGGATGAGCAATAGGTTTAACTAATCCTACAGGAATTTGTCTATTTTTGAAAAGGAGTTTAATTGCCAGTTGTCATTTTTTGAAGCATCCATTTCCATTTTGCATCCACTATTCTGCCTGTGGGGTTTTTTGGGGGAACAGATCATGTATCATTTACTGTCGTAAATTTCCATATTCCTTTTTCACAGACTCCATCAGCTCTGAAATAAGAAAGTTTTCATACATAGCATGTAACCAACACAAGCAATGCAAAACAGTGCATCAGCCCACAGATCTGATACTAGCAATATACAAGAAGACCTTTTCCCCTTTTTCTTTGGTGATTTACTTTATGAATAAATTGCTTTTCTTTAAAGGTCACTTTGTTGTTTTAGAGCACTTTTCACCTGACTCTATCCTTTTACTGTAGGGAGTTGCACAAAGGACAATTTAAGCAAAACTCTTAAGATTTTATCTACTACATTATCACAGTTCTCCCAGAGAAAAATACAATTCAGGATATTGACTAAGTAAGGTGGTTTGCCTGAAAATATAAGTTTTATCAAAAATCAAAACAATGGGTGCCTGGGTGGCTCAGTGGGTTAAAGCCTCTGCCTTCGGCTCAGGTTGTGACCCCAGGGTCCTGAGATCGAGCCCCACTCTGGGCTCTCTGCTCAGCAGGGAGCCTGCTCCCCCTCCCTCTCTCTCTGCCTGCCTCTCTGCCTACTTGTGATCTCGGTCTGTCAAATAAATTATTAAAAAAATCAAAACAATGAAAAAATCTCTTTTATGTATCTTCCACCTGGGTGAGATAAAATAGTTAATTATTATGAATGTTTATTGAATACTTATGGTATATT
>NC_081558.1:72321105-72468011 GCF_022355385.1 Mustela nigripes | reverse complement strand
CAGCAATATACACTAAGGGTTTTATAAGTGTGATCTCATCGAGTCCTGACAATTATTTTATATGGTAAGTTATGATTATTCTCATTTTTAAAATAAGAAAAGTATGGCATAGGACTATTAAGTAACTGAGCCAAAGTCACACAACTAACAAGGGATGAATAGAGGATGAATTTAATTATCCTCATCTCTAATCCAAACTGGTTACTCAGATTAGCTAGACCTAAATTCTTGGTCAAGAACCAAACCACTCTCTAATACCTCCAAAAGTAAATGTTGGGAAGTGTAAATTAGGATAGCTTTGAAGACCTGAATCAGAACAACCACTTCTAGTAAATCTTGTAGACTCTCTCCTCTTAATCTTCTTTGGACTATCCACCCTGAACTTCCTATCCAATAAGATGGGATCTGAGAATTTACTAATTTTAAGGCAGATTCGTTATGTGGGGAAAAAAGCAGATGCAATAATGATGATCTGCCCTGGACACACACTATTTCTTTCTACTCTTCTTAAAGTTATTTGAGGTGGAAATTGCTGCCACTTTACCAATGAGAAAACAGGTTCTGAGAGATTAAAACAGAGACCAGAGGCCAATCTCAGCCTACAGGGATGTTCTTTTTGACCTATAGAATGGTATTAAAATATTTAAGCCAACATTTAAATATTAGATTACATGCTAAAAACCCATATTTCTGCATTCTATTGAGAATTTCAAATTCCTGGAGACCCTACCCAAATTCCCTCATGGCAATTAATGATTAAACCTGAAGACTAGTTGCCCATGGTCCACTCTCTCCAGCATCACTGGCCCCATCAGCCAGCATCAATCATTTCATTGTCCAGTGCTCATCAATCATGAGTCTTTATTGGTTTCCAGCAATATACACTAAGGGTTTTATAAGTGTGATCTCATCGAGTCCTGACAATTATTTTATATGGTAAGTTATGATTATTCTCATTTTTAAAATAAGAAAAGTATGGCATAGGACTATTAAGTAACTGAGCCAAAGTCACACAACTAACAAGGGATGAATAGAGGATGAATTTAATTATCCTCATCTCTAATCCAAACTGGTTACTCAGATTATCTAGACCTAAATTCTTGGTCAAGAACCAAACCACTCTCTAATACCAATTGTTGACCCATCTGCAAAAGGCCTTGGCCATGGGAAATCCCCACTCTGACATTGCCACCATCTTCAAAAGAGGTTAAAATGCCAGAAGAGCTACAGAGGAATGACATAGACACAAGGACACTAAATGTATTCTCTCCATCTATTTGAAACACTATTTGCCATAGGACACTATCCTAAAAATCAGTGCAGAATATTGCTTTCATTAATTCTTTTGTATAAGTGTCTGTTATGTGGACATCCCTTGTTGTTTTGCCACATGATTTCCGTAGGAGCAATTGTAATGAAAGACTTAGAAAGATAATCCAGTATTCATTTTCCCCTTCCTTTTAGTAATAGGTTCCTGAGCTTTAGCTAGGCATATAATCACCCAACAAGAAACTGCAATCCCCAGTCTCCCTTGCAGTTAAGCCATGTGACTTATTTCAGGCCAATGGGATGTGGGCACACATGACACAAGCAACTTCTGGCTCTTCTAAAAGATTGACCTAGACACTTTTTTTTCCCCGTGCCACCAACATGCAAATGGATCAGCATCAACCATGTAGATATTCGGGGAGATTATAGGGTAATGAGATGGAAGGTAGCAGGATCTCTGAATGTTTATAACAGAGACAGCCTACCAGCTCAAGATAGCTCATTCTAGACTGTTTCTTGGGAGATAAATAGACTTTTACTTACTTAAGCCACTCCAGTTTTATATGTCTTTGTTACAGCAGCCTTTCTCCCCTTATCCACTCCCACTCTTCTCATTTTCAGTAAGCTTTGTTCTTCCTCGGATTTGAGAGAATAGTCTATCTTTCCTGCACTGCACAAAGTATAGCCTGAGTTCCTGACACAGGTTCCCTGGAGCAGTGTGACCTTGGCAAGTTATTTCTGAACCTGATCTGCAAAAGAATAGTTGGAAGGATTTGTTCAAAGGAGAGAGCACAGGTACCTCTACCTGGTACTTTGGGACATTTTCAGCCTATATTTTAGCCAAACCACTCTCCAACCCATTTTTCTCCAATGCGTATTTGAGATCATTACTCTACATTAAAATCTGTCAAGAGCAACCCCATTGCCCTTAGGAGAGAATCCAAACTTCCAAAATAAGTATGAAAGGCCCCGGGTGATCAGGCCCCAGTGTCCTCTTCTGCACACTCTCCAAGCAGCCAGGGATGCTGTCACTGAGTTGGGAAAAGGCCGTTTGTCAGCCAGGCTTGTAATTCTTGTTTTAAAACCTTGCGCTCTGAGTTTCCTACAGCTTAGCAAACCAGGAGTCTGTACGGTGTAGAGGTTAAGACAAGAAGCATCAGACAGACTTGGGTTCAAACACTGTCTTTACCACTTCCTGATTTGACCTCCGTCAAAGGATTTAAGTTCCCTGTAAAATGGGTATAATACTATTAGTCACTGCACAGTTGTTCCAGTTGTTAATTCAGATAATGTAAAGAAGGCACTCAGCCAAGTGTCTTGTATGCAGCGAACACTCAGTAAATAGTTATCTTCATTATTGCAGCTCTCCTTACTAGCTTTATTAGTTTGTTACAGTATAGAAGCAGCATGGAACAATCCCCACCCCAAGGCCCCGGCCTCTGCCTGAGGATATGTTACGGACAGGATGCATTGAGCGTCATATCCCAAATTATATCTCCCTAAGCACAGTCTGCCGGTGATCCAGAATGAAACTCAAGCCTTTCCCCATGCACCTGTCTATTCAGTGCATTCTAGGAGAGCTTAAGAAGTGACCGTAACACCCTGATTCAAGAGCAGCCGAGTCTCAGCCCCCTTGCGCCCAGTCATCTGGTGCAAATCCCTTTCTACCCCTTTGCCCCTATTGACTCTGGCTTTTGGAGGTCTCTCTTAGAACCCTTCAGGAGAAAAGTCCCTTGTGTAAAATACCCAAAGCCCAGCTGCATTGTCTAGTCATGCATTAATTAAAACAACAAGCCAGGAATCAAAAAGTAATTTTTAATTAGCGTTTTACTGCAGTTTCTCTCCAAGAACACCAAAGAGGGAACACAGAAGAACTTGTTAGATATTCTCCCTTCCCTTTCATTCATTTTCAATTATTCCCAAACCCTGCAGCTGTCCCAAAGTCTCTCAGCCTTCTCTCTAGAACTAGGCACATGCACACACACACAAACACACACACACGGCGTGCACACACACGCACACAGTCCCGAAGAAGCACGCCAGAGCCAGCTTGCACCAGCTTGAAAGAACCGATTGTTAAATTTTCAGGAATTTTGCCAGCTAGTTGTTAAACATATCCATTATTAAAAATTAAATTATATAAACTTGCAACAAAATAGATTATAAACAAAGGTGGTAAACATGCAATAGACCGAGGAAAAAAGGACACGCAAAACGTGAGTGACTCTGAAAATAATTATGCTGAAGCCAGGCAAAAGAAGAGCACACGGTCCATGATTCCTTTTAGAGAAAACTACTCTGTAAAGACTAAAATGCAGATCAGAGGTTGTCTGAGGGTGGAGGTAAGGAAAAGTGGAGACAGAGAGATTGCAAAGGGAAATACGGAGATTCGGGGGAGTGATGGATATGTTTATCCTCTTGACGGTGATGCCGGTTTCATAGGTGTATACGAGTGTCAAAACTTTTCAAATTGTCTACTTCAAGCACGTGCAATTCATTTTAAGTCAGTAAGCTGTTAAATAAACATTCAAAATCCATCACTTCTAGGGGCGCCTGGGTGGCTCAGTGGGTTAAGCCGCTGCCTTCGGCTCAGGTCATGATCTCGGGGTCCTGGGATCGAGTCCCGCATCGGGCTCTCTGCTCAGCAGGGAGCCTGCTTCCCTCTCTCTCTCTCTGCCTGCCTCTCCATCTACTTGTGATTTCTCTCTGTCAAATAAATAAGTAAAATCTTAAAAAAAAAAATCCATCACTTCTAATTATTTTACTACATTTCACCTCTATGTACACTCTTGAGGTTTCTTGACATCTTCACGTCTGTATTGTGGAAATACTATATAACAGTGCTTCTTGGTGTCTCTTCCTATTCTGTGTTCAGCGACATCATGTCAGGAGCTTGAAAATTAGCCATGGTAAGAGCGTTTACACCATGGAAATCAGCAAGCATTACAAATCAGGGCTTGATTTTTGTTTGTTTGTTTGTTTGTTTGTTTTATTGAATAGCTAGAGTTAAGAAAGTCATGGGAAAATGCTAATAATACAGATTAAACTCTAAAGTGCACTGTGCCTTTAGCCATTACATTATGAATAGGCATAAAATTAAGAAAATGTTCTTTCAGTATTCAAAAACTATTATCTGACCCACTGATCCTTCACTCGCATCACTGACAAATGGGTAAAGTTAAACATATTCTTTTTTGTTTCCCCTTCTTAGGTCTAACTTGTTAACATCAATGAATATGTCAGAAGTATATTCATTTGTCAATTGCAGTGGATACCAGAGTTCAGTGAAAATCAATAGAAGCATTCTGTGAGAATCAATTGTTTATATAGAATTTATAATAGAGGGTATACATATTTTATCATTATTTGTAAACTGTGTGCTACACAATAAAATCTATGATAAACTTATGTATGTAAGTGATGCACACATGGTGTTTTGGGGTTTTTTTTTTTCAATTTTTTTTTCAACATTTATCAACACTATGTCATCTTACTGTCATCACGATGTTTGCAAGATAAGGATTCCATATTCCGGTTTCCCCTGCTCTGTTTTCACCTTGGTTCTTTACGACGAAGCTTTATGATACAGCTTTCTTTCTTAAGTAGATTGAGGGCATTTTGTAGTTTCCGTTTGTTTTTCTTTTTTTCTTTTATCTGTCCATTTTTCCCAATCTCAGAAAATAAGAAAGGAGGACTCTGGACTGGCCAAATAGGCAAGAACCTCTCCTATTTAGCAAAGGATTGCAACCACTTCAATATAGTCTGCTTTTTTTCCCTTTATTTCTGCCGCATGCGTATTTTTGGCCTTGTGCTTTTGAGCTGACAAGGTGCTTATACGCAACTGTGCTTGCTTTAACACAGCTGGCTGCGCTCACTTCCCCATTTCCCCCTAAGCTGCCTCTCTAGGGTCCTGTTGTAAAAGCCTTCGTGCATTTGCTGAAGGCATGGCAAAGAGAAGTACAGGTGTTCATTACATAAAATCCACCGAGCTTGGAGGTAACAAAGACTTGACCGTAAAATCATATCCACACTCTGATTACAGAGATAGAAACATTCCAAAGCCCTTCCTGCTAGGCCTGGAAAGACCTAAGAATGAAAGTACTCATTTGTTGGGGTGGTAAAAATGCAGGAGCCCTTTTGTCCTGTGTTTTGAATTTGAATTCTATCAATGCTGCTATGACAGTGCTGTTTGCATAACTATATCAATAATGAGAGGATTTATTTACGTACAGCATATAAAGACTTTGCTTTGTTCCTCTGCGCCCCAAGGCACAAAGTGGAGGACAGACGTCCTCATACTCACCCCGACTCTGCGACTCTGTTTCTCCCGTTCGGATTCTCTCCTGTTTGCTCCATACTTGTCTCCTCACCTCCTTCCACAACCACAACTTTTGTTGACTCTCCTGCCAGCGGCCCCTCACACTCTTCACAAGCTCACCCTCCTCCTGCCTCTGCTGTAAGCTCCTGAACACGTTCCATTTCCCTGCAGAGGCTGCACGGTAGTCAGGAAACAAAGCCAATATACCCAATATGTAGTCTGCTACAGTTACAGAGGCATAAACAGTAGGCAGGCTTCCCAGTAGAGGATCTACTTAGAGACCCTCCCCTTCAGGAAAATTTGCTCAGATCTCCCCCATTTCCCAAGATGGGACTGGAAGCCCTTTGTATGTCCTCTCGTGGAAGCCCACCTGTATACTTACTAAGTGTGCTATCTTTGCCAATTGACTTGTCTGTCTCCGCCCTATATTGGAATCACTTTGGTATCCCCACTTCTGGCACTTTTCTTACATGGAGGACATGCTCAGTAAGTGTTTGCTGAATGAATCAAAGAATAAAAGTCCAGTGCATCTGGATTGCTGAGGAAGTACCATTTAGCTGAAAGGAAGAGAAATGCTGTCTTCTAGGGTTGCTGTGTACGGTTGGACAGGTGGTGCACTTCGGAGCTTTAGGAAGGCATGATTTATGTCATGTGAATATGTTGGTGAATAGCACCCCCAGGAACCACATGGGTTCCACCCTGAAATTATCATTCCTTGAGGCAGAGACTCTGCTTTATTCACTTCAATTCTGCAAGCAACATCTAGCACAGTGCTCCGTGTCCAATAGATTCAACTGGCTTTTAGGAGAAGGGATGTGCATATTCAAATGAATTATTTTGAAGATTTTATTTGTATATCTATTGAGAGAGTGCATGAGCAGGGTAAGGGGCAGAGGGAGAGGAAGAAAGAATCTGAAGCAGACTCCATCCATGCTGAGCACAGAGCCCGACACGGAGCTCAATCCCACAGCCCTGAGATCATGACTGGAACCAAAATCAAGAGTCAGATTCTCAATCAATGGAGCCACCCAGGAGCTCCTCAAATGAAATTTTTCATAAAGCTGTGGGAGTCAAAGAAACACTCTTCTCTGTGTTAAAGCTATTTTCATCTTTAGATCTATGGTGAACACTCAAAAATAATGTCTTTTCCTCCCTACAGGAATTCATTCATTGAACAGAGTTTCCTGAAATATCTACTATGTACACAAGTACTGCCCTGACACTGAGGATACAGCAGAGAGCAAAACAAAGTCCCTGCCCTCGTGGAGCTTACACTTGTGTGAAGAACGACAATAAACGTATTAGCAAAAGAAATGTCTAATATGACGTCAGCTAGTAGGAACTGATATGAAGAAATAACAAGATATGATTAATGACAAGTTAGGGGACAGAAGGAAACTGGGAACAATTTGAGATAAGTTGGTAAGAGCAGAACTCTGTGAGGGAGTGCTATTCAAGCATCCCTAAAGAAATAATATAATAGGGGCGCCTGGGTGGCTCAGTGGGTTAAGCGTCTGCCTTCAGCTCAGGTCATGATCTCAGGGTCCTGGGATCGAGACCTGCATTGGGCTCTCTGCTCAGCGGGGATCCTGCTTACTCTTTCCCCTGCCTGCCTCTCTGCCTACTTGTGATCTCTCTCTCTGTGTCAAATATATAAATAAAATTTTTTTAAAAATAAGATTCACATCTTTTAAAAAAAGAAATAATATAAGTAATAATATTAATAATAAATAATAATCAAGAAAGTGAAGAAGAAATTCATGCAGATATTCAGGTAGAGAAATGCTTACAAGGCTGAGGGCAGAACAAGTGGAAAGACCTCAGTGTGGGTATGAGTAAGCCTGGTGTGCTTGAGGAAGGGCAAAGAGGCCAGCAGGAGTGAGAAGAGTGAGAGAAGAAAAATTCCAGAAAATTCTCGCATTCTGCTCTCCTCTTACTAGGTTCCATGGAGACCATGAAACCCTTTCAATTAAAAATCAGTTGTTCTCTTTTAAAAGTCACTCCTTACCTCAGGCTAGTGGTTTATATCAACCATTCAAAGATTTTTTTTTTTTTAAACTACTTTACATTCCAGACCTATGTGTGTGGTTTTTTTTAATATATTAAACCCTAGATATTTAAAAGGAAGGAAGGGGGGAAGGAAGGAAGGAAGGAAGGAAGGAAGGAAGAAAGATAAGAAGGAAGGGGGGAAGAGAGGGAGGGAAGAAGACAGACAGACAGATTTTCATTTCTCCAAGCCGTACAAACTTTTTTTTCCCTTAAGGAATGTGAGTGTGGAAGCGAATGCTTCTCCATGTGCTCACTCCTATCCTGAATAAGTCATCATATTTTTGCTAATTATCATTTCAAAAATGGCCTTTTCCTGACCTTGCCCCAATTTGTGAGCATCTCCTGTGTGCTGGTTACTGGCAGTATGACCAAAAAGCAAGATGGCAAAGGCAAGAAGGAACAAGAGTTTCAATATGAAAAATAAAGAGGGATGAATTTCTAGGTCTTTGCTTCTCAAAGTGTATAATATAAATAGACAATTTACCATTGCTCCTTACAAAGAGAACTTCATTAAATATTACACTTTTCATCTTAACAGGGCATTCCTTGTGTTCCTTATTAACCGAGTCAAATCTGACCAAATCATTTCTTCTCTTATTCTAGAAGGCAGGCAGAGTAATATATTGAAGGTGAGATTGTACTCTAGAAGAGAATCTCTACCCAGTTTTTTCCTACCATGAAAGACTGAGCAGTCTGGTTATGTGAAATCCTTGATAATCAGATGAGTTATCTGAGAATATTCTTTTCTTAGTGTGGACCATCTCATAACACTGGAAAAACCCCAGTCAATTTCATTTGATCGCTGTGAAAGTATTTCTCTTTTTCTCACACCCCATTCCCAGAAAATGATTGCTTATTCGCTCGGTTGAAATAGGAACCACATTCAGATTAGAGCTTCTGAGCTATCGAGGATAAAGCGTACTCAGTGACCTTGCAAATAGTGGTTGAAACACTAATTAGTCTTTCATAAAAGCTGGACAGGAAGTGATAAAGAACACACCTCTCCTTTGCTAGCCTAGTCCTGTGAAAAATGTGTAGCTCAGAATTTGGGATGCAGAAGAGAAGGTGCCTGAATTTTGAAAAAGCTCCCCTGATAGCATGATGAGTCTCTTAAAACATTTTCTCTTCCTTCTTCTATTGTTCCTCTGTTTTACAGCTATATTTACGTTTATCAATTTATTTATTTGTAGAAGTATTACTTCCTTTTTTTTTGAGAGAGAAGGAGAGAGAGAGGGGAGGCATGAATGGTGGGAGGGGACAGGTGAGGGGAGTGGAGAGGCAGAGGGAGAGGGAGAGAAAATCTCAGACTCCACACTCAGCTAAAGCTCCATGTGGGGCTCCATCTCACCACCCTGAGATCATGGCCTGAGCCAAAACAAGAGTCAGATGCTCAAGCAACTGAATCTCCCAGGTGCCCCCAAGTAGTGCTTCTTTATCTCCTACTTTACCATCTCAGATTTTGAAAAGGTATTGTTTCTTTCTTCTCTTATTCTCCTTCTGTTTTATTACTTTCTTCAATATTTCTGCTTTTTCCTTTTATTCCTTTTCTCACAACTGATCCTAATACAGAATTGAAGTTTATTTTTAAATAATTACTGTTATCTCTGAAATTAAGTTCTTGTTCCTCATTCTTCATTGTAAGATCAGAGTGTAAAGTTTTTCCGACGAGATAAACACAATACCAGGCAAAGTGGGTGCAAGGCAAGATTTATTAGAAACACTCTCGGGCGATGTTTCAGGGCTCAGGAGAAAGGGAGCCAGGAAAGTTGTGCTGGGAGGAGGTGGGCACCCTCGGGCGAGGTTCTGTGACTCTGGAAAGCAGAGTGGCGGAAGTCATGCCCAAGGCAGGGAGAAGGGGGCTTTTAAGGGGCCTCGAGGGGAGTTCAGGAGTCTTTTGGCAAGTGTCCCTTATTTGGATATTTCGCCTGCTCGTCGGGGTCCCACTGGTCCACTGGAGCCCGGGGTGGGGGTCTTAGATTCCCACTTGTCAGGGTCCCATTGGTCCACAGGAGCCTGGGGCGGGAAGGTTTTCAGATTCCTGCTTGGGTCTTTGTTCTCCTGTCCAAGCTCCGGTTTTGTGGCAGGAACTTTCGCCCTCTTAAGTAGCCCTTTCTTTCTGCCAGCCCAACACAGAGTTTGGAGGAGGAGAAATGAACTAACACTTATGAAAGACTTTGGTGCCTGGGCACCTAGGTGGCTCAGTGGGTTAAAGCCTCTGCCTTCGGCTCAGGTCGTGATCCCGGGGTCCTGGGATTGAGCCTCATATCAGGCTCTCTGCTCGGTCGGGAGCCTGCTTTCTTCTCTCTCTGCTTGCTTCTCTGCCTACTTGTGATCTCTGTCTGTCAAATGAATAAATAAAATCTTAAAAAAAAAGAAAGAAAGAAAGAAAGATTTTGGTGCCAGACATTATGCAAAGTGCTTTAAAGGCATAAATTCATTTAATCATTTTAACAGCCTGTGGTAGATCAGATTATTGTTCAGAAATATTCACTCCCTCCCCCTCCCTCTCATGGGAAGTATATATTTCCTGCTCCAGGGATGGTGGGTTTGCATATATGACTTACTTTGGCTTCTGATGGGCAGGTGTACTTCCTCCACCCTTGGCTTTCATCTCAGTTATGTCACAAGCGTTGGCCAGTAAGGTGTTAGTAGATGTGATACAAGCAGAGACTTGATATACAAAAAATATATATAAATTCTTGGGAAGACCTCTGATCCCAGGAGGATGAGGCTCTCGGAGAACAAAATCACTCCAACTTATATTAGCAGACTCCCAGCTGACCCCAGGGCTCTACAGATGCGGGACCTCCATAAAAGTTTATTGTATTGTCCCACTCAGATTCTGGAACTTTTGTTACCCAACAATAGCTAACCAATATACCGTTCTATGAGGTAAGTAATAGTATCCCCCTTTCTTAAAAGAAGATTTTATTTATTTGTCAGAGAGAGAGAGGGAGTGGCAAGCAGAGCAGGCAATGGGAGAAGAAGGCTCTCTGCTGAGCAGTGAGCCCAATGAGGGACTCAATCCCGGGATCTGAGATCATGACTTGAGCCGAAGGCAGAGCTTAACTGACTGAGCCACCCAGCCATCCCAGTAGTATCCCTTTTTAACCAAAATGGAAACAGAGTGAGAAACAAGCCCATAGTCACACAGCTAGTATGCTGCTGAGCCAGGATTCACACCAAAGTCTGTCTGATCTCAAATTTGGTGTTCCTTTACCTACAGTATATGCTTCTTCTTCAAACTTTATATTCCTCTTTCCATAAATCAAAATAAATTTGATTTCTGCCTTGCCAGTGTCTCTTGGAGGATTTTTACTGAGCTCAATAACCCCGCCCCCAGAAAGTGTCTTCATTCTCCTGCCCAGAAATTCGACTTCCCAGAATCATAGTTCTCTTTTATTCTGTGAGTTCTCTGATAACAGGAATAAAAACCTAATAACTGGTGATTCCAAAAATGTAATTTTTATATGCATGTAATTTGTTTTTAAGCTCAGAATTGATCAGATATGAAGAGCAAGTACATAAGTGATGGATAATCATTTCCTCCCTCTTCTAGCCTCGAGGCGAGTGGATGATAAATTGGGAGTATTCAGAATGGCGGGCTCTGATAACACAGTCCTCAGCTCGCTCTCGGCAGGAATTGGTGGTGTTAATGCTGAGTCACATGCCATTATTTCTCAGAACTGATAGTGCGCAGAGAAAACACCTGAAAAATGAGGGACTAGGACAAATACACGGCCCATTGTTTTTAAGAGGCCTGAATACTCCCCTGGCTCTTTGAAATTGATCAGTTCTCATCAATATCTGAAAAGGTATTAGAAAAAGATAGTTTGCAACCATCCTGTAGTCAACTCAATTGCCAGCCAGAAGGGTATTCCCTTTGATCTTTAACTATCATCCCAAGGGGTTGCAAAAGTCTACAGAAAATACTGTAGTTGTTTGTAAATCTATCTTTGGGATATAATGTAGTGTTTCTCTGCCGGGGCACTGTTGACACTTTGGGAACTGCCCTGTGCTTTATAGATGTTTAGCAGTATACCTGGCCTCTTCCTGTTAAAGGTCAATGTCTCTACGTGTTGCCACATGCCCCCTGGGAATCTAAAACTTGCCCCTTATTGAGAACCTCTCAGGAACTCCCTCTACTTACATAAATGTGGTGTAACACACTATAATGGGATCTTCTTTGTTTCAGCCTGACTAGCCTCTGAGTACGTACTTCGCAGGCCTTGCCCACACTGATGTCACACAGATAGTCAGCCCTGCTCAAAACTCCAGAGTCTCAACCTATTCCCTCTGAGAAATCAGCAGGGGCTGTCCCACAGGCATTCTTGAAGAGGGCTTCAGGCACTGCTAACACAGAGTGCTTGCCACTCTTTCCTCCTCTGCCCCAGCCTCCCTACCTCCAACCCCTGCCCTGAGCATCTGCTTCTCCCTACCCCGGGGAGCCATCTCAGGACACCTTCCTGGGTTAGTGTTGTCAGTGCCTGGCTCTGGGAACATTCAGAGACACCAGCCCTGCACATGGCAGACTGATCCCACCTTCGCTGGAGTGCTCACTGTCCCAAAGTCATTCTGGGCTTCCTGGAAGACAGACTCTGTGGGCCATCCTGCGTCATCTGGGCACCAAAAGGATACTATTTGTGCCTTGCCTTCCTCCTCCCATCTCACAGACTCTGTCAGGAAAAGAGTCCTTTGGGCTCGGTGGCCCTCAAGCCATTAGGCCTCTGAGTTTCAAAGTTTATGTGTATTAAGAATCACCTGACAGGGGTACCTGGGTGCCTCAGTTGGTTAAGTGTCTGCCTTCAGCTCAGGTCATGATCCCAGGATCCTGGGATCGAGCCCCGCATCGGGCTCCCTGCTTGACGGAAAGCCTGCTTCTCCCTCTCCCACTCCCCATGCTTGTGTTTCCCCCCTCTCACTGTGTCTCTCTCTGTCAGATAAATAAATACAATCTTTAAAAAAAAAAAAAGAATCACCTGAGAGGGGCGCCTGGGTGGCTCAGTTGGGTAAGCAACAAGCTTTTGATCGGGGCTCAAGTCACGATCTCAGGTCGTTGGATCACACCCTGTGAGGCCCCTCTGCTTCTCCTCCGGATTGCTCCCACTCAAATAAAGAAATAAAATATTTTTTTAAACAATTCACCTGAGAGATTTCCTTAATAGGAATACCCTGATTCCAGGAGATCTGGGGTGGGGCCGAAGGCCTTGTATTGCTTGCAAGCTCCCAGGTGGGAATGGCCCTGCACTGCACTTGAGGTTTTAGTAAGTGTAAGTATCATCTGGGGCACAGATTCCTATGCTCTGCCACCCAGAGATTCTGATTCAGAGCGTCTAAGTGGAACCCAGGCAGCCATGCTGACAACAACCTTCCCTAGGCAGTTCAGAGTCCATACTTTGAGAAATGCCTCATTGCTGTAGCCCTTATCTTAGAAGACTGAGAAATACCTTCCCAGAGGGTAGGTCTATCCAAGAAGCTGTGGAACTAGTTCCACGTGAACGTCCTCCTCCTGGCTGTAAACTCTCTCCCTACAGGGGAATTCTCTTGTGCAAATAGCTGCCCTTGGTCTGCATAGGTCATCAGATACACCCAAGTAAGTCCAAGCCTCCAGCAGCTACCTAGATCACATGCCTTCAGGGTCTCCAGCAGACTGGGAAGAGGGAAAGATCGGATCTCCTCCTATGTTAGGATATAAGGAGAGCTTTTTAAATGAGAGACACAATACCAACCCATACAGAATGTCTGCACATTATCCAGCCATCTAGAAACGTAGAGTTGGAAAATCCTGGGCCTCGTGAATGTTGAGGCCACACCTCAGGGCCTTTTAAATGAGAAGTTCCATCTGACACGAAGGTTAGAGTTTCCATTGCCTGGAACCTCTTCTGGTGTCTTAGACTTTCAAGGTCAAATATGTCTTTTGAGTATTTATGGCAAGGAAGAAGGTTTGGAAGAACCTCCCTAGGTTAAAATCCACAGAGGCTTCCTTCTCTGGTGTTCATCAACAGAATTCCCTCTTGGTACCCTTTACCCCAAAGAATCACACTTTCCCCTCAAAACAGGCTGGCAACATCAAGTGAAAAGCAAAATAATTCCAGCCAAGGAGAGAGAAAGAGAGAGGCCCTAGGGTTTAAGAGAGAGCAAGTAGTACACTTTTATGATAACACTTATATTTTTGTTAAGATTTATTTACTTATTTGAGAGAGAGAAACAGAAAGAATGTGTGCAGGGAAAGAGAGAGAGAAAGAGAGAGAGACAAGTAGACTCCCCGCTGAATGGGGAGACAGACACAGGGCTCAGTCCCAGGACCCAGAGATCATGACCTGAGCCAAATTCAAGAGCTGGACGCTTAACCAACAGAGCCACCCAGGTGCCCCTTTGATACACTTATCTACCAAGGGCCCCCAGGATTGACAGTAGAAGTCAGCAGGACGGGGAGTGAATGTTAAGAACAAATAGTGAGAGTCTACTACGTACCAGTCATCCTGCATACATTACCGCTTATCACCCTCATGAGGAAAATGAGATCCCATCACTCCCATTTTATGTATGAAGACATGACGTTCAAAGATTTTCAGTATAAAAGAAAAGGAAACTATATTCCTGGCCCACAGGAGCTGCCCTGTCAGCCCTGTGCAGCATCCACAGAAACTTCTATCTCATTTAAGCCACTGTCACTTGAGGGTCTTTCTATGATGGTAGCTGAAATGTATTAACTAACTAATATGACCAGATTCTGCACCCCAAGTTACTAGGATATATATAAATATAGCATTTAAATGCCATAATTCAGAAGATTTCATATCATTTCTCTGAGTGTTTGTCTTCATAGCCTTTTTGCGCATGAATTAAAAAGGTGAATTATTCACCGCTGTGACCTTTGATCCGTCTCTAAGCTCACCCCCACATCACCATTAGCAGCTAACACCAATAATATCATCTATCAAGTTCTTCAATAAGTACAGTATACAAAGCAATGTCCTGACAGATTTGGAAGGATCAGGCTAAATCTACCCAGGAAGAAAATGTCATTTTCTATTTTCATAATAGACTTTTGAGGAAAACTGTTATATTACTATCCTTCTTTATGAGAGTTGTATTGCAAAGGATGAACTACTAAGCCTAAGCAGATCGATAAATACGCCAGTGTGGTTCATCTCAATTCCAGTTTTTTCCGGTTCCAACTTCAAAATAGATATCCATCCCATTGCACACTATTTTTATAAGAAGAAATGATCAACATTTTATATTTGAAGCTATTATCCATCCTCCTAATCTTATAAGAAATAGGGATACAGTGACCATATAGCCCAGATCTTTCAGAGTCCAACTGATTTCAAATGTTTTTCAATTGTCATCCCTGGGTCCTGGTCTGTGGTTCACTTCTGCACGTGAAAATGCATTCTTATTTTTCCCATTTAAAATAACGAAATAGAGATACCTCCCAATCTGAAAATGTGTGATCTCACACTTTTTCTGGAATGAATTTGATTCGGATAACATGAAACCTTCTTGAATCTCCCTGGACTTCCAGTTCTGTCTTTTCTTTTCATTCCCAAGGGCTTTCACCAACTTCTACTACATCCCATTTCTATTATTTATGTAATCACTATAGGATTGTTGCTCACTTTTGCGTTAGTCTACGGGTACATTGGGATGTGTCTGTCTCCTTGCTTAGACAACGAAAACAGGGGCCTATGCCATTTGCTTTTGTATCCATATGTCAAATGCATAGGCTGGTGCATAATATTTGTTCAATAATCACATATTTTAAATTAACAAAAATTAATACGGTTTGGCTCATAGATAAGTGCAGAAGTGGGGTTTCTGGACACTACAGAGAATGTTGAGTCTGTTTAAGATGGATCACCCAGGCAACATGAGTGGCTTAGAGCGGGGGACTCGGGGAGGAAAGGAAATACCGTGTTAATGGGGAAGATGAAAAATGACAAATGTTACCTTCATCCAATTTTGTCTAGAGCTCATCATGTCCACAGCAATCACAGAGAGCTGAATTTAACAGCTGGAAGCAAGGTCAAGGGCCAAGGGCAGACTTAGTGGAATTAGAAATTAAATTCTGAAGCTGAAGAATAAAGAATAAATGCTGTACTGCTATGCTCTAAGAACATCCTCAAGAAAAATAAGCCCCATTAATTTAAAGAATAAGAAATATGGTTCAAAAGAAAGATTATCTCCCTACTCTATAAAAAGCTAATTGCTGGACACTCTTATTGACCAAAAATGTGAGGTGAGATCATGGTATAATGTTCTTTTCAGAGCAAATGTTTTGTTGGGGCTTTTACCAGGAAACTGGGGACTTCACAAGGGATGCTTAACAAATCAGGCAAAATTTCAAGGGTACTCAAAAGACTCTTTTTCTTTCTTTCTTTCTTTCTTTTTTTTTTTTCATTTTAATCCTCTAGCATAGGGGATGCACAGGAAGGGGAAATTTTCTTCAAGTGATATAGGAGAGCTTGGATCTGGGCCCTCAGACCTCATTTCCTATAGCGCCCTCATCCATCAATCTGAATTCATGTACCGAGCAGACAAAACTCACCCAAAAAGTTAGATTATTCCAGAGTTTAAAAGAGGTCTGCAGTTTGCATATTTCTTGACTTATTCAAGAAATCCGGATGCTTCCCCCAAGTTCCGATTTTTGATCTGTGATTTTTATTTTTGCCTCGGTTGACAAAAGATGGTACATCCTCTCTTGGCATTCTGCACCCCCAACTTAGTCACCAGAAGCAGATGGCTATGAACATGTGATCAAACTTATATTTTTAATGATTTCTTTTTTTACAGAGTCAATATATCAATACATGAAAGCAGGCAGTCTGGTAGCCTAAAATAATAAGCACTACAAAAACTTCCGACGTTTGAAGTGGAAACTTTGCTCTTGTGCCTTCCCTCCACCTCTAAACGCTCAGCTGCTTCAGCCTGTAAAAGTTCGCCTTCCTTTGTTCACGCTGTTCATTAAGCTGAGGGCAGCACTGTTACCAAGTCTGCTCTCGTATAAAAAACCAACACTTGGCCCTGGCAGTTTGATGCGCGCAGATTAGAATGGAGGCTTTTCACTCAATGGGTAGCCTCCACTATGTTTCCTTTTTCTTTAAAATAACGATCATCAGCTACTCATGGTTATCCAGGTTTTTCTTGACGCTGTTCCCCACTCAGCTTAATTAATCCTTTGTTGGTATAAATAAGGTTTGGTTTTCACTGAGCTCAGCAAAAGGAAAAGCGCGTTTGGGAAAGTTCTTTAGTTGAAAACAAGAGAAATACAATTAGATGAGCTCAAGCTCACCAAGGAGAGGGCTTTATTGTAAGCTGGTACCATCTCAGAATTATGGAGGATGTCAACGTAGCAACATATACGGCCTCAGGAGAGAAGAATCTGCGAATCAGAAAGCCAAGAGGACAGATTGAGCAAAGGTGTCTTCCATATTCTCTCTCCACAAACCAGGCTTGTCTGCAGGTTCAACCAAGAGACAGACTGTCTTCAGCCTCAATCCCAAGTGCCAGCGGGACTGGCAGGCTGGGATCAGATATCCATCCAGGTCTAGTGGCCATCGCCAGAGATGGGCTCACACAGAAGAACCGTGGGGGCTAGAAGACCAGGTTTTAAGACTGGAGTCAATCGTGGGGAAAACAGTGAATCACCATCTCATTAGCTGCTCCGACATTCCCAAAAGAGTCCACCAAAGAATATCATCTTGTGGGATGCCTGGTTGGCTCAATCAGTTAAGCCACTGCCTTCAGCTCGGGTCATGATCCCAGGGTTTGGGGATCGAGTTCCATATTGGGCTCCTTCCTCAGCGAAGAACCTGCTTCTCTCTCTGCCTCTGCCTGCCACTCTGCCTACTTGTGTTCTCTCTCTCTCTCTTTGACAAATAAATAAATAAATAAAATCTTAAAAAAAAAAAAAAAAAGCATATCCTCTTGTTTAAAAATGAAAACAAAGGGCACCTGGGTGGCTCAGTTGGTTGGGCAACTGCCTTCGACTCAGGTCATGATCCCGGACTTCGAGGATCAAGTCCCGCATTGGGCTCCCAGCTCCTTGGGGAGTCTGCTTCTCCCTCTGACCTTCTCCTCTCTCATGCTCTCTCTCACTCATTCTCTCTCAAATAAATAAATAAAATCTTTAAAAAAATGAAAACAAAAAAACACACTAATTCATTTCAACACTCAGTGATCCTGTAGAAGGTGTACAGTAGAAAGTTTGGCAACTGGAGTAGAAAATGAGGAATGCTGTTAGCCCAGTGTTTCCCATCAAACCAAAAGGACCTTTTGCAGCTTGTCCTAGGAAAATAATGAGAATTTTGGACAGCTATCTAGTTCCTCTTGAACCTTATTTTCATAATGTAAATGGATTTGCTATTTAGTTTGAAAGATTCTGTTTTCCCACAGTGTCAAACAAAACATATTTTAATAGCATGTAAAGCCTAACAAATATGACTTACAAAAGTGTGTTGTTGGATTTTTATTTCCTTCAAATTTCAAAGAACTGAAGCATGATCAGTGTGTCTCAGCCCATAAATGTAATAAAGATAACATTTTGAGACCCCTCCCTCCCCCAGTAGTCCATTTCTTTGCTGTGTCCTTTTCTTTCCAAGCAGTTAGGTCGGTTTAAGCTCATTGCCTCAAGGAAGGGATCAGCTCTGGTGGCAAACTGAAACAATGAAGCTTTCTAGGTTTGGGTTTCCAAAATCCCAGGCCCTGTTTTGTGGGATGAGAGGATAGATGGAAACTGTCTTCAGCACAGACTGAGAAATTCCACAGTTGAGAAAAGGTAAGAGGTAAGAGGGAGATTGTTTAGTTGACCCTCAGACTTAGAAAATTCTTCTTGGTAGGTCCAAGGGAGAAATCTAGGGGACAAATTAAACATTTGGCAAAGAGCAAGTCCGTGAGATTGTGGACTTGTACCCTTTTTCCCAGTCAGAGTCCCTGTAGGGAGCAAGACTTAAGATAGATTTGTAGGACCAGGGGATGGATCAGGGACCTGAGAGCAGACCTGCTATCTGCTGCCCACGTGAATGAAACTGCCTAGGGACATGGTATGGCCTACACAATGATCTGTGGAGAACCTGTCTTAGACAGAGTCCTAGGAACTTTGATCCTACCTGATCTTAGAGACCCCACCCTAACACAGAAGCAACTTCGTGATTTTCATGCTTCAAAAAATAGTGCCAAAGGAGTAAAGCAGCCATAGAAAGAAGTGACATCTCAGTGGTCATTTGCAAGAATTGACTTCTGAGACAGAATGATGAACATTTCAGTGGATGTCTGTGCAGAAAGATGACTCAAAGACCAGATGCTCTCCAGATGTGTTTTGATAATACATAAGCCCCCAGGATTTAGATGCAATCTTGGGAAAGATGAAGAGAGATAATTCTGAATTAAATGAGGTTAAGTTTCAGCCACTCAGCTGAATGGGGGCTCAAAATAGAATTAAGTTGCATTGTAGGAGACAAAGTTCTATATCATGCACACTTGAATTTCTGAACTGGGATATATTTCCACTAACTAAATATGTAAGAAAACAAGAAAACATAAGAAGTAATTTCAGCAGACCTTTTAGAAGGTCCTTTAATGTCACTGAGGCTCATAGTAGATTTTCTTATTTTCCGGCAGGTATTCACTTTCTCTCCCTCACCCCTCTGGAATTCCTCTGTCCTAGTGATGGTGAATATGGAGAATGGAATGTTAGTAGACACGATGCAAGTAGAGGCACAGGCACTTAAAAATGTCTTTTCACTGTTTGGCCCAATCCTTGTGCTTTAGACCTTTATCATGAAGACCAAGTCTTAGAGGACACTTGTCCCAGAATGAGGAGATATGTGGAGCAGACCAGAATCCCACCCATGTCCCAAGGAGTATCCCAGCTGACTCCCATCCCATGAATGAGAAATAAATATTTTTTGTTGTAAGCCACTGAGATCTCTGGATTGTTTGTTATGCAGCTCAATACAGTAATAGCCGGCTAATATACATGAAAAAGTGTAGCCCTCGGAGATCAGCCGCTGCTCTGGTGATGCCACCAAACCATAGGTGTGTATGTGCTCAGAAGTAGATGTCTACTATATCTCACATTCTGATTTTATGGCAATTAGAGTAAACATCAATGGTTACTCTACCCAGAGTTTCTCCCTCTTCTTCAGGGAAATTTATCCTCTTTCTCTTGGAAGTTTGTTCTCTCTCTCCTATGCAAATTGTGAAGCTCTACTGAACACTGACAACCTAGAGGACCCAGCCCTCCTGGCCCCACTGATTAGTGCAGTGATGGTTATGTGACCTAAGCAGGAACAATCAGAGACTTTCCCCAGTGTTCTTTAGTGTCAGAGCTGTAGGTGGCCTTGGCCCTTCTCCTTACACTGACAATGAGAGAGGATGAAGCAAACACTCTAAGGGAAACAAAAGTACAAGATGAATTTATTTAAAAAAAAATATTTATTTGTTTATTTGAGAGAGAATAAGAATGAGTGCACATGAGCAAGTAGGGTGAGGGGCAGAAGGGCAGTGGGGAGGGAGAGAGGGGGAGGGAAAGGGGGAGGGATAGAGACAAGCAGAGTCTGCACTGAGCACAGAGCCCAAAGTGGGGCTCAATCCCATGACCCTGGGATCATGACCTGAGCTGAAATCAAGAGTCAGATGCTTAACTGAGCCACCCAGGCACCCAAAAGATAGTAATTTCTGAACGGATTCAAATCTTGCTTCTCATCCTACCTCATTACACATCCAATCATCCCAACAGTATTAGCCAATAAATTCCCCCTTTTGCCTAAGCAAGTTCAAATTGGGCTTTTTGTCCCTTGAGACCAAGAATCCTGACAAACACTTTTCTGCTTTTGCTGCCACAGCTGTGGCCATGGTCAACTGACTATCTTCAACTTCCACACTAGAGCCTTCTCTTTGTTGTCTCTCTGTTTCTGTGCTGCCCACCTCTTGCTGTATGTCTGCATATGTCTCATACTCCAACAGACTCAGAGAAGCCAGCCATGAAGGAGGATAGATCCAGTCTACCTCTAAGACTGCTGGTATTTGACCATCTTTGACCCTGGACCCCATCACTACCCCAGTCCCGTATGATCTGGATGGTGGGCGGAGGGGGTGCATGATACAAAGCATGGCTTCTCATATGAAAAGCCTCTGCAGAAAGGGATCATGGGTGTGGCAGGCACTCTGGGGCTTCTCAGAACTGAATAATACAACCACTTTTCTTGACCTGTTCCCTTGCTACTGCTCTGGTTGATCCACATTTTTACTACCTATTATACAGACAGGGAGGGTTAGCTGGAAATGAAAATAGAAACAGGCATCTATTTAGAGGATAGTATGGTATGGGAAACTTTTCTGGAAAATAACTGATTTTGAGCTCCAACAATGCCACTGGGAAACTGCTTTTTAGCCTTCAACTCTCCCATTTCCTGGTACCATTTACCTCACTTTGATTTAACTGAATTCATAGTCTGATCATTCTCATTTCCAATATCCTCTTCCAAACAGAAGGTTGGAGATGAGATCATTTGTTCATTCATTCAGCAAACATTAAGTATTGAAACACAATTACTTTTGTTTTTAAACTATTTCCAATTTGATTAATAGTTCACCAATCCCATCTTTTTTTCTCTCCACTTTTTCATATTGAAAAATGCCAAGCTCACAGAGAAGTTGCAAGAATGACCCAAAGAGCACCTACATGCCCTTCACTTAGGCTCACCGATTAACTTTTGTTGATTGGACTATTACTTACAGTGGATTAGACTGAGGTCATAAAAATGAAAAAGACAAGGTGAACCCCAGAGAAGCTGGGCAAGTTCCAAGTCTGGTACCAGACTATATCCTGGACCTCTGATTCAGATAATCTGTGGTAGGGCTCAGGAAACAGAACATAATAATAAACTCAGCAGGCGACTATTAAAAAAAAGCCAGGTTTGAGGCTACTGCACCAGCAGAAGAAAGAGAAAACAAAGAAGGAGGAACTATATGTCGTGCCAAATTCAAGATATGAAAATGTTCTGTGAAGAATGAGGCTGGGAAACTTCAGGTGGGGCTAATTGAAATTTCTCTAGTGGAACTGGACGAGAGTAAACCAGCTATCCTCAGATCTGGTTCTAGAAACCTCCATATCCACTCTGGTGTCCTCCTCTGGCAAGTGTAATAATGATGTGTATTATGCCCTTCAATTCCCGTAGCTCTTGGGAATTTCTAGATTACTGATCAAGAGACTTTCTCATTTGTAGAAAGGGGTTAATGCGTGTCCCTATTTGTTTTCCAGGCTGGTGGTATGAATCAAAGAAAAGAAAGCTTACAAACATCCTTTGTTGTCTAGCAAGTGATTTATACACACAGAATAATTATTATCACCCTCAGTCAGTGGATCTTTTTTTTTTTTTTGCATTCACACCCTCCATATGTCTGAGTGCTCCTTCTCCCGGCAGCTTTGTCACAGAATGTGTGAAAAAAGCACAGAGTACATGCAAAGTTTTTATTAACCTCATTTCAGACATAGCTGGCAACTAATAGTCAAGCTATAAACTTGTATTGACTAATTAATTGATAGGCTTTTCCCAATCACATTAATCTCCCCTGGAGATGAGTTGTTTAGAGTTGTTTGACATATTTCTGGTCTTAGACCATTTCCCTTACTAAATATATGATCTCACAGTAACAAGGAGATATTGATTCCTTCTCAAAGAAGATATAAAACCGCCCTGGGGTGAATTGCTTGAAATTTCCTCATTTCATATGTACTGGGCTGGAACTCCTTGTAAACCATTGATTTGCGGATCAGATTGTCTCCATTGTTTTTGTTTCCCAGTTCTTCAGATCCCTCGCTGTGGACGGAATAATCAGGTTCAGTCTGATTATTTTCCTGCGCTGGGCAAGCTCTTCCTGGTGACAGTTGCTGCCGCTACGGTATCTTGCTCCAGAGCTTTTCAGAGTAAACCCGCCATCAAGGAGCCTGCGTGGGATCTCTAACTGGTTTGCCTGACTTTCTTTGTTTCTTGTTCAGTATCCTCAGAAGGGGGACACACACTGGAAGCCTGCTGTGTGTAATTAAGAGATAATTGTAGTTGTCTCGGCATTTTGTGCTGCTATACCATTAGCTTATTTGCCAGTGATGCCTAAATGTGGTTAGGATGACGATTTCGAAAATGAATAAAGAATACATTTTGAAGGATGAAATGTGCAATAATTTGAAAGAGCACTTTACCTTGTCTTACTAAGACAGGCTACATTTTAGCTGGATATTTTAAAATTAAGCTTGAAGTTTTTAAATTAAAGCTGTCTTGCTTTGGTTTCCAGGAGGGATTGTCATATTTATTGTCCTACTGTGCACAGCCTTGAAGTATATTCTTTTTGTACCATACCTTTCCTTCGTCAGAGATGTGTAATGCCACCCCTGGACAACTGAGTATGATTAAATGCATCCTAGGACAATGATACTGACTCCCAATGAATTTTGGAGCAAGCCTATTCAATTTCATGAGCATCAGCTAGATGAAGAAATTGTCTGGTATTATCCTGGGTGTGACTTTTCACCATTCTACTATAGGGTAAATGCTAGTGAGTTACTTGAGGGGAGAAACTCCTAAAACAATACGCTAAAAATGTTCCTCTTCTCCTTGGATAGTGGATGGATGATAAGTCAAAGAAAACGAGCCAAAATTTGGAGAGTGGCTTAGAGTTAAACAATGCATTTAATTTCTAGTTCATTGTTGTTTCCGCCATGAATTCTCTGCCACTTATTTTTGGATTGGCCTCTTTTCAGCGAGGTTTTTAAAGGTCCCCAGTCAGTTCTAAAGGGTAAGACTGAGCTGTGCATGCAGATACACACCTCAGATGGGCATTTGGTGAAACTATGTTGCGGTCTGATGGAACCAAGCAGACATGTTTTCTCCTTGCTTAGGCCCTTCATATGAATCAGGAATGTGAAAAATTGACAATGAACTTCTGTTTGTATTGAATACAATTGTATATACTTATCTTTCCCTAATAGTGCTCATCTAAATAAGACCTTTTATTCAGTATGAGCCTTTAGAGAGAATTGAAATGGCACTTACCTTAAAAAAAAAAAAAAAAGGCAGAACTCTATTTGTATTTGCTGTTTTGCAATAATTACACCCCTCCACTGTGGCAATGCTTACCATAAATAGGATAATCTTAGAATTGCTATTATCAAATATTAATCAAGTCCTTCACTGTATGCATAGATCACAAAGATTTATAGAGTTGATTAGAAACAGCCAGTGTGGGGCGCCTTATTGGCTCAGTCGTTAAGCGTCTGCCTTCAGCTCTGGTCATGATCCCCAGGGTCCTGGGATCGAGCCAGGGTCCTGGGATCGAGCCCCAGTTCGGGCTCTCTGCTTGGCTGGAAGCCTGTTTGTCCCTCTCCCACTCCCTCTGCTTGTGTTCCCTCTCTTGCTGTGTCTCTCTCTGTCA
The DNA here is from genome assembly GCF_022355385.1 of Mustela nigripes. Taxonomy (NCBI): domain Eukaryota; kingdom Metazoa; phylum Chordata; class Mammalia; order Carnivora; family Mustelidae; genus Mustela; species Mustela nigripes. The sequence goes on along the minus strand of NC_081558.1, from coordinate 72,443,938 downwards.
AATAAATAGATAAAATCGTCAGGAAAAAAAAAAAGAAAAAAGGAAAGAAACAGCCAGTGTCCTCAATAGTTTACAATCTAAAAACAGAAATGATTCAGAAGAATATAAAAGACACTATTCTCTTGAAGCTTAGAATGGCACAATCTATCATTCGGTATTTCTCCTCTCCCATTGTCCTTCTAGAGTCTCCTGTCCTGAATGGGTTTTCCCGAAAGCTCTTGAGACAGGAATTTGGGTGGAAGTAGTTTATATGGGAGGTGATCACAGGATGCACACTGAGTGTGGAAGTGAGACAGGAAGGGAGGAAACCAATAATGGGTGTGTTAACAAGCATGTGACTTCTGTGGGCAATGGGGCCTCAATCCTGCTGGTGACCCGCCAAACACCTGCATTGAAAATGGCTTAGAATTGTCTCTTCTCCCAAAAGAGTGAGAAAATGCAGATATTTGTCTCTACAACGATGAGGGTTGCTAGAGGGGCGTTAAATCCGAGGCACTGGGGGGTGTCTCTTCCTCATGTGTGTCCAGAGCAAACTCATTGACAGAGAGATGCCAGAGGGAAGAAACTGTTTCGCAAGCATAGGAATTCTCCACTGAAACTTTGGGGGTTCTCTGCGGGCAGCCAAGAGAAGGTAAGTGAGGCAAGTATAGTGTCGGAGGCATCTCCTTGTTCCATTTGGGTAAAAGTAAATCCTGGTCCAAAGTCAAAATCACATTACCTAGGATTGAAAACATTTTTACCACTATTTTAAAGTACCATGTACTTCAGTACATGGTACATTACGTAGTGACTAATTCAGTCTTGAAAAACCTATCCTGATATTGAAAACCTAGAAATGAACACCCATATCTGGATCACTTTTTTTAAGGTTTTGATTTATTTATTTTGAGACAGAGAGTATGCACAAGGGCAGTGGCAGAGGAAGAGAGAGCATCTCAAGCAGACTCCACGCTAAGTGCAGAACCCAATGCGGGGCTCCATCGGGTAACCTTGAGATCACGACCTGAGCTGAAATCAAGAGTCAGTCACTTAACCAACTGGGACATTCAGATGCCCTGGATCATTTTTTATCATAAGTGTGGTACTGTGCTACTATTGTCATTTTTTTTTTCCTTATAGGGCAATGGGTACCTAAGAGAAGAAATTATCCTTCTTGTGTAAGAAGACAGTTATCTCAGGGTGCCTGTATGGTTCTGTCAGTTAAGCTTCTGAGTCTTGGTTTCAGCTCGGGTCATGATCTCCAGGTTGAGGGATCGAGCCCCAAGTTGGGCTCCAAGCTCAGGACCCAGAGTCTTCTTGAATTCTTTCCCTACTCTGTCTCCCTCCCTTTCTCCCTCTCTTGCTCGGGCTTTCTCTCTCTCAAATAAATAAATAAAATCTTCAAAGGAAGCATTAAAAAAAGAAGACAATTATCTCAAAAGAATCAAAGTTCAATCCGTGCTAAACAAAACAGTATATACTTCAATGTCACCAAGCAAATGCATATTACATTTCTGAGGTTATATCCGTGCCAAACAGGTTGGGTCAAATTCAATTTAAGAAGACTAAATTCAATAAAATCTATTTTTAGAGATTGTCTTCATAACAGGGAATAGCCAGTTTGAAGGTTTTCCCCAATTTCCCATGTGGATGACCTGAAGATTCAGTACATTTTAAATGGGCAAAGGCAAGTCCAGGCTAGGGCAAAACTAGCAAATACACAGCATCATCACACCCTTCTGGAAATGAGGCAGGACAACAGTGTATAAAGTAAGTAAATACAAGCAAACAAATATAATTGTCTTTTCAAAGCACTTAAAAGGAAAGACTATTGAGCCCGGTCATGTGAAGGAAGCAGAAGGGATAATGGGCAAATCAGGACAACGCTGTTTTATCACTTAGGGTCCCAACAAAAAATACAAGGTAAAAATGAGTCATTTGAGGAGAGTTAAAGTGTGCATTATTTATAAAAGTGTGGCAGGACAATAGAAACCACAATGGCTAGTGTAGTATTTGGGGCTAATAACAACAAAGAGAAGGGGCAGAGCCTGAAGGGACAGGGAGAGAGAAATTACTAGAAATCAGAGAGAGAGAAAGAGATGATGTGTGAGCTACCAGAAAAGAGCTTTGTCAGTGTGTCAGCACTGCGGACCCCACAGAGAGGATGCCAGGGGAATAAAGAACCCAACCTCACCCGCCAGGACTCGCCATGGGGCAACCCCAACCAGAAGCCAGGGGCCAGGAACCATGTGGATGTCACCCATCTGGGTCAGCCACCAGGAACAGAAGACATGGTGGGGAGTGGATCTGGAGGGCAAAAGGTGATAGCCAGGACCACCATTCTATGAAAATGGTTTGTTCAATTCATATGCAAGCTAGATAAGAGAACTCACTACCCTTAAAATACCCTGTTCTTTCTGAATTGTCTTGACAACAACTTCAGAGGCAGCAAGTAGGAAGTCACCATCCCATCAGGCAGTAAGATGTCCCCTAACATCATGTGAGAGAAAGGATACTCAGTCAAGGCAATGGCAGAGAGTCTAAAATGTCAGGATCCCATTTATTATCCTGAAGTGGATGTGTAGCTCCCCGAGTTCCATTAATTTGTGACACTCAAAGAGAAGAGTCCCCATAATCATAAATTAGCAGCATCCCCCCTGCATACCTGGACATTTGTAGATTTGACCTTGTGCTTTAGAAGCTTTAAGAGTCTCCGTGGTGCTCCCAAGCATAATTGCATTAGACTGGTAGCAACTGCCTATAACGCCCTGGGGGGAATGAATGATGTTCTGTAACACAGCTCTGCATCAAGTTAATTAAGTTTTTTAGTTTTTGTTTTTTTTTAAATATACGTAAGTGAAAGATGCCTAGAGTTCTCCCATTTCCAGAACTTTCTACTCATGGCTACCTCAGCATCTTGTGGTAGGAAGATGGGCAGTAGCTGAATTAGATGGATTCTCCTCACCTCTGCTGGGTTGTAGCAACTTTTCTCACCGTGGCTTAAGAAAATCCTGTACGAGTGTACTTTGGGAGGCAGCAGGTAATACTAAGCCTCAGAGAACCTGTGAAGCTTGGACTGTGACGGCAATTCCCTTGCTTGAGAGGCACTCTCTGTTAGATAAGACATCGGGCGCTCCTTTCTACTCTGCCATATGGTGCTGCCATATAATTTAAATTCAAAAAGCAGAATTTCATAGCCTGGGAATTGTGGTTGGTAGACACTTCTAATCACTTTACTGGTATAAGTAGGTATAGAGAAGCATAATAATTTAAGTGAAACCATGCTTTCAGAATCTGATAGGAAAACCTCCAAAGCTAATGTTTTGTATCTTCTGCTTCAAAGAGAAGATCCAGGATAAAAAAGATGCAAAGGGAACAGGCTAGACAAATTGTTACTATTTATTTTAAAAAATGTTTTTAATAAAAAAAAAAAAAAGCTGCTTTGCTGACCAACTGTATAGAACCCTTTAAAACAAGACCTATTATGGCAGGGTACTCAGATGAATAGAAAAAAAAAAATCGATTAAGCTCTAATTCCTGCAGATATTGTTAATATTAATAAAAATCATAATTGAGAAAAAGGAGATGGGTATGCAGCTGAGCTATTTGATAGAGGAGTTTTTACTGCACAGCGAAGAATTCCAAGAAGCACTTGCTAAAGATTAAGCAAATAACCTAGAATAGGTAGTATTAAGAATTCTAGCTTTTAATTCTTAGTGGAAGTTACAAGTCAACATACTTTAAAAACTATAATCAAATCTGAGAAGGCAAGTTCTAAGAAACACAAGGAGTTCCCTTTCCTTTAGGCTGAAAGGAAATGGAGCATGAAGATGCATAATTTGGCCCCATAGGCTAAGGGAAAACTCAGTTGCCATTCTGAGCAACTGGGAGGGCAATGAAGAACTTGAGAGGACAAAGGAATAAAGGTGACTTTATAGTTCTTTGGGAGAATCCTCCTTTCTGTAACAATCAAGATTATTTTCAGTTGGAAAAAAAAAAAAAAAAGAAGAAGAAGAGAGAAAGGAAGGAAGGAAGGGAGGGAGGGAGGAAGAAAGAAAATGGGAAGGGAGGGAGGGAAGAAGGAAGGAAGGAAGCAAAGGAAGAAGGAAAGTTATTAGCTTAAGTGGAAGGGGTAATGGCTTCAGGTATAGCTTGATCAAGAGTTTGCAAGGTATCATTGATACCTATTTTGATCTTTCAGCTCTGCTCCTCAGGACAGGCTCTATTCTCAGTCAGGCTCTCCTTTTGTGGAGATAGGGCAGAGAAAAAGTTCATTGTCCTCTCACAGCTGTTTACCCCTTACTCTTTTATAACAAGACCTCTAATCTGTGGCTGAACACACAGCCTCCTGAGATAAAGACTACATTCCTATGCCTCGAATGCAGTTAAACATAGCAGTGTGACTAAGTTCTGACCAATGGGATATAAGTAGAAGTGTCATGAACAATTTTTAGAAAGTGTCTTTGAAAGATCCCTTTTTACCCCTTCCTTCTCCTCACAGCCTGGAAGCTCAAGCAGCCATCTGGGACCAGCAGGTAGAGCCAAGATATCAAAGATTAGAACAAGAAACAACTCTCTGACGACCTTGGAGCTACCAAGTAGCCCTGAACTGCTTACCTCCAGACTTAATTTTATGTGAGAAAAATACATTTCTCTCTTGTTTAAATTATAGTGTACTTGGGTTTTCTGTCTCACAGCAAAACCTAATATTAATTAATACACATAGCAGAATGCTTACCACAGCTACTTGGGTATATGATGTGAAGCCCTGTAGCATACTATGCCTGCCTCTTTCTCAATAGCCTTAGAAAGAGTTTCTCTTAGAAAGAGTTTCATTTGTACATTTCTGAAGCTCTGATTGGGTCAGATTGGGCCAATCCCGGAACCAATCAGAGTGGTCTGGGGTTCTGACAGGTGTAACAGATGTGCCCACTGCTGGAGCTGAGTGGAATTCTCTCCATCTGAACTGCACAGACTGAGAGTCAGGACGGTTTTCCAGGGGGGAAACAACAAATGTTCACTCTGCTTCCGAAGCCAGATTTCCCCCCTAATTTTCTGATTTCTATCAAAAATACCATCATTCTTCTAAGCTCACAACATTTTATACATAATCCATTACTTCTCGGTATAATCTATTCCATAACATCTCCCAGGAAACAAAAACAAAGAGACAGATTACTGTTTGATGGTGTAATCTTTAGGGGGTAGGGTAAATGATAAATGTGTGTTCATGATTTTCTGAGAAAAACATTTTTTTTAATTTTTTTTAGTAAGCTCTATGTCCAATGTGGGGTTCAAACTCACAACCCTGAGATCAAGGGTTACATGCTCTACTAACTGAGAAAAATATTTTAATAACTATTACAAATGCAATGGTTAAATGTTCACAAAGCTAATAAAACAACAGATCAGTATTCTTCAAAAATGTCAAGGGTATGAAGGACAAGAAGACTGAGTAACTGTCACAGATTAGAAGCGATTAAGAATATGTGACAGCTGTGCACGGGTCTATGGAGGCTAGTCATGATCCCCCCTCCCTGGTGGTCATGGCCTTGTACAATCCAATCCCCTTGACTTGTTTCTAACCAGTAGGATATGGCAAAGGTGAAGGGATGTCATTGCTGTGACTATGTTATATTATATGACTCCACATTGCTCACTCAAGAGATCTCTCTTCCCATCTGCCCTTGAAGAAATAAATGGCCCACTCAGGAGGCCTACCTGCAAGAGCAGAGGGCAGCGTCCAGCCAACATCCCCCAAAAAGCCAGGGTCTACAGTCCTACGGTCTCAAGGGAATGAATTCTGCCAACACTTGAGTGAGCTTGAACTCAGACTCATCCCAATCTAGCCTCCAAATGAGACTTCAGCCCAGCTGACAACCTACTTGCAGTCTTGTGAGACCCTAAGCAGAGGATCTAATGAAGGCGTGCCTAAGCCCCTAACCTACAGAAACTAGAAAATAATGAATGTATTGTTTAAAGTCACTAAATTTGCAGCAATTTGTTGTATATCAATACCTATTTGTTGTGTAGCAATTCCTAACTGTCTTAACTCCAGCTGCTATAACAAAAAACTATAAACTGGGCAACTATCAACAGCAGAAATGTATTTTTCACAGTTTGGGGAGTTGCAAGTCCCAGATCATGGCGCCAGCAAGGTTGAGTTCTGATGAGAGCCCTCTTCCCGGCTGTCGAAGGCTAACTTTTCACTGTGTCCTCACAGGGAGAAAAGAGCAAGCTAGTTCCCTGGTCTTTGTTTATAATCCCATTCACGAGCTCTCCACCCTCATGATCTGATTTCTTCTCCCAAGGCCCCACCTCCAAATATTATCACACTGAGGTTTAGTTGGGGGTGGTGGGGAGGGCGCCCACAAACATTCAGTTCGTAACAACAATGGCTACAACAACTAAATGCAATGTGGGATCCTGGAACAGAGAAAAGGATGTTCATTGAAAAACTAGTGAAATTCAAATAAAGTTCATAATTTTTAGTCAAGCACCCACGTCAGTTCCTTAGTTTTACTCTTTGGATTATGATTATATAAGATGCTAGCATCAGGGGAAGCTGAGGAATGAGTACATGGGAACTCTTCACTACACATTCAGAATCTCCAGATAAAAAGCTAAAAACCAAATACAAACAAATGTAAAAGTACACAAATTGGCTCTAAAACTTGTGAAAAACAAGCCTGGATTCTGTTAGCAATGGTTAAGAATACCAAAATGTTCATCAAGATGAAAAGAAAAGAACAACCTGACACTATGTATCCCTGATGCCCAGATTTCGCTCTTGCCCAAGCTCATCTGCTAATATCTAGGCCCAGGCAGCATTTCTCCCCTTGGCACACAAATCTCTTATTTTTGATCATTTGATATCTCACAGCTATAGTTAGTTGAAGTCTTCTTCTTAGTTGCTGTGATTATTTGGAAACAATATTTATATAAAATTCCCCCCCCACACAACTGTTCCTACTCCCTAGAATTCTCTTGCTTTTGTCTTTCTGATATTTTCTTGCACAATTCTATCATTTTCTTTCTTTCCCTTCCCTATGTCTTTCCTTTCCCTTCACAATCTCTTCCTTGAGTGGTTTAGAATTTCTAAGGGAGGCTAACAGGAACCCCAATATAAGAGAGACAAAAGGTGCTGGCATATTACTGTTTTTTAATACTTGGGACAATACACAGAACCCCCTCCCACACCTCAAAATTTTAACTGTGCGGTGCTTAGACTCCATCTAGAATTCATTACTTTTGTCTACTTGCATCTTTACAACGGCATCTCAGCCCTGGGTGAGATGTGTTGGAGCTATACCTTCTTGACCCCAAGTGGGTTTTATAACCTCAAAGGAAGTTTGTAATCCACTTTATAAAATGTAGATCAGGTATACAGCTTGGCAAAGGAAATGAATGTGGAGAGCCAGAAACACTTATTTAAAAAGAGTTTATTTTTACAGGCTATTGTTTGGAAAATAAATAGCTCAACCTGGATCCCAAACAAAACTAGAATAATAATGTGCCATTGACTTGGTGAAAATGTCCCGTATCTGGTTGAGATGGGCTTGAATATTAATTGAATGAATTCCTTACTTTTATCCTGGTCTGTAGAGTTAATTAAAAACCTCTTAAACGTATTGGGAACTCTCAGGGCTATTTGTTTCTACTGAAACAAGGTATTATGAATTCCTGGATAGATCTTAATGTCAACTATGTTTGGTCAGGGTCTACTCTATGATCTGTACGTACATGCTCTGCCTTCGAGATGCTTAACTATTCCTCCAAAATCACAGATCCTTCTTTTGAAATGGAGATGGAAGAAGGCATGTTCTAGTACTAAAGCTGACCCATAAAACCATAATTATGTGTAAAGTACAAAATAAATCTCCTTTCTTTAAAGGGCACAAAGATGAATAAGGAAAAACAGAAGAATTAAATGAAGGTCTTGTTTATACTCCGAGAAGTTACTATTTGCTGTTCATTATTTTTGTTAAATAATGTACATAGAAAGAGAATTGAATTTCTGCTTTCTAAAGTACTTGCTTTTTTCAAGGAAATTTTAAAGTGCATTCAGAGTCTTAAGGATTTTCTGATCTATGTGACCTAGGAAGCTTGGGGACACATGGATGTCATCGAGTGCTCTGCATTTAGAGAAACAAAAACCAAATTCAAGCAGAAATAAATTTAATTCACAGTTAATGCTTCGGATTTGTTAGCAGGCCTAGTAAAGATTTTATTCTCACAAATATTGGGTCATGTTATCAATATTGAAATGAAAGGGAGTCACCGTGCATTCCGTGAAGGCTGACAGGTGGGACAAGGCTGCTCTGACGGGTTGGACAAACCAGCGGTGGTTGCTTTTCAGTCCCAGACTCCTCAGAGAGAGAATGATGAGTTCCTGGTACTGGAGAATCCTGTGCAGAGCCACTGAGAAATCACCTTCCCTGGAGAGATGCTCTAGGAAATCAGGAATGAGTTGAAGAAGTATCAGGCTTCTCTGGACTGTTTTTTGGGCTCAGTAGTCAAGGAGAGACTGAACATATTTCTTGTGCATGTGTGTGACATGGGAGGAGGTTAAATAGAGCTGTATCTTTAATCTTGGCTTTATTTCTTCATTCACGAACGTGCGAAACCTTGTCCAAATACGTTACATGGTCTACAGGATGCATGAGGAGGGATTATCAAGATGGAATTTCATATGTGGCTTGTCAGACTTGCTGCTTCACATTTTGTACTTTGCATACAAGTGTGCACACATGCACTCGCTTTCGCCAGTCAAGACCACACTGCTTACCCTCTTTCAACTGAGCTTGACCTTTGAGTTGTTTTTTTCAGGAGCGGTTTGAGCTTTGCTCTGTTATTCCCTCTCTTGTGGCTGCCTTTGTGACCCTAGGGCCCATGTTTTCACATCTTTTGGCTGAAGTTACATCTCGCAGCTGAGAAAGTTTTACTCAGTGAAGCACAATTTACTGAGCACTCCTGCTCTTAAGTGCTATCCTCATGCTATAAAGCAATGAACTCATTTAATCTTCATAACCTTGTTATGCAGACCCTGTTGTTAATATCGTTATTATTTCCTTTAACAGATGGACAAAACTGAGACACAGAGAGTTTGAATAAGTCATCCAAAGGCAAACAGCAAGTAAAGAGAGCCAGGAAGATCTCAGGAAGTCTGGATCTGAGCTCCCCTCTCCTAATCACTACACCACTGTCACCACTGTGTTGTTTTTCACGTTTTCTCTAAGGAAAATCTTGAACAATCGGTTCTTTGAAACAGTGAAATAAAACATAACTAGGCAAAAACTCTATAGCTAGATGCAAAAGAAATGATGGTCTAATGGACAGAATTCCTGTTTTATGGTCAGAAAGATCTGGGACTGTCTCCATAGCAGTGATCCTCGCTGCTCACTGAATACCCACGTGCCCCCTACATTTTCTAGGCCTCCAGTAATTGGGAAGGCCATGGGACAAGTTCTGACCATTGGCTGTGAGTGAGAGTCATGCGGGCCACTTCCACACTGAAAAATTTAATTCTTCAGTCCCATGTGTGACTCTTCAGGTCCCTCTCTGTTCACCTGTCATGGTGATGGAGAAAGTCAGTTGGTCCAGATGCTGTAGTTCTATGAGAGTAAAGCCTCAGCCAGCCTAGGTCTGCTAGCAATCACACAGAGCAGCGTCCTTCCTAAGCCCACTTGGACGTGAATCATGAGGGACACATAAGCCTTCATTCTAGGAAACCACTGAGAGTTCAGACTAATCTGTTTTTGATATTCTCTAATGAATACAGTCTACAAGTTTTACCAGGTTTTCTATGTATTCATGGAAAGGTGGTGGACCTCTCTGAGACTTGCTTCTTTATTTTTTAAATATAAACACTAGTGCTTTTTCTGAAGAATTAACATGAAGATTAAATGAGGGCTCTTGGTGCACTTGGTAAATAGGACTTGCTCAATAAATGGTTGTTATTGTCATTATTCAGTATTATGTTACCTAAAAGTAACAGAAAACCTCAACTGACACAATGTATAAGGAACATGAAGGACATTTTCTTAGCAGAGCTTATCATTGGATTCCTATAAATGGCTTATAACTATAAAACAACTGAAGAATATTACTGGTACAACATATAACAGGGTTGTAATGTGCACCCATTCTCTAAATACCTCTTGTTTTCACACCCATAATCCACACCACTGTTTATAAACTATTACCCAATTTCCCAGGGGAAACCTTCTCTTTCCCCTTTTCAGTCAAGTATGCTTCAGAATCCAGTTCCAGAATCAAGAATGGAACATGTGACTCGAGGTCAAGGCAATTATCACAGTTTCCTGGTCATAGTGATTGGTTCAAGGATAGGAACTCTGTCTACTCAGAGCCACTGAGATGCAGTGAGAATGCTGGGAATCCTGCATTCTTTTCTCCTCTGAATGTGAGATGTGGAAATATTTGGAGAAGTGACAGCTATTTTGAACTACAAGGGAAGAGCCTGTCTGCTTTATAGAAAACTACATGGAGGTGAATGGTACCAAATGGATATTAGTGATGGAGAAATGGGAGTCTAGTGACATTGTTCAACGCCCCCTGATCAAGCTGCACCTGAAACCAAAACAAACTCTAGGATTTTCAGCTTTAGTGAGTTCATAAGTTATCTTTATTCTTACCCAGTTTGAAAATAGATTTTTTTTTCAGAAGTGTTACTTGGGTTGCCCAAAAGGAAAGTGTCTAATTCTGGCTAGACGGTGTTAAAATTTGGATTGTACAACTTTATATGGTGTTCCTTCCCATTCTTAGAGTTCTATAAAGCTTTTTTTCTGTCATTCTTTCTGGATTCTGTACTGCCTTTATTGCCTCTAATTTCCATACTCTTGGATTCCAAACTCTTCTTTACTTAATGGTTGTGTCTATGATTAAATTAAGTTTAAACTAAGATTAAGAGTAAATAAAGTTTAGGCTTACACATCCTAAACATTAAAACTCCTCATATAATTAAAATTTTTGAAAATGACAAGTTTACAACCAGAATATATTTCCTTTTTTCTCATTTAAACAAAGCCTTGCATATAAGCAGATACTCTTTAGAGGAGACATACATTTTGTTCAAGAAACATAGAACTTTAAGTTAATATTACATTTCTTTATCTTAAAGAAGAGAATACATACAGCATATTGAAATTTATTTTCATGTTTGGCTCATAAATTTGCTGCATAGAGTTATATAAAGTACTATATGAATGAATATATAAATGAACTATATGCTAATGCCCAAACCACAGTGTTATTTTTCATAGATTAGATTATTATTTTCAATTCGTCTTTCTCCTATAATATTATACATCCATGCTCTTTGCTTTTGAGGATTTGCAATGATCTCAGGAGAGCTGGTCATACATACAGACCCAGCTCATGGATGTTGGACTTGGCTGTAGGACTGATTTTGGTTAATGAAATATCAGCAGACATCACACAGTGGATTAACTGTGTTTGCATGATTTGGTTTGGTTCTTGAGCTTCTGACATCTGCTCTCAAAACAGATCTGAAGAGTGACTGAGTCCAAGGAAGCTGAAGAGACACATGGAAGAGACCTCATCCTTCTTCATACCTGATGCTAAGCTCAGATGGCATCAGATAAGCCCAACAGAATCACAGACTAGTCACAGGCCCCTGAGTGAAACTAAATACTTGTCATAAGCCACTAAATGTTGATGCTGTTTGTTATGCAACATTATTGTATCAGTAGCAGACTAATCACTATCATCCCAAATTATTATTAAAAATAATGTTCAAAATAACACTTCCCTTTCAAATGTTAAGGTGCTAAGTATTCTGTCTCTGATGATCTGTATTATCTTACAAACCTGAAACATATTTTGTGATCAAAACTTACTACTTCTGTCATATGGCACTTAGTGTATTGAGTTGGAAGGCATTCATGTTATACTAGCAGTCACTAATACTGAGTGGTGATCCTGGCTTGGCCACTAATAAATTCTGTGTCTTTCACAAGTCACTTGGCCTTTCTGCACCTCTCAGTTATCTATAAAATGAGGGTTGAACTAGATTCTTTACAGGAAAAAATGTTAGGGTCATGGTCTTCAAATTCATTCACTTCATAAAAATTATATATGTTTCTTTTACATGCTAGTAGATTTTAGAATGTAAGAAAGTGAGAATTCAAATCATAAGAATTTTGGGTACTTTTAATGTTCCTGAGTTTCCTAAATAAATGAGACATAATAGTCTTCCTTCCTTTACCTGTAGTTTTTCTTTTCTGTTATTTCAGTTGCTCACTGTCACCTGGGGTCCAAAAGCAGATGATACTACTTCTGACATTTGGTCAGAAAGTCAACAGTAGCCTAACGCTATATTACATGCCTACATCATTCCCCTCACTGGATCTCATCACATAGGCTTTTTGTCATCTCACATCATTTCCTAAGAAGGAGAGTGAACTCTGGACAATAAGATATTTTGAGAGAAAGTAAGACCACATTCAAGTAACTTTCATTACAGTATATGGTTATAATTGTTCTATTTTATTACTACTTGTGGTTAATCTCTTCCTGTGCCTAATTTATAAGTTGAACTTTATCATCGGTATGTATGCATAGGAAAATACGTAGAACATATTTGGGGGTTTGGTACTACCCTTAGTTTTCAGACAACCCCTGGCGGGGGTGTGGGTGGCAGTCTTGGAACATATTCCTTGCAGATAATGAGAAATTACTGTGTATGTGTTGGTAAGTTTCTTGGATATAATCTGGCTGAATATTACCAGTTTAAGATTCTGTAATTTCAAAAATGTTTTGACTATTCTAGAGTAGCGAAAGTCACCTAAAAAATAATTTTATAGATATAGATATAGATATATAGATAGGTCACCTAGGTTGTACTCAGTACACCTTAATCAGCTTGCAGAATACCAAAAACCGGGTTACTAAAACAATAAAAATCCATTTTCAATATAGTTCTGGAGACTGAATGTCTAAGATCATGGTGCTGGAAGGGGTGGTTTCTGATGAGATCTCTCTCCTTGGATTACAGAAGGCTGCTTTCTCACCATGTCTTCTGAGATGTGAGAGAGAGATCTCTAACATCTCCTCCTCTTGGTGTAAGTACACCAAACCTACCTCATGATCTCATATAACCTTATTCACCTCCCAAAAGGCAAATATAATCCCATTGGGAGTTAGGGCTTCAACATGTGAATGTGAGGCTGACAAGTTCAGTCCGTAACAACACATACAGTGACAGAAGAATCTTGTAGAAAGAGCAGGGATTCTGGCTTCAAATATACAAGGTTTAGGATCAGACCTTGCTACCTCCTAGGGTATCTCTAAGTTGATTTCCATAGAAGGATATCTTGAGATTTTATTCATTTATTTGTCAGAGAGAGAGAGAGAGATGGAGAGAACACAAGCAGGCAGGGTGGCAGGCAGAGGCAGAAGGAGAAGCAGCCTCCCCGCTGAGCAAGGAGCCCGATGCGGGAACCAATCGGGATCATGACCCAAGCCAAAGGCTTGTTCAACCTTTGAACTCAAAGGTTCAACCGACTGAGCCACCCAGGCGTCCCTCATAGAAGAATGTCTTATGGAGAATTAAAACAAAACAAAACAAGGAAATCAGATATTTACTAGCTTCCATCTTTCTACAAGCAAGCCAATCCTTGGGTTTGAAGGTGAAAAGTTGCTATTACCCTACCAAATGGTTCAAACCACCCTTCCTGGAAAAACATGGCCATTTCTGTACACAGCCAAGACCTGACATGCAAGGTCTACAGCTATTTTTTGGTTAGGAGTGAACTCCAGACCCTTCCAATTCCTGCATTCTTAACCTGAGTTAAAAGCAACACTTCGAAATTCCATATGCATGCTCAGGTTATCCTATGTAATGGAAGGTGTTCTGGCTCGCATATGAGGTGCTGAACCTTCCCAGCATCTCACCAAACACGCACTACCACTCCGTCTGGAACAAAATTGCTGAACCCTACTTCGATCTCTTGATGATGCTCTCTTACCAACTCCTTCACTTTTAGCTTCATAGATTTGCTTGCGTAGACTGTTGCCTTTGCACTCAGGTGTTTGTTTGTTTGTTTGTTTGTTTTCCTGGCAGGAATACAGAAGTATTCAGATTAAAATTTTGTAGTCAACACAACTGGAAGGCTGCAGTTAGCTTAAATGAAATCATATGTACAAAGACACTATCTAGTCACAGACACCTTGAAATTTACCTTAATTCGGTAGTAAACATTTTTGCAAGCAAGTAAACTTTCACATTGCAAACATAGCACTAGTGAAAAACGCCCTGTTATGGCAAAGAACATTTGAGACACTTTCTGTGTTGTCTATAACCACAGGTGAATTTCTTAGCCTTTTAAAACCTCAATTTCCTTAAAAGTAAAATGACGCTGATAATATCTATACTGCAAAGCAATGGTTCTCAAACTTTGCTGTGAATCAAATTACCTGGGATGCTTATTGAAAATGCATATTCATGGGTCATGCCCCACGTATACTGGGTATAGGGTACAAAAATCTGCAGTTATAGGTACCCCAGGTGATTATAATATATGTATTGTGGGGTCTTGTTCTGAGAAATATTATTGTCAGAAGTAAATTACATCAGAAATTACCAGGGTGCCTGGGTGGCTCAGTGGGTTAAGCCACTGCCTTCAGCTCAGGTCATGATCTCAGGGTCCTGGGATCGAGCCCCACGTTGGGCTCTCTGCTCAGCGGGGAGCCTGCTTCCTTCTCTCTTTCTTTGCCTGCCTCTCTGCCTGCTTGTGGTCTCTGTCAAATGAATGGATAAAATCTTAAAAAAAAAAAAATTACTAACCACCTGTTCCCTTTCCTGTATGGGAGTAGTAATTGCTATTTAGAACTCATACTCATCCAAAAACTCAAATCTGAAATTAAAAGATGATGACTTGCTTTTAAGATCCACTTGATCAAAAACTAAAAAACAAACAAACAAAAAACCCCACAAGTTAACGGTAACAAGTATGCATCTAGGTGCAAGTAAACTCAAACATGAAGTTTGATTTATGATGAAGTCTGTATTAGAACAGATTGTGCAAGGTACATGATTCAGGCCAGTTACTCTGCTTTCTTTTAAGAGTCTTGGCATAACTGTCAGGGTTATAGCCCCCTATTGGAGGTGACCATGTACAGAGGTGACCATGCACTGTAGCCATGTGACCCTACTACCTGAGCTGCAATGGATAAGACCAGAGAAATGTGACTGGTCTAGATGTAACCAACAGCCTAAGGAGTGAGTGAACCAGTACAACAGCCCAATAGGAGCACCTTACATGGGAGGATTACTTCATTTTTATCCACATGTAATTTATTATTGGTTTCAGCGGTACAGGTCTGTGATTCATCAGTCTTTTTTTTTTTTTTTTGTAAGATTTTATTTATTTATTTGATGGGGAGGAGAGATCACAAGTAGGCAGAGAGGCAGGCAGAGAGAGCAGGGGGAAGCAGGTTCCCCGCCGAGCAGAAAGCCCAAGGCGGGGCTCGATCCCATGACCCCGATATCATGACCCGAGCTGAAGGCAGAGGCCCAACCCACTGAGCCACCCAGGCGCCCCTCCTCAGTCTTATATAATACCCAGTACTCATTACAATACATGCCCTCTTTAATATCCATTACCCAATTACTCCATCCCTTCACTCCCTTCCCTCTGGCAATTGTTTGTTTCCTATGATTAAGAGTCTCTTATGGTTTGTCTCTTTCTCTGATTTCGTCTTCTTTCATTTTTTCTTCTCCTCCCCTATGATCCTCTATCTCATTTCTTAAATTCCACGTATCAGTGAGATCATGTGATAATTGTCTTTCTCTGATTAACTTATTTCACTTAGCATAATACCCTCTAGTTCCATCCATGTCATTGCAAATGGTAAGATTTCATTCTTTCTGATGGCTGTGTGATAGTCTAATATATATTATATATATATATTAGATTATTATTATTAATAAATTGTATATATCATGTCTTCTTTATCCATTCATCTGTCAATGGACACATCTGCGCTCTTTCCATAGTTTGGTGATTACGGACATTGCTGCTATAAACATTGGGGTGCACATGCCCCATTGGGAGGATAACTTCTTGACTCAGCAGATTGTCTCTTTCAGGGAGCTCCAATCTAAGCTGTATTTGAACATGAGAGAGATGCTGAAGCAATGCTCCCTCCACATCCAGGACCTTCAGTTCCCTTTCTACCACGTGCCTATGCTTCTGTCCCAGGCTTTCCCTTCAAATAACCAGAGAGCCTGAAGTGCCTAGAAGCTCATGCATTTCCTTGACCTTTAGCCAGTGACTGGCAGGTATAGGAGTAGCAATACCTTGGGTCTTTGCCTCTTGTTTAGATGTGAGAGGCATAACTTACACTCCCAAGTTCCCACACTGGAGTTATGCCGGGTGACCCTTCTCAGACTTTGCTAAGGCTGTATCCTTGATGGACTTCTTCCCTTTCCTTGACTCTCTCACTCTTACCAATTTCTCTCTCTGGAGGGCATTACCATAATAAATTATACAAAAGTTCACCTCAGGGTCTACTTCTAGGGAAACGGATCCAAGGCAGATGAGCAAAGATTTCACGAGAAGCACAGACTTGTTCAACAGAGGGTTCTAAGAAGCAGCCCCAAAGCTGTAGGAGTCATAAGGAATCATGAGCAGTGAGCTTTTGAGAACAAGAATAGTGAGGGAGTTAGAGGGTAAGGACAGGAGAGGTAGTCACAATGGGAAACAACACAGAAGAGTGGAGTCAGCATACATACAGGGCCTGGTGTAGGAGTTGCTGAATACAAGGAAGATGACAGGTCACTCTATTGGCCTAGCAGAGTTTTGTTGAGCCACCACAATTGCTGTGTGTCCCAAAATAACTTCTTGTTTTCTGTGAGGTCTGGCTGTGCAGCTATGGAGATGTCTTCCTGTCTCTCTTACCCCTCTGGGCATCCTTTCAATAAATTCCATTAGCTGGAACCTCCAGTATATCTCTGCTTGTTGAAAACTAAAAGAGCCTAAGAAGCCCAAACTTTCAGAAATAAAATTAACACCCCAGTCATAAATGCATTTACAATGCTTTAGATGTTTAGAATATTTTTAATGACTATATCCCTTCAGCTCCTTTTAATTTTGTTTTATTATCAAAATTATAATGTAGTTTTCCATTTTATAACTTCCAGCTAATGTATCTTCCATTCTCTGTTGTGTCACTAATTTAATAACCAACAAAATCTCTTCTAATTCCTTAGTAAATGAGTTTGTTTTCTGTAATTATTAAGTGGAATACATTGCTTCAGCGTAATATTTATTGTATCTCCGTTTAAGTTAAACATTTGGGATATCAACAATTTACAACAGAAGGAAGTGAGAGTTTTAAAATAAAAAAATGTATACACAAATTCTGAAGCTCAGTATATATCAAATTCTCTTGTTAAGCAACAGAGAGCCCCTAGGTCAAGTTCCCTGTTTTTCTGACACCTCTAGGGTGAAATAATAGTATCTTCATATTTTATAAACTTCTTCTTTGAGCATTACTCTGACTTACTTCATGAAAACATAATTTAATAAATCCTCTTATAAATATAATGCAGTTATTGTGACTACTTGGATTAATATAAAAAATATCCCAAATGTATGAGATAGATGACAATACAGCATCAGAATCACTATAATTGTAATTGAAATACATTGAAAGAAAATATTATTTGCTAAAGTAACCTATTTACTCATCTATTCTTATAAGGCTGTTGGGGAGAGATGGACAGTTTAGGTACATATCAGGAAGGCATAGAATTTCATGACATAAAATGAAATGAAAAACCACCTTTCTATCAGAGGAGACGTTTGCTAACAGCGACTTTATCTTCAGAAAATTTCCACCTGAATTTCTTAATGCAGCATTTTAAAAAATCCCTTTATTACTTTGAAAGTACTTTCACAAGGTACGTGATATAGAATAGATAATCTAGGAGATATGCTAAATTGAACAGCAGAAGAGTTTTTTGTGTGTGTGTGTGTTTTTAAAGAACAGATTTGCATGAATTCAGTATAGATGACCTCATTTTCTCAACAACTGGCAAATAAAACTACACATGTTAATGGTTTCCATAACATTGGAGCATACTACTCCAATAATTATACTTAAAGATATACAATCAGTGATGTCAATTCTGCCTCATTGAGGATGTGAAAAGATGCCCTTAAATATAAAACCAAATATCCTCGGCCTTACTCATAAGGGAAATGCAGATTAAAACTACCAATTCACACCTCACTTGTTGGCAAAAAGCCAAGAGTTTCTTACCAGAGTCTGCTGGTGAGTTCCTAGGAAGGCCTTTCACACATTGTGGGAATGCAACTGATACAAGCTATATGAAGAACGATTTATCTACTGAAATCCCAAACATGCTTATACCAAATTTCACTTACAGTAATTTCTCCAACCAACACTCTTACACTTGGGAACAATTACTTCTTTAAAAGTCTATTCCTTGTATCCATGTTTGTAGTTTCACAAGATTGGAAACAGCGCAAACATCCACCACCATCAATTGATTATTGACTAAATGATTAAATGAGTACGGTACATCCATCCTTTGGAGTATCATGAAGCGATAAAAAGGAATGAAAAATTTCAGGCAATAGTCAAAGGAATGAAATCCAACACACTAAGAGAATTGAATGTTTATTACCAGGTTCAATTTGTTAAACAGAGCTACTCTAGGTATTTCAGGAATAAAGGGTTTAATACAGGACTGATTACTTGTATGAATGTTGGAAAACCAAGGGGAACTAAGATCAGGGAAGTTGCTGCCAAAAAGTCACAGTCAGGGATGTGAACATTGAAAACTTCAACCTGAAGGATTGAAGGAGGTAGTTCTCAAAAGCTTTCCAATCATCTCCAAGAAACCTTCCTTACTCTGTCTTACTTGATGACAAGCAGTTCTCACAGCAGCTGAAAGGATGTTGTGAATCTTACGTTTGCTCATTCTTCTCTTTTTGTCTGAAGCCAACTCCCCCTCTTTTCTGTCTTCTAAATCTTGACTGGGTTCCTCTCAAACTCTAACATGGAACCATACATGGAAAAGGATCTGGGAAACATAGTTCTCAGCTTCCCCCAAGCAATGCAGAGAAGACCACAGAAGCGGATGAAAATGTGTTAACAGACAATGCAGCATAGAATGTAAAGACAGAAAGTGCTGAAGACATTTTTGAGCAGAAGAATCAACTATCTTTCTCTGGACTTCATGGTAGAGAAGTCCTTCAGTCACCACATATTTATGAATGCCAATTACATGCCAGACTCTGGCTTTCCCTGCTATGCCCAGTGTTCAGGGCAAGGGTATGTGTCACACTGTTTCTGTTCTTTTAGGAAGAATAAACATTCTCTTAGACCTGTGCCATTTCTGAGGCACAGTATCTGCACTTAAATCTTTTCTGGACCACATTGGGAAAAGCCAGGAGCTGAGGATCATTTTATCTTCTTTGACTTGGTTCTCTATGTGCTTTCGAAGCCCGACTTCTAAAAAGAGTGGTTTACACTCCCTGCCTCCACATCCTTTGCTTCCAACCCCTCCTCACCTGCTGCCATCTGGTTTCTGCTCCCTATAACTTCACTAAAATTGACCTTGCTCAAGTAACTGGGGAATTGTGATTGCCAATACAAGGCACACTTTTCAGTGGTGTCATACATCACTTCTCTGCACTCTGTGTCACTGCCGGTCGTACTTTATGCATCTTTCTGGATTGCACTCTTTTGTTACCTTCCCTACATATCCTTTCCTCTCTGGGCCCTACTATCCCTGTTTCAGCATCCAAAACACCAAGCAGGATCAAGAAGCTCAAGTGCAGTGAGGCAAAACAATATATCTGAGTTCATGCGCAAGCAGAGTCACTTTTCTGTATTTGGGCTGGAAATTGAGAAGTCACCATATTGCAATTTATTTTTATGGATTCCCTAGTGGTTCCTCCGTAATGCATTCCTCATAAAAGTAACCTCTGTAAGCTCAGATGTTGGCACAGGTGGCCTGAGTTCCCTCTGCAACGTGCTTTTCACATTGCACTCTCGGTAATCTTTCCAAAACACATAGCTGATGACAGTCCATCTCATACACACCAAATTCTGCTTAAATCCTTTTAGGGTTCCTTCTTATTCTCCCATTGAAACAAAACAAAAACACCTCTTAACATGACCTTACAATCTCTAGCCACTTACTGAACTCCTGTGTCACATTGTTCCACATTGCTGCAGCCATACTGGCCATTTTTGGGGTTCTTTGTACCCACCTCCCCACACCTAAAGCAGGGCCTTTGTATGCGCTTCTCTGTTGGGGTAACTTTTTCCTTTTTTCTTCCTCTGATCATTTTATCCTTATCCCCGCTGCTGCTTCCTTGGGTAACATTCCCATCTTGTGCAGATCAAATCCCCCAGATGTCTCTCTTTGACAGCATTTGTAGCATTGCATTTTGGTACTTAGAAATGTGACTGTTTACTCAGTGCCCATGTCCCTAGGAATGGCTGGTGACCTCTGTAAGGGAAGAACCATGCTTCTCATATTCCCTACTACATCCCGTGCCCACATAGTGCTTTGCTTAAAGGAGTTCAATAAATACTTGTTGAATGCATTAGTAAGTGAATAAAGACCAAGAATAACTGGGTTTTTTCTACTGCTTTACACTCACGACTAAGCTGTGTTTGCTTATGATCCTTAACAATTTTTCAAAGTATTTTTAGATAATCTATCTCAGGTGGTATTAACAACTGACTTTCTAAGTAGAAGGGGCAACACATGCAGGTGATTCAGCCAATGCTACACAGCTTAGTAAGCAACAATGAGCAACTAGAACTGAGTTTTGTCACTTTTCAGACAAGGACTTTGGCAATTAAAACACCAAAAAGGAAGCAAGGTAATGTATAACTTAATAGAAAGCATCTATACGAAAGATAGTAAAACAAATATCCAAATGAATTAAAATAAAAATACAAATTTTATTTTAGGTTGATAGAACTTTGGTTCATGGAACATGGGCCCAATACTCTAAATGCTGGCATTTTAGTGTGTACAGTTTGGCTCTGAGAAGAGCATGTCACCTTTCTCCTACAGCAGGGCTGTTAATATTCTATTATCATAGAATTTCACTAAAATTCAGATGTCCAATAAGCGTCAGCTTTAAATTGTTGGTGGGAAAGTCTACTTCTGGAAACCTTTCATCTTTTCCTTAATGAGACTATTTAGTTATTTTTGTAAGGAGACCAGAGAAAAGTTACTCAGGTTTTAACCTGAGTAGCTGTATCCATTAGTTTCAAAGACCAGTCTCAGACTAAATATACTCATTCCTTTATCTAACATTCTGAAGAGACCTACTGTTTAAACACAATTTCTAAATGCTTAAATTTGCTAGATGTGTTAAATTTCTTAATGGCTTAATAATTGAGTTTTTTCATAATAATATGCGAACAAAGGCTTTAACGTTCACGTTATTCACCTAAAGTTCACGTTATGGACAATTACATGAAAAATAAATCGAATATGTATAGAATCAAAGGTTTATGTCCTTCACAGGGCATATATTAGAGTAACTCTAGTCTCCCTGCTACTCCATTTATGTTTAAACTCATTCTGAATTTGGTCTCCCTGCTGGCACTTTCGGCGGGGGCCGGGGGGAGCAAGTAGAAAGTGGAGGAAGATAGAAAAATACAACCTAGACGGGCAGAATTTTGCGGACAGGGATCTTCAGTCCGTTATTATTTACAAAAGAGACTTCAGTAACAGCTGACATAAAGTTTCACTCGTTAGGTGGACAGTATGCAGCCCACTTAACAACGAAGCCATGCATCGGCTCGTATTTCCAGTGAACAAACGATTTCTAATTTCCAATTAAAAGAGACCAGAAGTGAAAAAAAGCCAGAAAGTCGCACTTTGCCTGCCCCCTAGGTAGGTCTCTTTGGAGCTAGGAGCCTGTTTTCTGCTCCGAAGAGTTTTCAGCGCCGGCAAAGTTGTCTTAACTCACAACATGGGAAGCAGGACAACCGGCGCAGCCCGCAGGGTGGACCTAGAGGCCGCCACCGACACTAAACAAGCTGCGCAGGCTGTGCCGGGCGCCCTGGCCGGCAAAACCCCGCCAGCCAGCTCCAAGCGTACAAGACTGGAGTAACGCGCCTGCGCGCTCGGTCACGTGACGGGGCGCTCCGCGCAGAGCGGGTTAAAAGTCACGACCGCCGCGAGCCCGCAAGCGCCCGGTCGGTCGGTGCGGCGCTGTTCGCGTTCTTTAAGACGATTCTGACGGAGGCTGCTCCGCCGTTCTCGATCATCTCCCGACCCCTCGTCCCGGCCCAGCTTCATGCAACGAGCAGAGTCGCCTAGCACCCTTCCATGCCGACAACACAGGCGCGCGAAACCGCGTCTTTCAACTGACAATGAAGCCGTAGCCGCGCAGCACGGCCGCCCCGGGCTAACCGGCGCGAGGCAGGAGGGGGAAGGAGTCGGGGAGAGCGGTTGGGCTAAGCCCCGCCCTAGCTCGCGCCCCCATTGGTGGGCACCGCGGTTCTGGGCCCGCCCCCTAACGGACCTGTCGCATTGTGACAGGTGGAAGGGCCAGTTCCTGTCGGGTCGGGGGCGGAGTCAGAGGTAGCCTGAGCTCCGCCCGGACTCCAGGGGGCTCCTCCTCCTGCTCTTCACCGCGGGGCGGGCGGCCGGTGTGAGGGGGGAATGTCATTGCTGTTCGGAGCTGTGGTGCCGCCTCCGTCTGCTGCTTCTTCTCTGGCGCCCTCGTCCCGTCGGCTTTCGCCGCTGCCGCAGCTGCACGGAGGATACGGATGGCTAGTGGGGCGCAAGGGCCATCCGAGTTGATAGCGCGGCGGTCGCGGCCGCTGCTGAGGCAGAGATTCCCCGCCGCCGCCTCCACCCCCTGTCCCCCGGCCTCGCGGCGCTGAGGGCGGGAGCGCGCGGCGCTCTTCCCTCCTCCTTTTTCTTCCTCCTCCTCCTCCTCCGGGTCCCCGCCCAGCACCCCTCGCACCAGGCGGCGGCGGCGGCGGCGGCGGCGGCGGCGGCGGTGGTGGTGGTGGTGAGGAGCGAGACCCGCCGCCGGGGCACAACATGGCGGAGCCCTCGGCCCCGGAGAGCAAGCACAAGTCGTCCCTCAACTCGTCCCCGTGGAGCGGCCTCATGGCCCTGGGGAACAGCCGGCACGGTCACCACGGGCCCGGGGCCCAGTGCGCGCACAAGGCGGCGGGCGGCGTGGCGCCGCCGAAGCCGGCCCCCGCGGGGCTATCCGGGGGACTGTCGCAGCCGGCCGGCTGGCAGTCGCTGCTCTCCTTCACCATCCTCTTCCTGGCCTGGCTTGCCGGCTTCAGCTCGCGCCTCTTCGCGGTCATTCGCTTCGAAAGCATCATTCACGAGTTCGACCCGTGGTAAGTGCCCTGCCGCCCCTCCCCCGCCCGCGGCCCGCGGAGAACCGGGACCCGCGCCTCTGCCGCCGGGGCTCGTCCCGGACTTGGCCCCGCGCCGCCGCCGAGTCCCGCTCGCACCCCCGCCGAGGCGAGCGCGGGTCTGGGAGCTCCGGGCGCGCCCCCTGCCCGTGGGTGAAGTTTCCCCCTGGCAGCTCGAGGTGGGGTCCCCAAGCGGGACTTTGGCCCCCTTCCGGATAAGTGTGACGCCTCCCGGGAGGGTGAACGAAGCCCCTCGCAGCCCTCTTGGTTAGCCCAGTCCGGAGTGGCCACGCCGGGAGCCGGCAGGGCGCTCCTCGGCCGACTCGTGGCGGACTCCCCGCCTCCCCGCCCGTGGCTTTAGCGTTCTCTCATTTTTGCGGGCGCGTTTTTGCTGGTTGGGTTGGGATCGCCCAGGGGTTGCCCTGTTGCGGTTGGACGTGAGGCCAGATGTGCAGGAGCCCTGTCCACTCAGCCTCGCAGTTTTACGATTTTCGTGTTTCTCCTTTTTGCTCTCCTTATGCAAAAAGGGGGAAAGAGCGTGAGGTGTTGCAGGAAAGGAAATAATATCCCTGAAAGTGATCTGAAAGCTGGGGACTCTTATTTACTTAACACCTAGATATTTTCAGGAGTGGCTTTTTTCAAGGCCCCTGAGTGCACTCAGCACCTCACTGTTCCACAATTATCTTGGGTTGCTTTTTAGAGCAAGAACATTACTCTGTTAGTCCAACTGTCACCCTCAGTATGTTGTGCACAATATCCGAAAGCATGGCATTAGTTCCTTTATTGGTCTCTGCAGGAACGTTTGTGGGTAAGAGAACAAACTATCACAGTGATGGGGAGCCTTAGGTTATAGTCCAGAAGTTACACATGGTATTCGGGACTGACCTGAATGTTTTAGGAAATTACCCTACTAAGAACACTAGCTAATTTAGGCATTACGCTGGTTTGTGAATTATTGCTTTAATTTTTTCCCCAGCTTTCCCAGCCTTTTGGTTTTGTTTTTTACCTTATACCTGAGCCTATGCCTTTTAAACTAACTTAATTCATGTTGAACGACTTGTCAGCCTTGAGTTAATCTTACAGTCATAATAATTAGATCTAACTAAACTTTAAGATATTTATCATTTGAGTACAGAAAGAATCTTCTTGAATGCTTGTTACTGTATGGATTATAAATATTTGGGGAAGTGAATTACCTATGTATTAAAATACTGGATTGAAGTTCTGTTAAGATAGAAAAATTGGTAGTGCAGTATCTATTGAACATGACAGGGGCCTGCTCACCGAGAATTCATTTTAGGTAAACAGTTAATTACTGGGACATTCTTCGTGAAATGAAGAGGTTTTAATTTTTTTCTAACATTTAAAAAAAATAACTTTTATGTTATTTGGAATTACAGGAGAACGTACTGTGAAGCCTTGGGAACTAGGTAGAATGTTCTTAGTCTTAGGTTTGAAACACTTAAGGAAATTAGATAAAAATGAAATTGGAACCGGAAAATGAAAACTGCAAATATTTTACGGAACAACATCGTAAAAAGAGAAAGTTGTTTTTTTAGATTACAATAGTAGAAATGCATGGTGACTGAACATCACAGGTAGCAAAGGTTGTGAATAGTATTTCTAAGGGAGTATCATTTTTACAAAGGCTGAATATTGTTTAATAGTAACTTTGAGGCTGCAGTTAAGGATTTCAGAAAAATTCACAACTGAATGAGGAGACAATGTTATTATTTTTCCTTATTTTTAGGGAAGGTTAGAAATCTGCGTCGTCAGCCCAGAATTACTATTGAAATTGAGTATTGTAATCATGAAGTTTTATCAAGTTACTTTACAGATAATACTCTTTTTTAAAGTATGACAGAATTAGAAGTTGATCTTTTTTTAGGTTTCAGGAATATGCTTGGAGAGCATAACCGTTTTTTATCTACATGTTTCACTTCTATTTTTTTTTAATGCATAGAAACACATTTTAGAAACACTGTCCTTTAGCTAAATGTATGAAATTTGAACTAAGTTTAATTTGTATATGCTAATCTAAAGGTATATATATCTCTACATTCTTAAAATCTACTTTAGGTGCTTACTAATAGTTTTAATATTTACATTTTATTTTATATATTGTGTATATCCTATAATGTAATATATTTTATTATATTCCTAATTAAATGCTTCTGTTCATAATATTAGGTAACTGTCATTAGTATTAAACAATCCTTTTATAGTAAAGGAATTGTCCCTATCCCTTACTGTGAACAGAGATTTGCCAAATATAAATTTGATGTTTTAAGTATAATTTGGGTTGACTTAATGAGAAAACTAGATTTTTTAACAAACCAACAAAAAAACCCTTGTTTGCTCACTTTGGGTTTTCTTTTCATACCTTTTGAAGACCTCAGGTAGTTAGGTATCTCATTCTTGTAATCCATTCTTGTTGAAAATTTTTGAAAAGGGTTAGATTGCCTATCGTTATTACTCTGGATTTTTAAAGTAGTTTTCCTTCCAAGCTCATAAGAACACCAATGTTTTGATCTTTTAATCTAATACTCTAGTGTTATACTAGTTTGGGAGTCTCCCAGATTACTGTTTTATAATGCAGCAATGACATGAATCTTTAATAATAATTAAATGTTTCAGATTTTGTATCAACAAACCGATTTATTCTGGCCTTCTCTGTTACCTATTTTCATGTCTTTGTTGAAGTCTTTTTAGTGAAAAGTTTACTTTTTCTTTTTGATTGTGAGTTATTTCTATGATTTACAGTGGTTCTTAAATTGCGTAAGACTCTAGTTGCCAGAGGTGACTCATTGTCACAAAGTTATACTTGTTTTTTAAATTTGTCACTCAATTTATTTTTTAAATCTTGTAGCTGTTATAAGGGGTGGTATATAATGTTGGATATTATATATTTATTGAATTTTAAAGTACACTATACGTTTTTAGAACTTAGCAACATTTGTGGTATGATCTCCTCACCACTTCACTTTAGTAATTTCCTCCCTTATCAGTTGAGTTGATCAGATATGAGGAAGCAGTTCTAGAATATATTGTCTGTACTTGCCAAACATTTGGTTGAGCAACTATTTTAACAGCACCTAATTTTATCTTCTTTTTATCTGGAGCAAAATGTAGTTTCTACTTATTTTTGTTATTATTAATACTTTTATATTAACCAAGTACCTTTTCCACCACTGTTATCTTGTTGACTTACAGTGGGTTTTCCCATGGAGGTGATGTAAAAGCTCCCTTTGTAAGGAGAGCTGCCCTTTTCCCTGCCTACACAGGTTGCAGTGGGTTCTCCCTAGAGCTCTAAAGAGAGAATTAGAATTCTCTGAGCCAGAGTTTTAACTGCAGTTAGCTGTAAAAGGGCAACAGATGTCTTTTTGCAGGGCAGAAAGCTGCAGTTTAGAATTGAAACTTGGAAGTTCAATTTTTCAAAGAAACTATGGGATAAATTGGTATAAATAGATTAATTAGTGCAAACATGTTTTTAAAGGATTGATAAACCCTTCAAAGGATTTATAAACCTTTGGAACATAAGCTGTTTGTAACTGGGAACTAGTTCTGTACTTTGAGGTCTCCACGTTTTTCTTCACTTTGCAGATGACAAAAAGAGGCTATTGACCTCAGTTCTGAAGAAGACAAAATGGATAACAAAACCAGTTTTAGAAAAAAAAAATCCCAAATCTTAAAAAGTTACTTTGACTGTAGAACCATTAGCAACAGCAGTCCAGCTGCACTTCAGAACAGGTATACTGTCACTGGATTCTTTGTAATTTACAGTTTTTCTAGCCTTGAGCTTAAAATCATTCTAAGTTACAACAACACTTAGGAGGTGCAGGGAGTGTCTTGGCCTGCTGCATTGGATAATTGAATCAGATCTGCTCCTATCTGGTTTAAGTGTGATGGTTCTTGTAGGTAGTAAACAGGTTTTATGAGGCATATAGTATATAGGTCCTGGGGTAGTTAGGATCTGTTAGTAAAGACTTTGGAACTTTTTCTTTTTGTTCTGGATTTTCATATTTTGAGGTCTAACTTGAGTAAGACTGCAGATCTTTTACTGCCATGAATAGTTTGCAAAAATTCAACACTGATTGTAGAGGAAGCATTAGAAGCTCATGGGCTCTGACCCAGTTGTTAAAGAATATGGGGAAATTTATTGGCCTGTCTGTACTTAATCTACTTCTGATTTTTTTGCTCTCTGTAAGTGATGAGTACTTTGAGATATGAGAAAATGTTAAAAAGTTCTCTTCATTGTAATTTTTTAGTATTCATTAGTGCATACATGCTCTCAGAAAAAATGGAAAGATTAATATTCTTGAGTGACTGAATCATATGTTACTTGCTTACTTTAAAAACTTAAATGCTCTTAGAGCCCATACTCAGTTAACCCAAATTATAAAAGCATCCCACAATTCAACATGTGTATGTTACGTTAAATTGTAATTATAAGAATTTTCAAATATACTGAAAAGTTGGAAGAATTTTATAGCAAACTCTCCTCTTCAACACCTACATTCTATAGTTTTAGTTTATTTGCTTTATCATATCTTTCTATTACTGCTTTTGAATCCTGCTTTTAGACATTGATAGTACCTCAAGAGTGTTATCTTTGTTCTCCAACTCCATAATTAAAAGGATCTCTAATTTCTGGACATTTGTTTTCTATAATACTTGAACTTAATGAGTATAAATACTGTTTCTGTATTACCCTCAATTGGACTGCAGGTTAGAATCAGGATTTAATCTTTCTTGGTTTTGGTTAATAACTTATCTGAGTACATCATAAGTCAATGCATGTCTGTTAAATGACTTGGCTTTGCCAAATCTGATGTCTCAGATGGAACTGTGAAGTTGTTAGAAGGATATTGATGTTGGTTTTACCAGACTCAATTTATGTGGAACACCTAAATTCTTTTTGGATTATTAGAAGCCTCTCATTGGTCAGCCTGTTGCTTACTCTGAGTCATATTTATGCTGTTTTATTGCCGTGTTTTGTCCAGATATTAGCTTAATTTATGTATAATTGCAAAAGTTACTTATTTCAGTCCCTACAATTAATAGGAGAAAATGGAAA
Organism: Mustela nigripes; assembly: GCF_022355385.1. Classification (NCBI taxonomy): domain Eukaryota; kingdom Metazoa; phylum Chordata; class Mammalia; order Carnivora; family Mustelidae; genus Mustela; species Mustela nigripes. The sequence continues at coordinate 72,415,449 of NC_081558.1, read as the reverse complement.
CATTTTCAAATAATACAGGATCCCCGAAAACAATGTATGGGCCAAATTAATACTGTTGAAAGGGGAAAAAATGTGAATGGTTAACTTGCTACCCCATCTTAACTTCTTTACTTCCTTTACCTGATTCTGGTGGATATTTTTTGTTTTTAAATCACTTACTTTTTTCTGAATAAGTTTCTGTGTCCTCACCTGACCTAATTCTGACACAAATAATTTCCAAGGATTTAAAAATTGATAGAAACTGTCAATACCATAGGATTAAAAAAAAAAAAGTGTTAGGTGGAGGTAAGGGTTGGAAGAGATAGGAGCAACTGCAGAGGCTGACCTATTTTAAGTAAAAGTAGGTAAACTGGCATTTGTTGCCTTGGAATTTTATTTCTTTGTAAAAACACCTTCAGAGTTTCAAATGAAAGGCATCCAAACATACTTTGGAATATAATCTGCACATAGGTTGGTGAATGCCTTTATGTTGGTCAAGTTTATACTATTTTAAGAAATACACATTTCTAAAGAATTGTGACTGCTACACTAATAAAATTGATCATATCATTAGTGACCATTTTTTTCTTCCTGTGGAACTTAGTGTTGCAGGATAATTTTAATATATGTTCCAAATGATAGTAGATGCTTAGTTTTTACAGTGTCTTACAACTTGATTTTAGATCTTAGAATTGAGATAAGGTAACATCTCTTCTGCAGATTAAAAAAATACTTCAATTTAGTATTTCCTTAAGAATTAAATAATACAGTTGTGCTTGTCTCCAAAATCTATGTCCTATTTACTGCATCCTCTGCCTTCAAGGCAGGCTTAAATGAAAGTGTCCTCCATTTAATTTATGTTTTTTAATCAGCTGCCCTGATTTAAGTCTTAACATATTGGCTTATCAGAATGCCTGGGCACAATCCATGCCCAGCTAAGTAAGCTCACTAGTTGGATAATGGCTAATTACTTGTTTTGATGTAGGGAAGAGAGAAGAGTTGATGATGATTTAAAGATTTTATTTATTTATTTGAGAGAGAGAGAGCGAGCAAGCAGGAACTGGAGGGGTGGGGCAAAGGGAGAAGCAGGCTTTCCCTGAGCAGGGAGCCAGACCTGGGGCTTGATCCCAGGAAGCTGGGATCATGACCTGAGCAACCCAGGTGCCCCCTGCCTTCAGGTTTTTAAACCTGAATGACTAGGGAGTTTTCAGGGATGGGGTTTTTAAGGGGAATAGCTGAGTGAGAAGAAAAGATGAATGAATCCAAATGAATGTTGTTTTATTTAGATTCATTTTGTCTGTAAAAAATTCATTATAATAAGGTTGGAAATAATAAGCCATTCCAGTTAAGGGAATTTTACAGGGTGGGAGTTTAGTAGATCCAGAATTCAATAATCTACAGGGCTTCCAGAGTATATGTTGGCTTGGCTTGTTATTAGGGCAAAGAATCTGACCAGTAAAGGGGGTGAAGTACTTTTTCTAAGGTTGTAGTTTGGCTAGATTCTCTTCTATTTCCTTTGCACCTTTGTTTGCATTACAGGCCGTTTTGTGAGAAGTTTGAAAATTGTTACTTGAGAAGATGAAGGGAAGTTTGTTTCTACCGTTCACTTTAAATTGACAGTATTGGAAATTGAAGTTTAGCTATGAAATGGTTTTTGGATTTTTTTTTTTTTTAAGATTTTATTTATTTGACACAGAGAGAGAGAGAGAGAGCACAAAATAGGCAGATAGGCAGGGGAGGGGGAAGCAGGCATCCCACTGAGCAGAGAGCCAGTCCAAGGAGGGGGGGAGGCAGCTGGATCCCAGGACCCTGAAATCAGGACCTGAGCCTAAGACAGAGGCCCAACCCACTGAGCCACCCAGGCGCCCCTATAAAATGGTTTTTATGTGAAGTTTGACTTACTTAGAATTAGTGATACAAAATTTGTGTGCTTCACTTATCTCTAATTTCATTGAGTTAATAGTTTTCATGCTTTAGGTTTTCAATTTTTTCTTACTTTTTTATTCATTCCTATTTGAAGAGAAGGGCTATTCATAAAATCTTAAAGAAAACTTATGTTTATATTAATAAAATATAAATGACTATTTTATAACTAAATTGATAATGTTTTTTTGAGGTTTTCTTTTAATTTCCTTTTTTATGCCCTACAGGTTTGTCAGCTGTTCTCCGGTAAAGACTTTTCTTCACAGTGCAGTGTTCTTTTCTTTAGTGATATCTAGCAATCTTTCCAATCTACACATAACTTCAGATAAATTGGATTTTTAAAACTTAAATTGTTGGGTCTTTCTCTCCCATAGATAGATGGATAAATAATATTGTAGCATATGCTGTTTTCTATACTATTTTTAAGTTAAAATATACTAATTCATAATTTCTAAAGTTCCTGTGTATGCACAGCTTAAATTACTCTTTGTTGCTGGCCAAATGGGTGGAGTAGAGTCTGTGAAAAGAATCACCACTGGGAAACTCACTTGAGACCACCATGTTTATTTCATCCTTATTCTTTTCTTTTTAATTAAAGTATAGATGACATTTAATAATTTCAGGTGTACAGCATAATTATTTGGTATTTGTATACATTTTGAAATGATATTAAGGTGTTAATATTTGTTAACTTATATAAAGTTTTTTTTCTTGTGATGAGAACTTTTAAGATCTATTCTCTTTGCAGATCGTGCCTATTCTTAAAATAACCATTAATTTCCTTAAAGTAGAATAAATTCTATATCCTTAAAGTAGAATAAATTCTATTAAATAAATTCTATTTAATAAATTTTATTATTAAGGTAAATTATTAAACCATCTTACTTGTATAATCCGCAAGAACAGTAATGGAGCACAGAATTATTGGAAGGCAGCACTCTTAAAGTTTTTGGAATGATATTTGAAAATGTCTTAAATGTTTATATAAGCATGAGAAAAATGTTCTGCAAAAGCTTTTGGTAAGAAAGTTTTTGGTTACAGTCTTTTAAAAAAGTTTTTCTTTTATGGTGAAATATAACACATTCTGTAAAGTATATAAACCTAATGTACAATGTAATGACTAATTATAAGATAAACACCCATGTGATCATCACCCAGATCAAGAAATAGAATGTTGCCACCACCTCAGAAGCCTTGATGTGTGCTTGCCTCCCCTGCTCACCACTTGTATAGTAATTACATAATTGCTTTTCCTCATAGGTGGTGCAATTCTGTGTGCATTCTGAAATAATATAATTTAGTTTTGCCTATTTTAAAACTTGAGATAAATGCATTTAGAGCTTTTGTGTCATTTTTTTTCCCTCTCAGCATTGTGTTTAAGATCCATCTTCATTGATCAAAGGGTTGTGGAGAATATGTGGTAATAAGGTTTAGCAATCATTTGACTAACCAGGCTTACCCCTCTGTGGAGGTTGCCTGCTCTTTCACAGCAGGAAGTACTTGTAGGAAAGGGAGAGATCCTTCTCTTCCCTTGAGATTAAAAAATTACCTCATGATGGATACTTTGAGTTAGAGTCAACCTTGTCTCCAGTTAACCTTGACAACTTTTCAAAAAGTACTGACTGGCCAAAGAGATTCAGTCTTTCAGCAGACACTAAGACTATAAGGAAGGAGGGGCCGGGGGAGACATCATTTTCATTTAGGAGACAAATGATAAATAATCAGATAACTGCAAAGGACTGGTTTTTAAACTATAGCTTTTGCCAAATATTGCTTACTTTAAAACGTATTAAAATTTATATAAGGTAGGGAGTGGTAGTTTGTGAAAGAAAGGAGGAAAGCGAATGTTGGAAAGAGATCTGAATTGAAGGAATTTAGGAGAACCCTAAGAATGGGGTGTTTAATAATGTATTGGTATCTTTACAAAGGATAGCTCTCTATTCTTCCAGTCTTCTATGGCTACTACTGTTTTTATTTCCCCTGTCTTTATTTCCTTTATTGATTTAGTAACTGTCTTGGTTTTCAGGAAGAATAGGAGAGGTTTGATAGTAGGTTCCTTTCAGAAACTGTCTTCAGGGGATAAAAAGTTTTTTTCAAAGAGTAACAGTCAGGCATTGAGTAAGGTATACAATTGTCTAATCACTGTGTTGTACACCTAAAGCAAATGCAACATTGTATGTCAACTATACTTAAGTTAAAAAAATAATAAAGCAAATGATTTTCTATGTAGGATTCCACGTGATTCTTTATGTAGGAGCTTGAAATCTGTTGGGGTGTGGAAATTTGGCATTGTATGTTAGCAAATGATTAAGGATGTTGGAAATGGGATTCTAGGCCATGACTGGATACCCCAGGAGAACTTTAAGGGAAGGAGATTTTAGTTCAGTGAGTATTTCTTCCAAGTAAGCTTTTCTTTTAATTAGAAAGCAGTTCTTAAGTGAAATAGTGAACAGGAATGTTCTCTAATGCATGTCTATTTATTGGTCAGAATGATTTTGATCAAATTTGATGGTATTTTTCTGCTGCCCATTAGTATGTAACCTATGCTACGTGAATGGATAACAGTTGATTTCTTTTGTAAACAAAGCCTTTTCATAGTGCGTTGTTGAAGAATTTAAATCTAGGACTGCCTTTCTTAAAACTCCCAATTTAGTCAGCTAGTATTTCTATAGAATTCAGACTTAAAATATAAACCAAGCATCATAAGGAAGGTATATACATACTTATTATTCCTCGTCCCCTATATCTCTTGTAATATATGCCAGAGAGAAATATAAATAACTTTGAATTAGGCTGTATTTGGATAATGTTCCAACCTAATGATTTAAGCTTCTTTAATACCTCTAGTATTGTTCTTGTTTGAATTCCACAGGGAAGTAGGGATAATTTTTTTTTTTGAAATGTGTTAACTGTTAGGAAACATGCCAGGCATACTTCTTTCAGAAATAACAATCTAATATGGTTTATCTGCCTTGTGCGAGAGGTATAGATACAGGTTTTATTGATCCCAATATAGAACAAACTTGCTTTGGTTAAATTTTGTTCAGGACTTTTCATTTAACTTAATAGGCTAGAGCTGTATTGAAGATTTTAACACCTGTAATGTAAAAACGCTCAAGGAGATTTAAGTTATTTGTTCTTTGCCTAAAGTGGTAAAATACTGTTACAGTGATATGGTTCTTATTTCCCTCCCTAATGAATAATAATATTAATAACTTACTGTTACTGTAGAGAAGTGAGATTGTTTAGGGTTAAGAACATCATTTCTAATCATGCTAGAATATCCTACACTGTATTAGCAATGTAGTGGATTCAATATATATTAACATGGATCCTTATCCTTAATGGTAACCACATTTTATGTTTTGGTGATAATAGTAATAGCACAGGAAGTCTGTCTTGTATCTAGTTTGATAAACCTTGGATTTGACTGTGATGTCAGTAGAAACATGTGTAGTGATAGTGTGATCCTTAAGAAGCGTATGTTTGGCCTTCTTCCTCATTTCTGCCACAGAGCTCCTAAAACCTTTGTAATTTTCTGAGTAATGAGAGCAAAATTTGGCATCTTTTGTTATGTTAATGCAGTGACTTTGGAAAGCCCTGAGGTCACCTAAGGATGGGAGTTGGTTGCTGCTGGAACCTACCCTGTGATTAGAGGGTTGGAAGTTTAAGTCCTACCTTCTCACCACTGGGAAGGGCGAAAAGGCTGCAGGTTTAATCACCAGTGGCCCCAATAATTTAATTATGCCAATGTGATAGAGTCTTCATAAAAACCCCAGAGGACAGAGTTTGGGGAACTTTCATATTTGTGAATATGAGGAGTTTTGGGGAGCGTTTGGTGTACTCAGAGCATGGAAGCCTTGTGCCCCTTCCACATAGTCTTGCCCTATGAATCTCTTTATCTGGCTCTTCCTGAGTTCTGTCATTTTATAATAAATCTGTGATCTAGTAAGTTAAATATTTTCTTTCAGTTCTGTGAGCAGCTCTACCAAATTAATTGAACCCAGGGGAGAGGGTCACTAGAATTTCTGGTCTGTAGTTAGTAGGCTAGAAGCACTGATAACAACTTGGACTTGTGATTGGTTTGTGAAGTGGGAGATTGGGTTGCTGGGGAGGTCAGTCTTGTAGGACTGAACCTTTGTCAGATCTAACTCTATCTTAGTTTCAGAATTAAGGTGATCTGTAGGACAGAGGTGTCAGAGAAATGATTGTTGATATGGAAACTCACTACCCCCTTACTGGAATTGTTGGTGGATATCTTAGTATGGAACATCATAATCTTACCCTCAATAAAGGTGTCATTTTAATCTTATAGAAGGAGGAAAGAATTGATGCAGAAAGGAAGTGTGATTCTTACAGAAGAAGGAAAGAATTGATGCAGAAAGGAAGTGATGCTTAAATGGAGAAATAGTTTATGTGAGTGAGTGATTGCCATCAGCACTTGGGAAATGACTGGTTAGCTGGATAGCCTATGAGAACTTTAAGGGAGGGAGGTTTTAGTTCCGCGAGTATTTCTTCTAAGTACAGATAACTGTCTCAAGTTTTAACTCAACTGTTAAGGAATATTGAATAAGAAAAGACAGACCAGTTAATGCTGTTAGCTTTTGAGCTGGTAAATAAAAAGGGACATGTCAGCAATAAAAGTAGGGTTTACAAGGTGGCATTTTGTTTGAATTTGAGAAATACATCTTGATGTGGAGAAATAGTAAGAGTAGATATGAGCATTGGGTATGTAGGCATTTAGTTCATGCACATGATGAGTTTGGGTGGGTTGGATTAATGATCCATTTGGTTTCTTGGCTGTTGATTTAACTGTGATTATAGCATCCCTCACCCAAAAGTAGAGCGTTCCAATGAAAACTTTTGTAAGCCAAAATGCATAAAATAAAGAACCATTAATTTATGTGGAAAAAATTGTTTTTGGTGTTCCCAGACCCCAAAAATAACCCTACACTTTTCTGATGCACAAGAGGCTTAGGCCTAAGGGACACACAAAATAAAGAGCTAAGGAACGCTTACAGATGCAGTTCAAAGCTGTGGTGGCTTGATGCTGAGTGTTATTCTCAAGGGATGGAGCTTGATGGTGCCTTTCTCTCGGCTCAGGGTGCAGGCTTCCTCCTTAATGTCATGCTGCAAAACAAATAGTGAATGCTGTTTTTCCTTTTGCCATTTCCCGTAAAAATGAAAATCCTCTTTAATTCTTTCGATTATTGAGAATAGGTAACGTAGGTTGGTGGTGAAGTTAAAGGCGAAGTGGCAGAAGGGGAACTTTCAAAAAGCAGGTAACCTACATTGGTAATTAATTTGGAAATTAAGTGACACCTTAGGAAGCCATCACCGCTCTGACTGATTTCACTTAAACCTTCCTAGATAAGGTAGAAAAGGTTAGAGGATAATAAATAAAAATACTCATTGGGGTTTAAATCGCCTGTCTCCAGTAATATATCTCTGCAGTAAAAATAGCTTTGTCTTTGTCTAATTACTGGGAAGATCTTTGAATATTGTGGATTCTGAGAGTTGAATAATCCAAAATATCAAGTCATTACCTTTTAGTTGTTTTTGTTATTATTATTTAAGTAATCTCTATAGCCCATGTGGGGCTCAAACTCACCACCCTGAGATCAAGAATCCTATGCTCCTCAGACTGACCCAGCCTAGGAGCCCCAAGGCCTTGCCTTTTTTTTTTTTTTAAACTATGGATTGAACTCTAACAAAACGACTGGTCACCTTTTTATACTCTTGCTATTATTACATGGAATAGTATAAACATTCCTGTGAGTTCTAATACTGATAGGTTGTAATGGCTTCACCAGATGTTTTTGTGTACTTTTTTAAGAAAAACCTTTATCCATCAGTGTGTGTGTCTTTAAATCTGTTATAGTGAACAAGGTTTGTTGACTATATTGACAATTAAAATATTGCTTGTGTTTGGGGTGCCTGGGTGGCTCAGTGGGTTAAAGCCTCTGCCTTTGGCTCAGGTCTTGATCCCAGGTGGGATCAAGCCCGCATCAGGCTCTCTGCTCAGCAGGGAGCTTGCTTGCTCCTCTCTCTCTACCTGCTTCTCTTACTACTTGTGATCTCTGACTGTCAAATAAATAAATAAAATCTTTAAAAAAAATTGCTTGTATTCTTAATTTTTGAAAATTTAGTAAGTTTTATGGAAGGTTAATCCTAAAATCATTTTTACTCCACACCATAGCTAAAGAAAACTGTATTTTAATAGGCTAAGCAGCTTTCTGGAATTAGAAGGGATAGGAAAATGAAACAATATTTGGTAGATTTAATAAACCTGATCTTTAATCTATAAAGGTCAGTTATTCACTGAAAGTAGAAAAATGAGCTTGAGAAGCAACTAAATTTTTTTTTTAAGATACATTTATTCATTTGAGGGGGAGATCATATGCAGGGGGAGGGGCAGAGAGAGAGGCTCCCCAAATGGACTCCCCACCCAGTGTGGAGCCGAAAAAGGGCTGCAAACCACAGAGGGCTCCAGCCCACAGTCCATGAGATCACCACCCCACCTGAAACCAAGAGTTCAACAATTAAGGGACTGAGTCACCCAGGTGCCCCGCAACTAAGATCTTTTTAAATTTTTTTTTGAAGGTTGTTAAAATGAGTGGGTCACTTCTTTAGAAAGGGAGATCATTTCTCTTGTTTAGTATACTTTATTTTGGCTATTTAGTTTACCATATTTAAATAAAGTGTAATATAAACAGCATGTAAAACAAAAGGTTTTCCTTTTGAAGTAAAAATAATTCTAGACTTTTAAAAAGTTTATAATAAGTACTTGTTATAATTGTCGGATATGAATTACAGCATAATATAAAGCTATAAACTTTTTATATAAATCAAACTATATTGAAAATGCAAATTATATATGAAGTAATGTATATGTCATATTTGTAATTATGAACATAATGATAAACACCCATGTGAAACCCCTTCCCAACTATAGAACTAGGGCGTTACCAATTTCACATCCATCCATATTTCTTCTCTAGCCTGTCCTCCTTATTTTCCTCTTAGCACTAAGAAACCATGATCTGAGTGTTGTTTAACATCTCCTATGTCATTATTAAAGAACATATATTTAGATATCTTTGTGTCTTTAGACAATATATTGCTAAATTTTGCTTTGTTTGGAGCTTTAAAAATAGTATTCTGTATAAAATTTTCTTTGGTTTGTATTTATACATTTCCTAGTTGGTGAATATTTAGGTTTCCAACTTTTTGGTTTTATGAATAATGCTGCTATGAACACTAAAAACTATTTTCGGATGCATGCATATGTGTGGATGGTTGCTGGAGTGTATACCTCAGAATTTTGTGGTAATTTTTATTTCAATTCATAAAAATATAATATACCACCTCAAAACTTGGTGACAAAAAGCATTTCATTGTTTAACAATTCTGTGGGTGGAATGGGAGTTTTTTCTTCCTCGTGATTTCAAGCTGTGATGCTGGGATGATTACAGTCATCTGGAGGCTCAAAGGGCTACAGTAAGCTGGGGCTAGGAGTGCTGGGATGCTATAAGGCTTAAGAGTCCTCTGGTCTTGATTGGGAGCTCAGCTGCAGCTTTTAGCTCCTTCATGTGGCTGCTTAGGCTGCCTCACAGCATGGCAGCTGAATTCTAAGAGCATTCCAAGAGCAAGAAAGCTGCTTTTCCAGTTAAGGGGTAGGCATGGAATGATCAGTGTGACTTCCAGTATATTTTATTGTTCAAAGTAGACACAGGTCTATCAGAGAGTCTGGTAGGGACAGAATTACTTTGGATAATCTTTGGAGACTGGTTACCATATTGTGTGTATCATTTTTATTTCTTCTGTCCTTCACAGAAGACTTTGTGCTTTTATGTTTTATGTTTGTGTCTCTGGTCAGTTTTGTTTTTTTTAACTCGGTTACTTTGTATTTGGGGGGAGGGATACTAAGTCTAGGTTAAATTTGTTGCAAATTTTAATGCTTTTTGTGGCTTAATAGTCCTTAAGCACTGTAAGATATTTTATTACTGCTATTCTACAGATGAGAAAAGGAAGCACTGGTTAGTGTGTTGAGAGAATACTTTGTGAAGTCAGAAGCCTCAGGTGATATTTTTGGTTTTAAAAACAGCAGGTACAAAGGTGTACAATTATGAAATGGCATGATGCTCCATCCATCTACTTATTACCCTTCCACTTCCAAAAGACTGAGGCTTGGAAAAACTTAGAAGTATTTTTTATCCACTTATGGCCTATTATAATATTTTTGGTAAAGTGCTAAGTGACTTGGCCAGAGTGACAGAACTAGTACATTCATCTCCCAAGTTTTTTCTAGTCCTGTCTTGCCTATACCCATACTTGACAGTTTTTTTCCCACTAAATTATTCAGTTGGATCAGTCAGTCACTATCTGCCAACACATTTCAAAACTTGAGTTTTTGATAGCCAGACTAGTTCTTTTGAGGGTATGCTGGAGATCTCGGAAGACAGTGGTAAGGAATTGGCAGATATTTGAGATTTTCTTGGCTAATCCCACCTCCAAGCTTTATCGTGGAAATTAAGTTTCTTAAATGTTGTGGTCAGAATATTTTTTTCAAAATAATGGAAGCCAGAGAATCACAACCAATATTCAAATATTTGCTTTATGTACTTGAAGAAGCACACTTTCAGGCTTTGAGTGTAGTGAGTTGCTTTAAAACTGAAAATAATACGAACAGTTCTGAATTCTGTAATTCAAGGCTTTAAATAAAATGAGACAACTTTCTATTATGCCTGAACAAATACAAAATGCACAGAAATAAACTTGTAGACACTTCCCAGATTATTCTGTGTAAAAGTTCCTCATCATTACAGTTCTGTATGTTGAAGACCGACACTTCAGTACAGCTCTCTGGTGTAAAAGCAGTGCTTCAGGGAGCATGACTTAATTTCAAGTCCCTTCAGATTTCTTGGATCTAAGATTCAAAGACAGAAATAAAAGTCATAATAATACTTCTGATTTTTTGGAGGAGTTCTTTGACAAGTAAAGGAATACAGAGCATCTTTAGACTTTGTCTCGGAAACCTTTTCTACCTGAGATACCAGCTACTGTATGATCAAGCCTTTTACTCAGCCTTTCCTGCCCCAGATTCTTCCACTTTCAGTGTCATGCATTAGAATTAGTTACCTTCCTCAAGAAGTAAACTAAAGTATAATGTCCTGGCAGTAATGTTAATACGGTATTACCGTGACAAAATATAGGTGTCTAGTGCAATAATTTGGCAAAAAGCTAATGCCAGATTGCACCAGGTTGAACATAATGTAACACCATTTGTAAAAAAGAAAAGGGGAAGAGGGTAAGTCCATTTAAAATTCAGTAAATGCATTTGCAACATTTGTAATTCTCACAATAAACACATTTTAAAATAGAGTATACCCCAAACATGCTAATCTCTGAGGAGTTTAATACATGTTATTTTATACAAATTGCTGAAGCTAAAGTTACTTTAGATATGTGAAGGATACCAAAGTTTTCATATAGTTCAGTATTTTCTCTCTTTCCTTCATCCCCTTTCAAATGAGAAAACTGTTCTTTCTTAGCCCCGTCTTGAGTTATGTTTGCTGGTATTTTATGTTTGAAAAGTTAACTGATTAAAAACTTAGTAAATGGAACAACTTCTGGTTTCTCTGGAACACAGAATGAACTTATACCTAGAAGAGAACATAGAATTCATAAAAACTTTGTTAAAGTGGTTGCCATAAAAGTTCTGCAGAATACATATCCCAGGAATGCAGTTCGAAACAAATTCTGCTAATTTAAATTTGGAAAAACTGCAGATCCCATCCATTTGTTTATTATACATATTAGCATGTTAAAAGCTCAGATGTTCTTGAATACATTGTTAATTTTCTTTAATCCGGTGTTTACCATATTTAATTAGGAATTACTATAGGATTTTTTAAAAACAATTAGTGTTCCATACAATGGATACTTAATGGTTGTTAGTTGGAAATCTTATTTCTGTAGAATATGAATATATGTCCTGACTTGAATATATGTAACATACTACATGTTTATATTTGTAATGCTTATTTGGAAATTTTATTTGTATAGTATAATGGAATTATATACTATCAATAAGTAGATATATAATAAGTATAAATATGATAGGTTTATATATATGTTTGTTGGAGATCTTTTTTCTGTAATACATGAATGTGTGTCTGACCTAAATATGTATTACATACACATGTATGTGAGCTACGTGGAGAGAAAGAGAATACATGCCAGGTATGTGAAGCTCTTGACTTTTGCCCAGGTGTTTTAGATATATTGGATTTAACTAAGCAAAAAATAACATTGGATAGTTTAAATTTATCAAACCATTATCTTATTATCTTATTTCTTTTTAAAATTTATTTATTTGAGAGAGCAAATGCACTAGTGGGGAGAGGCACAGTGAGGGGAGAAAGAAAGAAAGAATCCCAAGCAGACTCTTTACTGAGTGCAGAGCCCAGCATGGGGCTTGAATCTCAGGATCCTGAGGTCATGACCTTAGCCAAAATCAAGAGTCAGATGCTTAACTGATGAGCCACTTAGGTACTATTTTATATTTAGGTACTATTTTATATGTGATTCCTAGAATTTTTTCAGATTTTTTGAATGGCATTAAAATACTTTTATCAGTCTGTTATTTTTATGTAATTTTTTGGTGCTAACTTTTCATTGTCCTTTCCTTTTTTCCAATTAGTTTATTTAGTGCCCTTTATAAACAAAGTAGACTCTCATTTTTCGAATGAATACTTAAGAAAATTGATAGCTGTCACAGTCAGTTAAGGCAGTAAGAGATAGAACTGTAACATGGATCTTGTTTTTTGTTTTTTGTTTTTAAGATTTTATTTATTTGACAGATATACAGCAAGAGAGGGAACACAAGCATGGGGAGTGAGAGAGGGTGAAGGCTTCCCATGGAGCAAGGAGCCTGATTCGGGGCTCAATCCCAGAACCCTGAGATCATGAGCTGAGCCGAAGGCAGAGGCTTAACACACTGAGCCACCCAGGCATTAATTGTTTCAATTAATGATGTGTTTGGGTGAAGTTTTGCTCTGTTCTTAGGAGTTTGGTTATCTCGAACTGCTGTACTGCATCTCATCTTAAGTGGGAAGGTACAGAGAGAAGCTCAAAAAAGTCTGCAGGACAGTATCAGCTTTGGAACAAACTTTTTTTTTTTTTTTTTTTTTAAAGATTTCATTTATTGTCAGAGAGAGAGAGACTGAGCACAGGCAGGGGATGCAGCAGGCAGAGGAAGAGGCAGGCTCCCTGCTGAGCAAGGAGCCCGATGTGGGACTGGATCCCAAGACCCTGGGATCCTGACCTGAGCCAAAAGCAGGTGCTTAATGGACTGAGCCACCCAGGCGTCCCAACCGTTGGTTTTGTTTTGTTTTTTGTTTTTACCATATATTGCTCAAATAGAAAAATAGGTAGTTTGTCCATCTGATAAATACAGCATGAACTCTGCTTAGGAGAGATCTTGAATCATTGTGACTCATCCATCAGTTTTAAGAGCAGAGAGGTTAATGTGAGTAGTCTTAAGACCCAGTTGGAGCCAGGGGCGCCTGGGCAGCTCAGTGGGTTAAAGCCTTTGCCTTGAGCTCAGGTCATGATCTCAGGGTCCTGGGATCGAGCCCCGAGACAGGCTCTTTGCTCAGCAGGGAGCCTGCTTCCTCCTCTGTCTCTGCCTGCATCTCTGCCTACTTGTGATATCTGTCAAAAAAAAAAAAAAAAAAAAAAACAACACCCAGTTGGAACTGCTTGTATATAAATGAGTAGGTGATCTGGTGTTGTGGTAGTGTTCAATCTGTGTGTTCATAGGTCTTTACAAACTTCAGAATTGACCTAGTAAAAGAGTTTAAAAAAAAAAAAAAAAGATGACTTTATTCTGTATCATTAGTAGTTCTTTTTAAGTTTTCTTGTTTTGCTCTAGTTAATTAAACACTGATGAATCTCTTCCCCTACTTGGCTTGAATATATCCTTGCATGAGTTTGCGTTAAGTAATAAAATTAGCAATGTGTTTAATGTGTTACCTAGATGGTATTTATATGTAGATGTGGTAGGACTGGGTTTAGATTGTTTGTTATAGTAGTTCTAATAAACTGGTGTTTTTTGCCTCCCAGGTATACCTGCCTGTCAGTCTGGTATGCTTTTGTTTTTGATCCTGCCACTAGATGGCAGGAATAATAAATGGTAGATTGAAATGCCAACTTGAGCTGGTGGCCTTAGCTGCCTTTTTTTTTTTTTTAAGATTTATTTATTTATTTGACAGACAGAGATCACAAGTAGGCAGAGAAGCAGGCAGAGAGAGAGGAGGACCAGGCTCTCCGCTGAGCAGAGAGCCCGAAGTGGGGCTCGATCCCAGGACCCTGAGATCAAGACCTGAGCTGAAGGCAGAGGCTTTAACCCACTGAGCCACCCAGACGCCCCGGCCTTAGCTGCTTTGTACTTTACCTTTGTTGTTCTCTATTCCCAATAGTGCTGAATTTGGGGTATATATGAAGTCTTTCAACTAGTGGGATTTAGGTAAATCTGGTACTTTGTAGCCTGAGAGTGTACCTAGTGACAGGGTAGAGGAGAAGGAACAGAAAACTTTTAATCCTAGATATAATCCTTGGTGTTCTAATACTTCGCTTTTTACTTCTATTTTTATTTTTTCTTTGTGGAATTCTGTCCTTTCCTTTATTTCTTGATTCTCTTACACTTACATATCTTACATCCATAATTGGTCATTTCTGTTGGTGAACTAGTTGCCTTCTCCCTTATTAGGTGAATGTATGTTAACTTGGCCAATTTTGTAAAATGTTAATACTACACTTTGCAAAAAGACTCAGAGTCATAATTGACTATATGAATCTTTTCACAGAATGTATTATTTTCAAAGTAGCCTGCCGATAGCCTTTGAAAAGTAGAATGATGGGCAAAGTCTAGGGTGGTGGGAACGTAGCTTCCATGATTATGTTATATAAGACTGTGTTGCTAGTTGACTTGTACCAGAGACTCCTTGCTAGCCTATGAAGTAAGCAGCCTTGTTGGAGGAGTCCATGTACAAGGAATTGCAGGAAGCCTCTTAAGAGGCTCCAACCAACAGCCAGCAAGAAACCAGGGCCCTTGGTCCCATACATAGCCTCAAGAAGATATTCTGCCAGCAACCTAAGTGAGCTTGGAAGTCAGTTCATTCCCTGAATGAGTCTCCAGATGAGAACCCAACACTGTTAAAACCTTGATACATGAAAAAAAGAAAATTTTTAAAGAAAATTAATATAGATACCTTTGATAAACCTTTCACATCCCTTAATGTTACCTATTTGCCAGGGTGTTGTAGATAACAATGGTATGAGCCCAAATAGACATCATTCTATCTGAGGGAGAGATAGACTTGAAACCTTTAAGAATAACCAATATTCTGAAGACCTGTGATGCCATAAGAGCATCTGATAAACATAATTACCTCTTTAGGACTTAACTGGTCTTTTTACAATTTACTCTTCCTAGGTGGTTTTCTCATTTTTTAGCATAATCTTGACATCACAAAACTTGATCTAGTTTTATTTCCTGTTAGTATTATGAAGATAACTTATGTGCATTTTTTCAGCCCTTGACATGCTCTTCTTTCTAAAACACTTCTTTTCTGCCTTTTTGCTCAATAATCCATCCAGATTTAAGATAGATGTCAGTTAAGTTCCATGAGGGAGCTTTGTGAGGACATGTGTGTTCTGTTTGTCCAATACTTAGCATGTTGTTCATGTAGGCCCATTAAAAAAAGAAAAAAAACAACAACAAGAAAAAACCTTGATAGGAAGTATGCATTACTGGTCGAATTATTAAGTATTAATGGTACACCTACTTTGGAGAACTGTTTAATGTTTTTAAATATATGTGTACTTTATAACCTAAGAGTAGTTATTGAATGGAATGCTCAGTATTTATTCAAAGAAAGCGGAATTGCTAAATATTTATCCAAAGAAATAAAAACATATGTTCTTAAACAAAATTTATTATATTCATGAAATGGAATACTACCCAGTAATAAAAAGAACAAACTGCTGCTACATGATGAATCTCAAAAATATGTTGAATGGAAAAAAAAAAAACACTTATTGAAAGTAGAATCTAAGATCCGTATTTATTAATTTATTTTAAGGTTCATTTTGTTTTGTTTTGTTTTTTGAGAGAGCACTTGAGCAATGCGGGGTGGGGGTAGGGAGGAGAGAATCTCAGGCAGTCTCCCCACTGAGCAAAGAGCACAGAGCTTGATGTGGGGCTGGATCTCATGACCCTGAGTTGATGACCTGAGCAGAACCAAGAGTCACTGAGCTGACTGAGCCACCCAGGCACCCCTATGCTATATTTATATGAAATCTAAGAACAAAATGAATCTATGGTGAAAGAATTCAAAGTGTTTAGGAGGGAGAAGTGACAGGAGAGGTTCACATGGGAACTTTCTGGGTGATAGTTTTGGGTGATAGTTATGATAGATGGTATATATAAAATTGTCAAAACTCACTGATTCAAACATGTGAGATCGATATATATATTTTAAGATTGTGTTTTATTTATTTGACAGAGATCACAAGTAGGCAGAGAGGAAGGAAAGCAAGCTCCCTGCTTTCCCAATGTGGGGCCCAATCCCAGGACCCTGGGATCATGACCTGAGCCGAAGGCAGAGGCTTTAACCCACTGAGCCCAAGATCAGTATATTTTAATGCTTAATATAAATTATTCTTTGGAAAAGTCTTAGATGTCATTTGGTATCTCTTCTTTCCTTTCTCTGCTTGATTGCATTTATTACCTGTCCTTCCTGTCAGATTATCAAAGATTGTCAGCTTTATGAGGTCACAGACCAAATTTGCCTTGGTCTTAGAATTGTGGACTTGTATGCATAGTGCCCAGGCTTACCGGCTCTGAGGAAAAAGTTATTTGTGAACTCTGATTTCTTCATAAGTTGGTATCTAAACTTTATGGTTGCATTTTCAAGAAAAATATTTGCAGTGTAACAGAATCTTATATTCGGCGTTCTTCTTTATGTAGCTCCTAGCTTTTTCTGCTCTAGGATGCACAAAAGACATCTGTTTAAGTGTTGGTAATCTTGCTCCAATTACAGCTTTGCCAGCCACAGTTTGAGATATCACAGTGCTGTATTTATATACCAAAATTTAAAAATCCAATCTTTTTTTATAAATGTGACATTTATTTTATTCCTCTAAAACAAATGAAAACTAAATATTAATCCTGTTTTCTCCTGAATCTCATTTTGTCATCTCAATTTTTTGAGATTGGGCAAAAAAAAGATAACCTATTATTTTCCTTCTAGTACAGAAAGCCTTAGGCACCAGAGTAATTTGAAAGAGAACTAGATAATTATATAGCACTTTGTCTAACTAGTGTTATCCTTTATGGATATTATTTTTTTATTTTTATTTTACTATTTTTTCCCTTATTAAAATAATATTATTTTTCCCTCATTAAAATAATACTGTTTTAAATGATTTAATGGCTGAAAAATAAGTATAGTCTTGATTTCCCAAAGCTACTTCAGTGGATCACCCGTGTAGTTTTTTCCAAACTATTGAACTGCTGTAACTCATAGCAGTTTTTCAGTGCTGAAAAGAAAGGCCTTTCTAATATGACTTAATGTGTTGGGGATCCTCTAAAATTAAGTTTAAATTCTGCACAAATTCTTCTGGTCAGAGAATCCGTATTTTCATCAGATTCTCAGACTCTCACCCAGAAAAATTAAAAACCTATCTCAATCTCTGAGGGTTTTGTTGTAGTTGTTGTTTGTGTTTTGTTTTTTAAGGCTTTTTTCATTGCCAGTCCATGCTTTTGCCAACTTTTCAGAAACAACCAACTCTTAAGGTCGACAACTAATTCTTTCATGTTGAGTGTTTAGCTATACTGAATACTGTGAAAATATATTTGATGTCTCTGTTGGTTCTCTTCATGTCTTCATTGTTGTTTTGACTGTTTTTATGACCTTTTTGGTTGTAGAACTAAATCATAATAACTGTCCTCTGTGCCTCTGTGTTCCAAACCATCCCAGATAGGAGTATAAGAATGATGAAGAAGAAATACTTCCTTTAGTAAACCTGATTTAAAAAAAAAAAAAAAAAATGGAATCTCTGGTCAGAAATGCCTGTTCTTACTTATTATACCAGTTTTGTGGGGAAAATGTATACTTGGCAAGATTTTTAGAAATATCAAAATCTGAGACAGTGTGGCTGCATACATATCTTATCTGTCATCTGATAACTTATTCTGTCCTGACTCCTATTTCTGATCGTGTTGCTTTTATCCTTGAGGTGGTACCTAGCTATAAAAACCTGTAAAAAGATATAATAGCATATTGCAAAAATTCAGAAAATTCATGTTAAGAGTTGCTGCATTTTGATATCTGTATTCTATTTTAGTTTAACAAATAGATTTTAGTATTGTAGCTAAAGAGCATGGTTTTTTTGTTTGTTTGTTTGTTTTAAAGTAAGCTCTACATCCAACGTGGAGCTTGAACTCATGACCCTGAGATGAAGAGTCACATGATTTTACCGTCTGAGCCAGCCTGGTGCTCCCTCCTATTTGGCTTTGATTCCTGGGAAATGAAGTTAGATTTAGTTTTTAAACTCATAGGCCCTTATGACCTACATTTTTTTGTGTTTTATGTAGTCTTGAATTTTTATATCTACCCTTCTCTTGTCCTTTATCTTTCTTGTTACCTTTATTATTTTCGTGGAATAAGAAGAGGGTAAATTAAGATGTTTTTCAGATCTTAGGATTTAAAAAAAAAAATTTATAGGCTTTGATTGCAAAAGCTTTTAGTACTGGTGGTACATTCAACATTTAACTCATTTTTAATAAATATTTATTGTGTGATAACTGCCAGGCACAGTACCAAGGATTAGGAATATATATAGTGGTCTCTGTTGTAGTGGAACTTATTTTCTGGCAAGTAAACATGGAAACAAAGATCTAGATAATTTCAGTTGTGATAAAGGCTATAAAAAAAATAATATGGTAGCTAGTGTCCGGTATGTGGCTTTATGACTACCACTGTAGATATGGAAGTGAAGAGGCCTTTTTGAGGTGATATTTAAGCTAAGATCAAAATCAAAAGGAACTGGCTATCGGTGAGGATCTGAATTAAGAGCATCCCTCCAAGCAGGAACACCTTGGCACATTGAAGGGGCAAAATAAGGCCCCCATTTCTAGGATATAGTGAGAAACATGGTATGGATAGTCTTAGGATAGGGCCAGATCAAGTGCTGAAATTGGTAATTATGGAAGTCAAATTCTTTATCGGAACTAAAAAAGAAAAAAAAACGACGTGGAACAGAAATTCTTTTTGTTGCAGCAGATGTTTTTCATTTCTGCATACAATACTGAATAGTTTTACAAGTGATGAAAGGCTTTAGAGGCCAGAACATAAAAAGGGACCCAAATGCATTGACTCCAGTATACGGAGTGTTCACACATGAAAATTTAATCAGTTACACTATTTTTATACCTGAATAGTATATTTTTATAGAAAGAATAATTTACCTTAGAGTGGGAGTTAAAATATTTTATACAACTCATAACTTCATATTAGCACTAACTTACTTAACTCAGGACATTTGCAGAAAATGTTTTAAAATTGGATCATATGTAAAATGTTCAGAGGCAGTTTAACAACATCTGTTGAACTTATTACATGTGAGGTACTGTGCTTGGTGCTAGGGGTAAGAAGAGTAATTCATTTATCTTTGCCTAAAGATCAAATCAAGTGAATAGCTTTGCTATTCATTAGTTGAATGACCGTGAGCAAGTTACTTAACCTCTTCATTTGTCTTCTCATTTGTGAATTGGGAATGACATTAATACTCTAAATAAGTTGTCATGAAGATTAAATTAATACAAATGAAGGTACTTAGAACAGTGTATAATTCATAATTACTTATTAAGTGTTCACTGTTCGTTGTTATTATTTACTTAGGTTGGGACCTACTAATAGTAAATTAATGCTGTTTAGTGTGTTGTTTTGAAAAAGGTAAAATGAAAAGTGCAAGATCAAGGTTTAAAGGGGGAAGTGCCAGTTCTTAATCTGAAAAGGATAGTTAAAGCTTAGAAAGTGGTGTCTTGAGTTAGGTCTTGAAAGATAGGTGTGGGGGATGCCTGGGTGGCTCAGTTGGTTGGACGACTGCCTTCGGCTCAGGTCATGATCCCGGAGTTCCGGGATCGAGTCCCGCATTGGGCTCCCAGCTACATGGGGAGTCTGCTTCTCTCTCTGACCTTCTCCTCGCTCATGCTCTCTCTCACTGTCTCTCTCTCAAATAAATAAATAAAATCTTTAAAAAAAAATTAAAAAAAAAAGATAGGTGTGGGAAGATACTAAAGGAGGATTTGCTCTTCAGGTAACAACAGCTTGTGCACAGATATGGAAGCATGAAAAATCATGAATAGTATTTATTTAGTGAAAAACCTAAAGTTGAGATATATAAGGTGAGAAAGAAGTAGGGAGGAGCCATTTCAGGGTAAGGATAGGGAAGGGAGTCTTAAAAACATTAGGACTTTATCCTGTAGATTTTTGGGAAACAGTTGAAGGATTGGTATAATCATTTTAGAAATTTTTCTGTTGTGTGGATGGGATGAATTCTAAGGTCAGAAGGAAATACCAGAAGCTAGGAAGTCTGTAAGAAGAAAAATGAAGTAGTCTAGATAAAATATGAAGAGAACTTTAATGAGGGGAATTTAAGAGCTGGGTATAGGGAGTGAGGTATTTATGATTCCCAAATAGATACCAGTGATAATGGTTAACATTTTAACTAAGATAGAAAGCATCTTTTAAAAAAAATAATAATGTTTTTAGAGTAAGGGAGGTAGAGAGTGAGAGAGAGAATCTCAAGCAGGCTCAGAGCCCAGCTCAGAGCCCTGCAGGGCTCTATCTCACTACCCTGAGATCATGACATCAGCCAAAATCAAGAGTTAGCTGTTCAACCAACTGAGCCACTCATGCACCCCAAGAACTACTTTAATAGTAGAGGGCAGGGTAAATGATGAGTTCAGTTTAGGTATGTTGAATATCCTATCTGTGGAGACGTCTACATAGTTGTTACTCAAGTAGGCTATTCAATATACAGATTTAGAATTTAGAAAAAGGAATTGTGTACTTAGCATATGTTGTAGTCAAAGTTCAGGAAATGGACAAAGGAAAGAGGAGAGGTGATAGTGGAAAGAGAGCAGTGAAGACCAAGCTTTGACTTTGAGCATTTGGACAGTTTGGAGCATCATGACTAAGAAAATCTGTCTCTGGCACTCAGTTTTTTTCATCCAAAAGATTGAAGGGCATGTGCCACTTGTAAGAGAATGAATTTTCAGACTCTTAGCTCTTTATGTACTTAATACTGAAGTTTAGGCATCATGCTGATTTTTCCCCCATATCTTATTGTAGTCATCCATCACCCATTTATAAGAGGAAAGCCTATCACTCACCTGTCCTATATGTTGTTGCCCTGGTATGTGAAAATCCAGGGTTCCAAATGAAGGCACAATTCACAGTGTTAGTGTAGAAATACTGTGTTTTCTCTAAAAAGAACAAGTGAAATATATGTTACTGAGGAAACTCCATGATTCTTTCTGACAATTTCAGAAGTTCGTTTACTGGATCATAATCTATAAAGATCAAACATAGCAAATTTATCTTTGGTACTGACTAATATATATCTTAAGATATTTATGAGGGCAATAAAAAAATTATTCTAAAGCATGAGATAGAGTAGAAAAGTAAGTATTAAACGAGAAGAGAAAAACGAGCAGAGGTCAGCTTCAGGGGTGGAAATTACAATATACATCTTGCAGTGCTTTGGTGAATTGTGTTTCATTTGAAATTTTGGTATTCAGATGGTCTTCCTTAGGACAGAGCCAACCTTTTCTATAGTAGCACAGATTTTCTCATTTTTTTTTTTTTAAGATTTTATTTATTTATTTGACAGAGAGAAATCACAAGTAGATGGAGAGGCAGGCAGAGAGAGAGAGAGGGAAGCAGGCTCTCTGCTCAGCAGAGAGCCCGATGCGGGACTCGATCCCAGGACTCCGAGATCATGACCTGAGCTGAAGGCAGCAGCTTAACCCACTGAGCCACCCAGGCGCCCTCATTTTAATAAAGCTGATCGTGGTTAAATAATGTTCTTTAGGAAACAATGTAGAATTCTAAAGTTAGTAAAATAGGCCTTTTCTGTAAAAACAGTACTTTCTTTAAAAGACAGTGCTGGTGGGGCACCTGGGTGGCTCAGTGGGTTACAGCCTCTGCCTTCGGCTCAGGTCAGGATCCCGGGGTCCTGGGATTGAGCCCCACATCAGGCTTTCTGCTCAGCAGGGAGCCTGCTTCCTACTTTCTCTGCCTGCCTCACTGACTACTTGTGATCTCTGTCTGTCAAATAAATAAATAAAATCTTTAGAAAACAGCAACAACAACAACAATGTTGGGGCGCCTTTGTGGCTCAGTGGGTTAAAGCCTCTGCCTTTGGCTGAGGTCATGATCCCAGGGTTCTGGGATGGAGCCCTGCATCGCCTGCTCTGCTCAGCAGGGAGCCTGCTCCCCCTTCTCTCTCTGCCTGCCTCTCTGTCTACTTGTGATCTGTCAGATAAATAACATCCTTAAAAATAAAATAAATAAATAAAATAAAAGTGCTTTTTCTTTTTGTGTTTTTGTACTGCGGTTTTTGCTGCAATAGCTGAAGAAATAGGAAAAGTATTTTTCTCTTAGGGAAGACCTAGACTGATGCTAGGAAGGAAAGAGCCAAATTGAAATAGCTAATTATTGGACATATGTAATGGAGCAGGTGAATTTCTATTGCTTCACTTAGGGTGGAGATTGTGTTTTTAGATAGATTATTAAAGTAATATATTACAGTAAGAGTGAAAGCCAAAGGGAGCTTCAAATTAGCCACCTATACAAAATTTTGGTGTTCTTTTTCCTTTGGAAGGAGGGAGAATGACTTATCATAGACAAGCTGTTTTATAGACTTTATTTCTGAGTGGGCATATGAATAATTTTCTGACTTGTTAGTAACAAGATTGTTTAAAGATTTAATGAAAAATGGTGTAAAGAGTAAAGTGAGATTTTTAAATTCAATAAAGAATGAGAAACAACCATAGTTGAAATTCCTATGGAATTAGAAAATACTTGATAACGGGAAAGAGGAAGAAATTCAAAACAAATTCTTAAACTTTAAATCTCATAAGTAGTCTGTTCAGTTCAAAATATTGATGGATGGTGATAATAATGGAAGCTGTCTACCTCTTGGGAGATGTTGCAGTAATGGGCAATAGAAACAATAGAACTAACTTATCCTGTGTCTGTCTTGCATTCTTTCTTCTCATGAGAACTGAGACTTCGCTTTCGACCCAATAACTTTTTGATCCATGTGTATATAAAAGTGAAACAGCCTGTTTAGGTCAAATAGGAATTCTTAGTTCTCTGTTTTATATCTTGTAAACAGTTTTAAAACCACGAAGGAGAAAACGGTGAGAAAAAATATTTTCCTGTCCTTTCTCATTTGTTTTTGATACACATTGCATATGCAGACATTATTTTCATGTTATCAGTAGACATTGTCCCAGAGTAGTTGTTTAACGTTTATGTGGCAAGCTTGCCTATAAGGGAGGAGGAATTGGAAAAAATGAGCCTGTGTTGATAGTGGAAGAGGAAGAAGGGATTGCAAGTCTTTTAGAAAATTATGTGTGCCCGTGCTTACATTTAACTTTTTAAGATGAGAAATAGACTTTGGAGGAAGTAAAGATTAGAAAATATTGCATACTAGGGCTCATAGGTGGTTCAGTCCATTAAGCATCTGACCCTTGGTTTCGGCTCAGGCCATGTTTTAGGGTCCTGGGATCAAGCCTTAAGTTGGGATCAAGCCCTGGACTTGCTTGAGATTCTTTACCCTTTCCTCTCCCTCTACCTCTGCTCTTCCCCCTGCTTGTTTGCATAAAACAATTTGTTTGCTCTCAAATAAATAATAAAATCTTTTTTTAAAAAAAATTATAGCATTCTGAGAAGAGTATGGTTATCTGGAGACACATAGTGGTTAAATCAAGTCAACCATGCATATGAAGCATAAGAAAGGTGCCAAGAAGGGAAATTTGAGGCAGAGATAGGGACCACTTGCTTTGTATCTCCTTTGTGAGAGTCAAATTTGTTGAAGGGTTTGGTAAAAGCATTTTATAGATTGTGTGTGATGGTGATAAGATGATGATGATGGTTATTATCAGCCAAGCAGTACTTAATAACGTTTTCTGGCAATGATTTTCTTTTCTTTATCTAGACTTTGTGCGTGTGTGTGGGTGTGTTTCTTTTTAATTTTTCCCCTTTTGAAATGGCCAGTTATTCCCATCCTTAACAGTCTCACAAATACTATATGACTCTACTTATCCCTTGCTTTAAAAAGTCTCCACTCCTTCCTTCCTCTTTCTCTTCTTCCTGTTTTACTCTTCTATTTCATCCCTTTAGTTTCTTCCAAAGCTCTTGTTTCAGTCTATAATTACCTGGTTTGTGTTTGTTGCACTTAAATTCCAGGACAGCTGTGACTTTGCCTGTCTTTTTTAGTGCTCTGTTCCTAGTGCCTAGCAGAAACCTGGTGTATATTGTTGCTCAAGAATTTAAAAAAAAAAAGGAAAGGAAGGAAGAAAAAGAAAAATTCATCTTTCAAAAATGAAAACCATACTAATGCCCAGTATAGAGTAGCCACCTTTCCAGGCACATGCTGTTCTAGGTAGGAGTTTGGGGGAGGTTTTGAAACACATGGCATCAAATTGAGATGTGTTATCTATCCATAGAGGACAGCCCTGAGCCCTCACTTGGAGTCCATGTATCCTTATTTTTGATAGAAACTTAAGTTTAGTTAATCTGGTTTCTTATCTCCAAGCAAATTAAAAAAAAAAAAAAAAATCACCGCTAGGGTGATTCAAGGCTTCTGTCTTCAGGGGACTGCGTTGACATGTGATAATACTTGGTATAGTACTCCACCACATCACTCTCCTTTTGCCCTGTCTTTCCTCCTTTCCCTCCCTCATTTGCTACTTGGATTTGTTGTTCTTTAGCACTGTCACTGATCAAAGCTGCTTTCCTCTCCTTTCTTTCCTCCTTTCTGTTTCTAATTGGTTCTTCTGTTTCTTAGATTTTATTTGTAAAGGCTGAGCTAAACTAGACTTGTGTTGTCTTAAGAAAATTAGATTTGTGGACTGAACACTTTTGGGAGGTGGAACATCTTTGTCTCTCATCGCCTCTGTATTTAGACTGGTAACTTGTACTTTGAATCTATTTTATAATCCTGATTTCTAGATTTCTGACAGTTTCACTATGTTTTCTAAAACAGTATCAGTCTTGTATTTGTAGGAAAAAGGTAGGAATTATTATAGCAGGCACTTATTGGAGACCACCATCATTTTAATGCAAGTGTTATGAAAGAGCAACATCGCCTGCCCTCACCCCCTTTCCCCAGAAATGTCAAATAGCAAACTTTAGTTAAAGATTTAATTATTTGTATGCATTTATTTGGTAGATAGTTTTAGAAAAGGAACATGGTTTAGGGAAAAGAATGGCCGAACTGGCCCTTGGAAAACTTGTGTTTTACTTTCAGTGCTGCGTTTTACTTTCAGTGCTACCTTTAGTGCCTGTCTTTGGGCTAGAACTTTGTCTTTTACTTCCTTCTTAAGAGGAGCTTTTATTTTTCTTAGCTTTTCCAGTTCAAATTCTACACATATGTTTCAAAAGCTAGTCACAGGGAGTAAGTATTAGGTGCCTTGGGTTTGGCCATAACATTAAGGATAACAATATACTGTTCTTAATTTATTCTTAGGCATTTTCCAGTTATGTTAGTGTTTTTTTGTGATACACTGCCATATTTTTGTAGATAAGTGGAAATGCTAATTAAACATACAAAACCCTTGCCCACCTCAGAGATTTCTGTTATTTCTTCTTCTTCTTCTTCTTCTTCCCCTCCTCCCCCACTCCCCCTCAGAGGTTTCTTCTCAAAGGTAGAAAAGCTATAGGTTAATTTTAGGACTGAGGCATAATTTTTTTTTAACCTTTAATATTAAGAGTATAGGAGAGCCCCATGCAGGGCTCCTGGCTCAATCCCAGGATTATGACCTGAGTGGAAGGCAGAGGCTTAACCCACTGGGCCACCCAGGCTCCCCTTTTCCTACATCTTTAAACCATCAGTTTGCTTATTACTGGGAACTAGTAGAATTATCAATATGCTCCTTTCAGAAAGTAAAAATATCCATATGAAAATTATTTTGTCTGTCTTTATAAAGTCATGTTTCCATACATTATTGGAATTGAAAATTGGTTCTAGAGATTGGGTTGAGAAAATTTGGGAGAGGCATTTTTTATTTTTGCAAGAACTCATGAAAATGTTGCATAAACCTAAAAGTAGAACCATAGTGAATCTCATGTAGCTACCATCTGTACTTAATAGTTACCATTTTTGTCATACTTGTTTCAAAACGAATTATTTTATTGAAGTTAAAATACTGAAAGTTACTTGACAGTATAAATAAAGGAAGAGATACATGTAAAATACGATAGTTTTCTGAGACTATTTTAAGATAGATGTTATTTTAGCACTTGTGTTTCTTTTATTTCCATTTTATTTTGGTGATTTCTAACCTTTAATACATCATTTTTCTGTCTGTTTACCTAGTTTTACTTGGGGAGAACTAGAATTTGGATATATGAGATTGTGTGTGTGATACTTTCCATGACAAAGTTTACATATATATATGTATTGTGTATATTATGTATTCAGAGACTGTATTTTATTATTGCCTTTCCCTATATCCATAGGAAACAATGAAAAGTAAGAAAATAGGGATAAAGAACTTGCTTCTGGAAGCCACATACCTGTGTTTTTTTAAATACATATATATGTATTGTATTCCTTGTGTGTATAATTATGTAAATAATGTGTCTGTTTGTATGTAATTTTATTACAATTAAATATATATGTGTATATGTAAACTATATGTATATACATACAATACCATGGACAATTTCAAACAACACAGAAGTTTGAAGTGCAGTAGCTTATTCCATTTTGGAATTTCATACTGTATGTCTTAACTATTTCTAATTACTTTGTTTACTTTGAATGAAAGTAAAATTCTATTTTTCTGCTAACTGAGAAGATTGTTAGTTGTAAGGGCTGATAAATTGGGTAGAACAAAATGGAACAAACTATTACTTCTTAGAACAGGGCTTTCAAAACCTGAAGTTTGCCAAGTAGTCTTTGACACATCTTTTTAACAGTCACAGGGAAGTTTATTGATTTTCAAATTTAGAGTCTGAAGGAATCGAGTGATAAATTATTAGAATTAATAAGCATTTCCAAGGTTTCTGGTTATAAAATCAATGTAAAAATATCAAGAGATTTCCTGTCAATGTCAAACAGAATTTTTAAAAATTAAGTGAAGATACCATTAAAGATAGGAATAAATCTAAGCAAAGATGTACAAGACATCTAAGGTTAGGTTGTACATTTTCTGGAGAGACATTAAAGAAGATTTAAATGAAGGAGATAAACTATAGGTTTGAAGAGTGAGTATTGTAAAGATGTTAATTCTCCCCAACCTGCTGTGTGGAGTTAATGGACTTTCAGCCCAAACCTCACTTTTTTTTTTTTTTTTTTTTTTTTTGGTCGAATTGACAGGCTTATTTTAAAATTCATATAGAAAGGCAAAAGGTCAAAATAAAACCACAGTTAAGAAATGTTCTACCAGGTATCAAGAAAACAATTTAAAGCTTCAGTAATGAAGGTTACGTATATTGATGCAAGGATAGACATAAAGACCACTTTAACAAAATAGAGTCTAGAAACAGATCTGCACAATATGAACCTTTAATATACTATGGGGGTGGGATTGTAGAGCAATGGAGAAAAGATAGTTTTTGTTTTTTAAAGATTTTATTCGTTTATTTGACAGACAGAGACCACAAGTAGGCAGAGAGGCAGGCAGAGAGAGGAAGGGAAGCAGGCTTCCTGCCAAGCAGAGAGCCCGATGCGGGGCCTCCATCCCAGGATACTGGGATCATGATCTGAGCCAAAGCTGAAGGCAGAGGCTTTAACCCACTAGGCTACCCAGGCGCCCCAAGGTAGTTGTTTTAATAAATGATGGTGGAATGATTTTTTATAAGGAGAAAATAAAAATAAAATTGAATTCCTATATCACACCATGTAAAATAACCCGTTCCAGGTCAAGTAAGTTGAAACTGTAAGTTGACATAAAGAAAATAAAACAGTATCCTTATGACTTTGGGGTAGGAAAAGACTTTATTTTTAACCAGGAGGAAATCACTAACCCTATAGCAGAAAGTTGGTAAATTAGGTTTATGTCAGGAATTTCTGTTCTTTTAAATACCATTGCAAGTGAAAAGAGAAACCACAGAATGAAAGATTACAGCTTATGAAAAATTTATCCAAATCACCTAGGAAAAAAATGTGCAAAGCATTTCAACATACACTTTACCCAAGAGGAATTTTAATGGCCAGTAAATATATGAAAAAGTATTGAACCTCAGGAGTTATCATGGAAATGTCAAACATTGTTACCATTGTTGGCAATAATTAAGTTTGGTAATCCTGTGTTGGTAATATTACTCAGCAGCAAGAACTCTCGGATAGAGTGCCCCCTTTTTATTTATTTATTCCTATAGTCATAGTTAATTTAGCTGTCACACAGGGCTTAGATTAGTTGAGTGGTGTGTTGTGTAGGGGGAAGGATGAAAATGGGGTACAATATTATGGATCTAAAAAGAATAGTGACTAACACTGAACGTGCCCTGTGAAATGAGTGTACTGCCTGTTATAGTCCTGTTGTTTCACTTCCAGGAGGTAAGAGATGAAAGCTACAAGGGCATGCAGAAGAACTTTCGTAGTGATGGGTTGGAAATTGAGTCAGAAAATGGATAGAAAAACAAATGACAATTCAGGCAGGAGAAAGTTAACTGAAAATCAAAGAGAATGTGTATGTAAGAATCCATAAGGGAGTTCTGGGAATCTTACATACCAGGAGTAACTTGATCCTGGGGATAAAACGGGACTAAACACATTCTACTTATGTTTATGTTTATTTTTAAGTATCTTGACTAGGTTTTCAATAGAATCTTAATGAGCATTCTTATTTGTTCTAACTTTTTAATTATGCCTTCAGGCTTGGGTCTCAGCAAGTATAGAGTTAAATCTGTCTTTGTCTTTAATTTGGGGATACCATTTAAAATTGGCTTTAGGTACCTATCAAGATAGCTTGATTGTATCTCACCCCCACTGAAAAACATTTATGAAATCAGTTATTCTTTTAACATTTTTGAGGCTACTGTGTGTTACATGCTGTACCAGATGTTGGAGACGTAGTGGTATCCTAATGGGAGTATTTATCTAGTAAGGTAAATATTAAGTGAACTAATGTGAAAATAGATCTGTGGCAAGTGCTAGGAAGTACACTGAACCATTTCAGAACAGCATCCCTAGAAATGTGCTGAAGTTTGAAGGACGAGTTATTTAAGCTAAGAAGAGGGAGATACTAGTGATCCAGGGAGAGGGAATTAATAGTTTGAAGATCCTAGGAAGGAACAAAGTGAGTATGGAGAACTGATGGGTACAGCAGTCCCCCACTTTATCTGTGATTTCACTTTCTGTGTTTTCAGTTAACTGTGGTCAACTATAGATGATCCTCCTGTCAGAAAGTTAACAGTAGCCTAATGCTATTCACTTCACTTTATCTCCTCACATCAGTTTATCATCTCACATCATTTTAAGAAGGATGAGTTCCATACAATAAGATATTTTGACAGACCACATTCATTTTACTTTTATTAGAGTATATTGTTATAATTCTATTTTATTATTGTTAATCTCTAACTGTGCCTAATTTATAAGTTAAACTTTATCATCATAGGTATGTATATGAGAAAATATAGTATATATAGGGATTTGTACTCTCTGCAGTTTCAGACATTCACTGGGGGTCTTGGAGTATACCCCTCACAGATAAGGGAGGAGCTACTGTATATGAGAAGTAGGGAGATAGCAAGGTATGAAATTAGACTGGAGTGTTGTATAAAAGCTAGAGTGTGTGTGGCTTTATGTTAAGAAATAGAGATTCCTTCCCTTAAAAAAAATTTTTTTTAACTTATGAGGGGAAGCCTTTGAATAGTTTAGCAGAAGGTTGCAGTATGATCACGTTTGTATTTTGAAAAGATGTTCTTTGTTGAGCTGTTATACAGATTGGAAATTTAGGAGATAGGCAAAATGGATCTAGGGAGATGAGTTGGAGGCTACCACTATAGTCTATTTAAGATGATAACTTGAATTAGAGTTAGAGTGCTAGTGTCAGAATAGAAAGAGTGGACAGGGGCCGCCTGGGTGGCTCAGTGGGTTAAGCCGCTGCCTTCGGCTTCGGGTCATGATCTCAGGGTCCTGGGATCGAGTCCCACATTGGGCTCTCTACTCAGCAGGGAGCCTGCTTCCTCCTCTCTCTCTCCTGCCTCTCTGCCTACTTGTGATCTCTCTCTGTCAAATAAATAAAATCTTAAAAAAAAAAAAAAAAGAATGGACAGATTGTCCAGTTTGTTGGTATATAATTGTTCATAGTAGTCTCTTAGGATCTTTGTATTTTTGTGTTATCAGTTATAGTGGATAAATTTCAGAGATATTTCAGAAGTAAAATGACAACTTGATTATGATTTGTCTGTAGGATGTGAGAGGGAAGGAACTATCAAGGATGACATCTAGATTTTGGTCTTCAACTTAGATGATAGAACACCCTGAAAGCAGAGTGTGTATATATATATGTATGTGTGTATATATACATATATACACACATATATATATTATGTATGTTTGGAGGGGTCTGATCATGAATGTAGTTGGATATTAAGTTTGAGATGCCTTGGTGACATTGAAAGACAAAACCAAACCAAATCAAAAAAACTGATGTAGACAGGGAGAAAGATTGGTAAATTGTTGGGCATGCTGGTAATAATTACTGAAGAGACCCAGATATAACTGACATCGAGGGAGAGTTAGAGTTAATGAGAGAATCTTGGGTAAAGGAGGCTACCTGTACAGAAATCAGGAAGAGGACTGGAGATGTGGGTTAAAAATCCAGAGACTTCTAATTATCCTTAGCATTCTGAAATATATTGAGTTGTGTATGCGGTTTCTTTTTCCCAGTTAAGAGAAATGGAAAAACTTTCTGGATTAATTTTTTTCGTAGTACTTTTTCCAGCTTTATTGAAATTTAATCGACAAAGTTGTATAAAATGATTTGATAGACCTATATTGTGAAATAATTACTGAAATCAATTTAATAAACACATGCATTGCCTCACGTTACTTTTGTTCAGATGAGGTTCCTGAAGATCTACTCAACAAATTCCAAGTATATAATATAGTATTATTAACTATAGTCACCAAATTATACATTAAATCCTTAGAATTTGTTCATGTTATGACTGAAAGTTTGTACCTCTTGACCATCATCTCCCCAGTTGTCCCATTCCCACATCCCCTGGCAACCACCGTCTGCTGAGTTAAACATTTCTTTTTAGTAGTCCACTTATAATTGATACCATATAGTATTTCTCTTTCTCTGTCTGGCTTATTTTTTCATAACATAATACCCTCCAGTTTGATCGATGTTGTTACAAACCAAATGACAAGATTTCTTTCTGCTTTGTGGCAGATAAGAGTCCCTTATATATATTTACATTTTTTTCCATTCATCCATTGACAGACATTTAGGTTGTTGCCATATCTTTGCTATTATGAAGAACACTGCAGTAAACATGGGAGTGCAGATTTCTCTTCCAGATACTGATTTTTTTCTTCAGGATTTATACCCAGAAATGGGGTTGCTGGTAGTTCCATTTTAATTTTTTGAGGAGCTTCCATACTGTTTTCCATAATGGACATCTCAATTTATATTCCCACCATCCCTGTACAAGGTTTCCTTTTCTCAAACCCTTGACATTTGTTACCTCTTATCTTTTTGATGATAGCCATACTAAGAGGTGTGAGATGTATCTCATTGTGGCTTTGGTTTACATTTTCCAGGTAGATAGTGATGTCAAGCACCTTTTCATTATGTCTGTTGACCATATTTATATCTTTGGAGAAATGTCTCTTCAGCTCCATTATTAAATCAGATTTGTTTTTGATTTGAGGAAGTTTTTGTTGTTACTGAGTGGCTTGGGTTCCTTATATATTTTAGAAATTAACCTCTTATTAGACATATGGTTTGCACATAAGAGACTCTTAATCTCACAAAACAAACTGAGGGTTGCTCAAGGGAGTAGGGAGAGAGTGGGGGAGAGTAGGGAGAGAGTGGTGGGGTTATGGACATTGGGGAGGATATGTGCTATGGTTAGTGTTGTGAAGTGTGTAAACCTGGCAAATCACACACCTGTACCCCTGGGGCTAATGATACATTTTATGTTTATTTTAAAAATTATTTAAAAAAAGAGATAAGGTTTGCAAAAAAAAATTTTTTTTTATTCCATAGTTTGCCTTTTCATATTGTTTCTTTTTTTTTTTTTTTTTTTTTTTTTCACAAACTTTTTTGTTGGGTTTTGTTTTTTTTTTTTTTTTTTTTTTTTTTTTTTTTTTGGTCCCCCCCCCCCCCAACAAATCATTGCCAAAGGCAGTGTTCAGGAACTTTTTTTCTGTTTTTTTGGTTTGTTTGTTTTAGAGTTTTATGGTTTCAGGTGTTACCTGTAAGTCTGTAATGCATTTTGATTTAATTTTTGTATGTGATGTAAGGTAAGGGTCCACTTTTATTCTTTTACATATAATATCTAGGTTTTCCCAACACCGTTATTGAAGAGACTATTCTTTCCCCATTATTTGTTCTTGGTACCCTTGTCAAAGATTAGTTGACTCCATGTATGTGGGTTTATTTCTTGGTCCTGTTACTCTGGTTGGTTGTTTCTTTCTTTCTTTTTAATGCCAGTACCATACTGTCTTGATTACTATTGCTTTGTAATAGAGTTTGAAGTCAGGAAGAATGATTCCTCCACCTTTGTGATACCACCTTCTTCTTTATCAAGACTGCTTTGGATAGTTAAAGCCTTTTGTGGTTTCATAAACATTTTTGAATTTTTTTTCTGTGAAAAATGTTTTGATTTTTATAGGAATTGCATCAAATTTGTAGATTGCTTTGGATACTGTGAACATTTTAACGATAATACTGGTTCAATCCAAGAACATGGAGTATCTTTCCATTTACTTGTGTCTTTCATTTTATAGTTTTCAGTGAACAGATCTTCCACTTGGGTTAAATTTATTCCTAAGTAGTATATTGACTTTAATGCTATTGCAAATGGGGTTGTTTCCTTACTTTCTCGTTGAGATATTTCACAGTTAATGCGCAGAAATGCAACTGAGTTTTGAATGATGATTTTTTTAACCTGCATCTTTACTGATTCTTTTTATTAGTTCTGACAGTTATTTGGTAGAGTCTGGGTTTTTCTCTATATAAGATTGTGTCTTCTGCAAACTGTTTTGCTTCTTCTTTCCCAATTTGGATGCCTTTTATTTCTTTTTCTTGCCAGATTGCTTGGCTAGAACTTTAGCTTTGTGTTGAATAGTACTGTAAGAGTGCTTTCCTTTGTCTTGCTCCTGATCTTAGAGGAAAATCTTTTAAATTTTCAAGTAGGTTGTTTAGCTATGGACTTGTCAGATACGACCTTTATTTTGCTGAGGTACCTTCCTTCTGCACCCAATTTGTTGAGAGTTTTTGTTGTGAAAGGAGGTTGAATTTTGCCAAATGCCTTTTCTGCATTTATTGAAATGATCATGTGATTTTTTTTCCTTCATTTTTGTTAATATGGTCTATCACATTGATCACCATACATTGAACTGTTCTTGACTCCCAGGGATATATATACCTGTTGATGATGCTGTATGATCATGATGTATAGAAGAGTGTGCTATTGAATTTGGTTTGCTAGTATTTTCTTGATTTTTTTCATGTATGTTCATCAGGGACATTGGCCTGTAATCTTGTATCCTGTCGTGCCCTCATCTGGCTTTGATAGGACAGATCTGGTCTCAGGAAGTGAGTTTGGAAGTGTTGTCTCTTTGATTTTTTGGAAGAGTTTGAGAAGGATTAGCATTCTTTGAATGTTTGGTAGAATTTGCCATTAAAGCCATCTTGTTGGGATTTTCTTTGGGGGAGGCTTCTGATTACTGATTCAGTCTCCTTGTTATTGGTCTGTTCCGATTTTTTATTTCTTACTGGTTCAGTCTTGATGTAGGCTTTATGTTTTTAATTATTCATTTCTTCTAGGTTGTCCACTCTGTTGGTATATAATACCAATAATATATGAATACATAGTAGTCTCTAATGATCCTTTGTATTTCTGTGGTATCAGTTATAATATCTCACCTTTCATTTCTGATTGTATTTATCTGAGTCTTCTCTCTTTTAGTCTAGCCAAAGGTTTGTGAGTTTTGCCTATCTTCAAAAACACCAGTTCTTAGTTTGGCTGACCTTTCTTTTGTGTTTCTAGATTTTATTTCATTTATCGTTGCTCTGATCTTTTTATTTCCTTTCTTCTGCTAACTTTGGGCATAATTTATTCTTTTTCTAGTTCCTTGAGGTGTAAAATTAGGTTATTTGAGATTTTTTTTTTAATGTAGATGTTTATTACTCTAAACTTTCCTCTTAAATCTGCTTTTGATGCATTCTGTAAGTTTTGCTATGTTGCAATGTTACTCTGTTTCTCAAGACTTTTTTTATTGTCCCTTTTATTTCTCCTTTGACCTGTTGATTGTTCAGGACAATATTTTCAATTTCCACACATATGTGAATTTTCCACTTTTTTTTTAAAATTTCTAGAGTGTTACTATGGTGGCTGGAAAAAATAGTTGATATAATTTCAGTCATCTTATATTTGTTAAGATTTGTTTTGTGACCTAACATATTCTGGAGAAAATTCTGTGCATGCCTAAGAATAATATGTGTTCTGCCTCTGTCAGATGTAATGTTCTGTATTAATCTGTTAGATCCATTTGGTTTGAAGTGTGGTTCAAGTCCAGTATTGCCTTATCTCTCTTTGTATGTTCTATCCAGTATTGAAAGTAAGTAT
Organism: Mustela nigripes; assembly: GCF_022355385.1. Classification (NCBI taxonomy): domain Eukaryota; kingdom Metazoa; phylum Chordata; class Mammalia; order Carnivora; family Mustelidae; genus Mustela; species Mustela nigripes. The sequence continues at coordinate 72,380,419 of NC_081558.1, read as the reverse complement.
CGAAGTCCCCCAATATTTATTGCATGGCTGTCTGTTTCTGCTTTTGGATCTGCTACATTTGCTTAATATATTTAAGTGCTCTGATGTTGAGTGTGTATATATTTACAGTTACTACATCCTTTCAGTCAGCTGTGGCTTGTCTTAGTCTCTGCAGATAGTCCTGTTTCTGCTTCCTATGGTATTCTTCCATTTGTTTTGATGCATAGCTTTCATGTTGCTTACTTTTCTCCAGTGGGTGTGCTTATTTTTGTATTTGATGAAATTTATCTAAAAATGCTGTGTTTCTTCTCATTTGTATTTTGTCTTCCATTGACTAAATTTCTCATTCCTGAAGGTCATATTCTTGTTTTGCATTGCTCTTATAGTTCATTTATACTTCATTTTACACATCTTATGGTTCTAGTGCTATTATAATTTATTCTTTATTCCTATAATTTTTAGGGTTGTAGGATTGGAGGCAATCACGTCAAGTGTGCTCCTTTCATTTTGATAATGTCTTCTCTTAGTGGTTCTTAATCTTTTGAGAATCATTGACTTGGACTATGTGGTGAATTGTGTACCCTCACCTTTTTTTGTTCAAATGCATAACTGTTTACCACCACTTGTACTTTAAACAATGACCAAATGTTAATTCGAGCATTATTAATTTTGTTGGCATGGCTTTTTTGAGGGGGAGGTCTTTGTTTTTGGTTTTATATAAGTTGTATAAGCCTAATCCTTGGAGAATAATGTCAATTTCTATGAAAGAAATATGTATGTAGCCTTAGATTAAATATAAAGATATTTACGTTTATAATAGAAAGATAGGACTATTTCTTTCTAGTGTGCAAACTTTCATAACATTTCCTTTTTTCCTCTTTCCTCTAGGTTTAACTATAGATCAACACATCATCTTGCATCTCATGGGTTCTATGAATTTTTAAATTGGTTTGATGAAAGAGCATGGTATCCACTAGGAAGAATAGTAGGTGGTACTGTAAGTATATCTGCAGTTATTTATGTTACTCATCACAGTTATGTTAATCATAAGTTTTATAGTTATTTGAGTAAATTATAAGTTGCTAAGGTGATGGAGATTCTTGAAACCTTTGTAGAGTTAACTAATTCAATTTTCTGGGGCTGTTTAGTATTTAATATACTAAATCTCTTCTTGACACTCCCTTCTTCTCCCCCACCCCTTTCCCTGCACTTGTTTGGGTTATCTCACACTACCTATTATTTTTGGCAAGTGGAGTCTGGGAGGAGACATTTCTTATCACAGTACATCTCAGGGTTATTTGTGGTTTTGTTTTGTTCAGTAGCAACTTCATTGAAAACAATACTTTCTGGAAGAAAGTAGACATTTAGAAGATAATTTTATTTATTTATTTTGGAGGGAGTAGAGGGGATAGACAAAAAGGGGGAGAGAGAATTTTAAGCAGGCTCCATGCCCAGTGCAGAGTCCAAAGCCTGGCTCGGTGTCACAGCCCTGAGACCGTGACCTGAGAGGAAGTCAGGAGTCAGACATTTAATTGACTTAGCCACCTGGGCACCCCCAGATAATTTTTAAATTTTAGGTTCTAAAGCTGCCCTAAGTTACTTTAGGTAATTGAGTACTGATCATAACTCATGGGGAGCTATTATATTCACAATATGACATAAGGGAAATATTTTTATGATCTGGAATGTAAGGAGAATGTTGAAGAGAAAGTACAAGATATCTTTTTTCTTTTTTTAAAGATTTTATTTATTTATTTGACAGAGAGAGAGATCACAAGTAGGCGGAGAGGCAGGCAGAGAGAGAGGGAAGCAGGCTCCCTGCTGAGCAGAGAGCCCGATCCCAGGACCCTGAGATCATGACCTGAGCTGAAGGCAGAGGCTTAACCCACTGAGCCACCCAGAGCCCCAAGAAAGTACAAGATATCTTTGGGGAAATACGTGTTTAGTCTTATTTTTTTCTTGATACTTTGTCAAAGGTTTATCAATTTTATTAGATCTCTAAACCAAAGAAACTGACTTTATTGATTATCTTTATTATGTGTTTGTCTTTTACTATATTAATTTCAATTTATTTCCTTCCTTCCATTTTCTTGAGTTTATTTTGATGTTTTTCTGACTTCTTAATATAGTGTGCTCAATAACTGTTCTTTGTTATTAATCTATTTATTTTAAAGCTATAAATTTCCCACTAATCCCTATTTTAGCTACATTTATAATGCCTAAGTTTTGATATGTAATACTTTTTTTTTTAAAAGATTTTTATTTATTTATTTGACAGAGATCACAAGTAGGCAGAGAGGCAGGCAGAGAGAGGTGGAAGCAGGCTCCCCGTGGAGAGAGCCGGATGTGGTTTGAACCCAGGACCCTGAGATCATGACCTGAGCTGAAAGCAGAGAGGCTTTAACCCACTGAGCCACCCAAGCGCCTCCATATCCTAGTACTTTTATTTTCATTCAAATTGAAATTTATTTCAATTTCCATTATCATTCCTGCTGCTTCATGGATTATTTAGAATTGTGTTTAACTTTTAAACATAGGAGGACTTCCTAGTTCTCTTTTTTTGCTTTATACTTATGGTTAGAGAACAAATTCTGTAGTTTCAGTCCTTAGAAATTTATTGAGACTTGGCTTGAATTTGAAATTTATTGAGACTTGATTGGGGTGTAGCATATAGCCACATTTTATAAATGTTCCCCTCTGGAAAGAATATGTTCTCCATGATAGTAAAATGTTGTTTCTAATCTGGGGGCATTTTCTTATCCTTGATGTAAACAGAGATACAGAAACAAGGAGAGGAGTCATGGTCTCCAGGGCAAATTAGAAAGGTATTGAGTGATAAGAGACATTGTGGTAGATAGCTATTATCTGCACTTCATTGTGCTCACCTTGTTATGTACCTGATTGTAATATTTGATGACTATAATTTATTTCTGGTGTTTATAACTTTTTATTTTGAATTCTTCCTTACTGGGGGTTTGTTTTCTGAGACTCCTGGTGTCCTAGTATTTACGACCACTTCTATAAAAATCTTTCTCATTTGCTTTCACTAGAGCCCATAGGGGTTTTACTGGTTCTTGGACAGTTTTCAGAGGTTATTATTTCTTAACTTGAAGTTTCTCACACCTGAAGTTGTTATAAATGTGGAGCCCATGTTCACAAATGTATTGAATGAGTTTTTCTCATTTTGTTTCTATTCAAAGCTTTGGAAGTAAGGCATAAAGTTTCTTACTACTTTCCTTGTGGATGGTTATAGTCTGTCTAGTTTCATAAACAGGCCCTGGATTTGTGCTGGGAATTAGGCATTTTCTCTGATCCCTGTATTGAACAGTAACCCTACCAACCTCCAGTCCCTAAGGTGTGTATCCGGCCTGGAGTGGTTAAGTGACATAAAAAGTATGTGAAATAGTGTTAAGAATGAAGGAGAAAAAGCAAGGGAAAGGTCTAAAGACCATAGGGAGTTTGTAGTCTTAAATAGTATAGCTGGGAAAGGAAATTTATAACTTTTTTTGTAGTTCTGTGATGGAGAAAGGAAAGAATCTTTTAGGATTTAGATAAGGATGGAAATGTAATTACACATTTTAATCACCTGTGAATAGCTCAAAACTAATATCCTACTTGTTTTTCTCTGAATCCTCCTAATGTTTCTTCTTCCTCTTTTAGGATGAGGATAAGGAGTGTAACTGTTAACTGGCCTCTTCTATTTTATTATTATTCTCTTCCATCCTTAAGTACCTTCAGTGGTATAAAAATATTCAACCTTCCAAGAGGCCTAAAATATTTCTTTGAATTCATCAGCTGACTAGGTTTTTTCTTCCTAGCTAGAGTTGTTTACATCCCAAATCTTGGTTTTGAAAGGAAGGAAGATACATATGTAATATTGCACATACTTATCTTTTTTTTTTCTCATTCCCTTACATATATAAAAGTTTGGGCAAAAAAATGTTAAAACCCCAAACTTAAGAGCAAGTTAGACGAAGACCCTGTTCTATAGTGACAAAAGAGTTCGTAGAATTAACAAGAAACTTGCCTACAGTTTTCCATTTCTAAACATTTTCATTTTTAATGATGCATTCTGTCTGATCTTCTTTTATTTAAATATCTATTGCTTCATATATGAGCTTTTTCTTTGTATCCAATATAAAAGAAGGTTTAATTTTGTAGTTTAGGAGTGTGGTGAAGAAGGCAAACTGTTTTGAGACCTTATCCTCAAACTTTTTACTGTAAAAAAAAAAAAAAGTGAAAAAATAAAAGAACTCATGTTAGTGTTTTGAGCTACCTTATTTTATATGTAATTAAATTTTCCATTTTTATCTTCCTAGGTTTACCCAGGGTTGATGATAACAGCTGGCCTTATACATTGGATTTTAAATACATTGAACATAACTGTTCATATAAGAGATGTATGTGTGTTCCTTGCACCGACTTTTAGCGGCCTTACATCTATATCTACTTTCCTGCTTACCAGAGAACTTTGGAACCAAGGAGCAGGACTTTTAGCTGCTTGTTTTATTGCTATTGTACCAGGTTATATTTCTCGGTCAGTAGCTGGCTCCTTTGATAATGAAGGCATTGCTATTTTTGCACTTCAGTTCACATACTACTTGTGGGTAAGTTACAATGTTTTACTTCCATTTAATATTCATGAACTTTGTATGGAGATGCTGTAGGTTGTATATATTTTTCCTTTATCAATTATAGTTCCCATACAGGGATCTGTTACTGTTCATAGTAAACTTAATAATGAATAAAATTATAAAATATCATGTACTGCTCCTGTGCACACTCTCCCTCTCCCTGCTGCCCATGTGTATATGATCCATTTACAACAATTCTGTTATACCTGTTTCATAGATGATGATAATGTGTCCTGACTTTATATGCCATAACTCCAAAAATGAGGCTATCAAAAAGCCACCTAGCGATTTTGTTTGTTTCTTTTTGAGTGGGGAAAAGGGTCAAAAATACTTAGGAAAGTTGAAATGTGATTTAATGGCTTGGGATTTTGAGTTCTTTTTCAAAACTAGCATCATTTTCCTGTTGCCAAGTTATTTCTTCCCAATCTATATACCTTTTATTGTCTTTTTGTATTATTAGCTAGTGCTTCCAGCATGATGTTCAAAAGGAATGGTGAGAGGGGACGTCCTTGCTTTGTTCTTGATCTTAGTGAGAATGCTTTGAGGCTCTCAACATTCAGTATGATGTTAGCTGTAGATTTTTGGTAGATATTTATCAACTTGAGAAAGCTCCATTCTATTATTAGCTTGTTGATAGATTTTATCAGGAGTGGATGGATTGTGTCAAGTGTTTTTTCTGTATTTATTGGTAATCCCCCCCCTTTTTTAAATGTGATACATTAATTAATTTTCAGATGTTAAACTCGCTTTTCATACCAGAGATAAATCTCACTTGGTCATGACCTAATTTTTATAATACATTGCTGGATTTAATTTGCTTTTATTTTGTTGAGGATTTTTACATTTATGTTCATAATATATATTGGTCTGTAGTTCTTTTACAGTGCCTTTGCCTGGTTTTGATATTAGGGTAATACTGGTCTCATAGAATGAATTAGGAAAGTATTCACTTCTGTTTTCTGAAAGATTATAGAGAATTGGTATAATTTCTTCCTTAAATGTTTGGTAGAATTCACCAGTGAACCCATCTTGGCCTAGTGCTTTCTGTTTTGGAAGGTTATTATTAATTATGGGGTAAATTTATTTAATAGATATAGGTTTGTTTAGATTGTCTCGTCTGAGTTTTGGAAGATTTTGTCTTAAAAGGATTTGGTCCATTTCATTTAGGTTATCAGATTTGTGGACATAAGGTTCCTAGTGTTGCCTTATTATCCTTTTAATAAACTGTCCATGGGATCTGTAGTAATATTACTTCTTTCATTTCTAATAGTATGTCCTCTTTCTTTTCTTTGTCTAGAGTCTAATTAATTTTGTTGATCTTCCAAAGAACCAGTTTTTCTTTTCATCGATTTATCTCTATTATTTTCAGTTTTATTGATTTTCTTTGTAATAATTTTTTCTTCTACTTCTCTTAGATTTAAATTGTCCTCTTTTTTTTTTTTTTTTCTTCTAGTTTCCTAAGGTAGAAACTTAGGTTACTAATTTAGATCCTTCTTTTTTAATATATGCATTCAGTGCTATAAATTTCCCTATAAGCACTACTTTTTCTGTATGGCACAAATTTTAATAAATTGTGTTTTTATTTTTATTTAGGTAATGTTTTTAATCTTTTCTTGGGAATTAATCTTTGACCTGTGTGTTATTTAGAAGTATGTTGTTTGATCCCAGTTTTTGGTTATCTTTCTGTTACTAATATTTTGGTTTGATTCCTTTGTGGGCTAAGAATGCACATTATTTGACTTCAATTCTTTAAATTTGTTCAGATGTATTTTATGGCCGAGAATGTGGTATATTTTGATGAATAATCCATGTATGTGGCCTTGAGAAGAATGTATTATTTTCCTGGTTGTGGATGAAGTAGTTTGTAGATCCAGGATACCTAGTTTTTGGATGATTTTGAGTTCACCTACTCATTATCTAGCTGTTGCTTCTTTCTGTTTCTGAGAGAGAGGTTTTGAAGTCTCCAAAGATAGTGGATTCATCTATTTCTCCTTGCATTTCTATCAATTTTTTCCTTGCTTAATTTGATGCTCTGTTGTTAGGTGTATAGACTTTAAGGGTTGTTATTTCTTCTTGGAGAAATTAATCCCTTTGTCATTATGTATAATTATGTAATGCCTTTCTTATCCCTGATAACTTTACTTGCTTTGAAGTCTGATCTGAAATTAATATAGCTACTCCTGCTTTCTTTCAATTAGTGTTAGCATGGTATATATATATTTTTGCCATCTATTCATTTTTAATCTTTATGTATCTTTATGTTTAAACTAGGTTTCTTGCAGACAACAAAAATTTGGGTCTTGTTTTTTGATCCATCCTGTCAATTTGTTTTTTAATGGGTACATTTAGACTATTGGCATGCAAAGTGGTTATTGATATTGTTGGATTAATATTTATACTATATGTCTTCCTGTTTTCTTTTTGTTACCCTGCTCTTTGTTTCTTTTTTTGCCCTTCACTCTTTCTATGCCTCTTACAGTTTTAAGTGAACATTTTATAGGATTCTATTTTCTCTCCTTTCTTAGCTTGTCAGTTTTTGTTTTGTTTTTTACTGTTTTAGTGGTTGTCCAAGAGTTTGCAGCATACATTTACAACTATTCCAAGTCACCTTTCAAAGAACACTGTACCATTTCACAGGTAGTGTACTTTATAATAACAAAATAATCCTAATTCCTCCGTCTTATTCCCTGTATCATTGCTGTCATTCGTTTCATGCAGATGTAATCATATATATGTAAGGTTATACTCATTAGCATGCATAATAGAATACGTAGTGGGTATTGTTTTTAAAAAACTTATGTGTTAGATCAATTAGGAATAAATAGTTGTGTTTTTTCAAGATTTTATTAGAGAGAGAGAGAGATAGCATGAGCAGTGGGGAGAGGCAGAGGGAGAAGAAGAAGCAGACTCCCCACTGAGCAGGGAGGCGGATGAGGGGCTCCATCTCAGGGTCCTGGGATCAGGATGAACGCAGATGCATTAACCAGCTGAGCCAGCACCCGGACACCCTGAAGTAGTTTTTATTTTTTAACTTATTCCATCTTCAGTGCTCTTCCTTTCTTTATGCAGATCTCAGTTTTCTGATCTGTGTTATTTTCTTCTAAGAACTTTTAATGTTTATTGCAAGGCAGGCCTACAGTCAACAAATTCTCTCAATTTTTGTCTGTCTGTAAAAGTCCTTATTTCTCCTTAAATTTTGAAGGATAATTTCACAGGGTACAGAATTCTGGGTTGGTGTTTTTCTCTCTCAGTACTGATTCTGTTCTATTCTTACTTGCTTGGTTGGTTTCTGACTAGGCGTCATGTAATTTTTGTCCCTCTAGGTAATGTGTCTTCTGGCTTTTTTCGGAATTTTTTAAAATTTTCTGTAGTTTGACAGAGATGTGCCTGGTACAGGGTAGTTGGATTTTGGGCCTTTTTTCTTTAGTGCTTGAGTTTCCTGGATCTCTGGTTTGGTGTCTGACATTAGTTTGGGGAATTCTCTGTCATTATTGTTTCAAATACTCTATTCATTCTTTCTTTTCCTGATGTACTAGGTAAAAGGAATTGTGATGAATAAGAGTTAAGGGGTATGGAAAGGGAAAGCATTCTGTACTTGTATGATTAGGTCTGAGTCTTTTAGTAAGTAGGATTGTGAACTTTGTAAGTGTGTTGCCCTCCTCCCCTCTGCTTTACTTAAGTGTAGGTAGGGTTGGCTGGAGCTGACTGGAGTTGGATATTTCCCCTCCCCCACATAAGTTCTCCAAGGACAGGCCTTGTTAAGAACAGAATGTTCAGATGTATTTCATAATGGTTCCTTTCCCTTCCTTGTACTGGAAAGGGGATTTGTTTCTTATATTTACTTGAAGAACCTGATGGAGTTCCTGGAGGCAAACCCCACAGAATTTTGGGGGCCTTTGTACGAACGGGTTCACTCTGAACTTTTTAAGTTTCCACACTGAGCTTCCAGCCTTTCCTCAGACAGTTCAGGTTTTCCTATGTGCTGTGTCTCCCACTGTTTCCCATATCAGTTCCATTGATGTGACACTGTGTTTGCATGATATCTCTAATCTTGAGGGCAGCAATTTGTCCTTTTTCATTTTCTCACAAATCCAGGAAGAGTTGTTGATTTTTCAGTCTGTTCAGGTTTTTACTTTCTGTTAGGATAGAATGATTCCTTATATTTGGAACCAGAAACCAGAAGTATGTTGCCAAATTACCTAAACTTAATGTTCTTTTTAACACTTAAAAGAATGTTACTTAGTACTGGCTTCAACTTAAAGCTTGCATTTGTTTTTTATTTTACGTGTAGCCTCTGCTCATACTCTTTCAGTGTTGAAAACGGCCAAAAATTTTACATGTGAATACTTTTTTATGTGTTAAGTATATTTTTAGGTATCTAGGTGAATGGAAACATTATTTTTCTCTTTAATAATTACATCTTTTAAAATTACTTAGCTTTTGGAAATGTTTACTTTGGAAATTTCAGGGGAGAATGTTTTAGTCAACAATGTAGGTGGTTGCTTGATTCCAAATTTCAGAAGAAAACACCCATGGAGATGAATATGATGACAAGCAGTAGGATGCTGCTAATGCTGCTATATTCATCCAAAACTGTTTAAAAACATAGTCTTAATTTTGTGCATAAGAGGAAAAAACACTAAATTTGGAACATCTGTTTGAGGCCTTTTAACATATAATCTTTAAAATTTTCAAAGTATGTATGAATGTTGATAGATCTTTATAATATAATGCCAAGTGGAAAAATAAGTTGAGGTGCAATATGTACAGTATGATATCTTTATTTAAATTTTAAACAGTACAAATCATACCATATGCTGTGAGTAAAAATATAGCATATATATCCATCATGTACATCAACTTCATGGTAGTGGTTGTTCTTAATATAGTGTGAGTAAGTGATTTTTTAGGAAGGAGTTTTAAGGGATGTTCAACTATGTTAAAATTTTTAATAAAATCCTCTGAAGCAAATAAGTATTCTCATTTAGAAGTCTGTTCTTTATACTTCTATATATTTGAAACATTTTATAATTTAAAAAATAATACATCCTGGAGTGCCTGGGTGGCATAATTGGTTAAGCTTCTGACTCTTGGTTTTGGCTCAGGTGGTGATCTTTAGGATGTGGGATTGACCCCTGCATCGGGCTCTGCACTCATTGTAGAGTCAGCTTAAGAATCTCTTTCCCTCTACTCCTCCCCTCACCACGTGCACCCTCTCTCTCTCTCAAATACATTAATCTTAAAAAAAAATAATATATCCTATTTGTTAGAAATTTGGAAACAGAAAAATAATGTACAGAAACCATCACCCAGATATTATTACCATTTGCATTTTATCACTTCTTTAATTTCTTTATATTTTTAAGAAACACAGAAGTGAAAAGAAAAACACAAAAGTGGTATTGTCAGTATAGTTTTATATTTTATTTTTTAATTTTTTGGAGAGAGCATGTGCATGCAGAGGTTGGGAGGGGCAGAGGGAGAGAGAATCTTGAGCAGGTTCCACACCCAGTGCAGAGCCTGACATGGGACTTGATCTCACTACCGACCCTGAAATTATGACTTGAGTTGAAATCCAGAGTCAGTTGCTCAACCAACTGAGCCACCCACGTGCCATTGTATTTCTTAGTTTTTTGCTTTTGGTTGTTTTTTAACATATCATGAGTCTGAACCATAGCAAGTGTGCCTTAGCTGGTATCTTAATTACCTTTCAAAATTTTAAGAATTTAACTTTTGAAAATTGAGACAAAACTCATAAAACAAAAAAATCACTATTTCATCCATTTTAAAGTAACTTATAGTTAGTGTTTTTTCATATCTTTTACTTATTTACAGAATATTTTATTACCCCGGAAGAAACTCTGTATTTTCCCAATTCCCCCTTCCCTCCATCAATTTAATTTCTGCCCCTATAAACTTAACCAGTTCTAGATTTTTCATATAAGTAAAACCCACGTAAAATATGTGACCTTTTATATATAGCTTCCATTCACTTAGCATTATCATTCATGTTGTTCACATGTGTCAATAATTCATTCCTTTTAATGGCTGAATGATGCATTTTATTTTATTTCAAGCCATCAGTTGTTGGGACAGTTGAGTTGTTCTCACATATTGATTATTATGAATAATGGTGCTAACAACATTGTGTACAAGTTTTTGTGTGGATGTATGTTTTCATTTCTCTTTAGTACATATCGAAGAGTAGAATTGTTTGGTTCACATGGTAACTCTGTGTAACTTTTTGAGAAACCTGAAGACTGTTTCCCTCGGTGGTTGTACCATGTGCATAGCATTCCTACCAACAATTTAGGAAGGTTATAATTTCTCTAAATCCTTGCCAATACTTTTTTCTGTGTTTGTGTGTTTTTAATATATCCCCTATTGGTATGAGGTAACTCTTGTTTTTATTATGGTAAAATACACATAAAATTTAACCGCTTATAAGTACCTTAAATACATTCACCACTATTACTATCCATCTCTGTAACTTTTCACCTTAGGAAACTTTAAACTATAATCCATTAAACAGTAACTCCCCGTTCTTCCCACCCCTGTCCGGGACAATCACCATTCTACTTTTGGTCTCTTTCATTTTGATTACCCTGAGTATCTCATATAAGTGCAATCATACAGTTTTTGTCTTTTTGTCATTGGCTTATTTCACTTAGCGTAATATCATGTCCTCAAGGTTCATACATGTTGTAAGCATATGTCAGAATCTCCTTCCTTTTTAAGGCAGAATAACATTCCACTTTGTTTAGATACCACATTTTGTTTATCCATTCATCAGTTGATGGACACATGGGTTGCTTTTATATCTTAACAATTGTGAATGACGTTGCTATGAACATAGGTGTACAGATATCTGTGAGATACTGTTTGCATTTCTTTGCAGTACCTACCCAGAAGTTCATTGCCAGATCATGTGATAATGCTGTTTTCTTTTTTTTTAAGAACTACCTTTCTGTTCTCCACAGCCACTGTATCAATTTACATTCCCATCAGCAGTACACCAGGGTTCCAGTTTTTCTCACATCCTTATCAACACCTGTTATTTTCTTTTACTAATTCCTTTTTTTTTTTTTTTTTTTTTGATAGTAGCTATTTTAATGGGTATGAGATAGTATCTCATTGTAGTTTTGGTTTGCACTTTCCTGGTACCTAATGATGTTTATTCAAGTCCTTTGCCCATTTTTGAATCAGATTTTTCTTGTTGCTGTTGATCAGTTTTAGGAGTTCTCTATATATTCTCAATATGAATCCATTATTAGATACATCACTTCTGAATATTTTCTCTCATTCCATGAGTTGCCTTTTTATTATATTGTCTTGACAGTTTATAATTTTCCATGAAGTCCAATTTGTGTGTCTTGTCTTTTGCTGCTTTGCTTTTGGTGTCTTATCTGAGAAATCATTGCAAATTTAATGTGATGAAGCTTTTTGCCCTATGTTTTCATATAGGAGTTTTAGGTCTTACATTTAGATCTTTTTGAGTCAATCTTATATATAGTGTTAGGTAAGGGTTCAACTTCATTATTTTGCACAGATGTCCAGCTTTCCCAGCACCATTTATTGAAGATTATCCTTTCCCCATTGAATGGTCTTGGCACCCTGGTTGAAAATCAGGAAGTATGTTTTCTCTAGCTTGAACTTTTTCAAGATATTTTTGGTTATTAGGGGTCTTTTGAGATGCTGTATGAATTATGGAATGGGTTTTTTACTTCTGCAAAAAACATCATTGGGATTTTGAATCTGAGTACATCAACTTTGTAGTTCACTTTGAGCAGTATTGTTATCTTAATACTGTCTTTCAATTCATGAATGAACATGGGATGTGTCCATTTATGTCTTTAATTTTGTATAGCAGTGTTCTAGAGTTTTCATTGTTAGAAGTCTTTTATTGTTAATTTGTAAGTATTTTATTCTTGATGCTATTGAAATTGAATTTTTTCAGTAATTTCCTTTTCAGATTGTTCATTGTTGGTATAGAAATACAACTGCTATTTGTATATTGACTTTGTATCCTGCTTACTTAGCCAAATTCATTTATCGGGTCTGACTGCTTGTGTATGTGTGTAATCTAAGATTTTCTACATATAAAATCATATTGTGTGCAAATAGGAATCATTTCACTTCTTTCTAATTTGGATGCCTTTTCTTGTCTTGACTGCTCTGACTAAAACTTCAAGTACAGTTGACCCTTGAACAACACAGGTTTGAATTGTGCGGATTCACTTATGTGAATTTTTTTTTTTTCCAAGAGATACAGTACAGCATATAAATGTATTTTCCTTGTTATTTTTAAAATACTTTTTTGGCTTTATTGTAAGAATACATTGTAAAAACATGTAACATATTAAAGTATGTGTCAATCAGCTGATTATGTTCGGGGTAAGGTTCCAATCCATGGTAGACTGTAGTAGTTAAGTTTTTTAGGATCAAAAGTTGTATGCAAATTTGCAACTGTGTGGGGATCAGTGCCCCTAACCCCCCTGCATTGTTCAAGGGCCAACTGTACTATGTTGACTGGAAGTGCAAAAGTGGGCCTTGTCCTCCTGATCTTTCAGGAAAAACTTCAGCCTTTCACCATTATGTTTGCTGTGAACTTTTCCATAAATGGCTCTTGTGTTTTATGTTGTATATTAACAAAATGTTATTAAGTGTGTATTAACACATTTTGTATATTGATATTTTAAAAAATATTTTTGAAGATTTAGAGCACGTGTGCACATGTGCTTGTTGGGGGATGGGCAGAGGGAGAGAATCTTCAGGAAGACTCCCCACTGAGCAGAGTCCAGTGTGGCCCAGTCCCACCACCCATAAGATCATGAGATCAGTTGCTCAATGGACTAAGCCACCCAGATGCCCCTTAAAATATTTTTTTATATATATTTCTCAGTTGGACCAAGGTATTCTGGTACATGCCTTAGGAATGTTTCAAAATACAGTATTCCTCAAGTCTTTGCATGTTTAAACGTGTTTTTCTATACTCATACTTGACATTCTTACTGCTGAATTTGTTTTTTAGTATTCTGTTGAGGATTTTTGCATCAGTGTTCATAGGTGATAACTGGTCAGTAGGTTTACTTGTAGTGTTTTTCTTTGGCCATTTACATTTAAAGTGCTTCCTGATAAAGATCTTATTTCTATCATTTTGCTATTTATTTTTTACATGCCTACTAGCATCTCTGTCCCTAATTACTGTCTTTTGTGGGGTGTTTTTTTTTTTTTTTTTTTTTAGTGAAATGTTTAAATGTCTTTTTCATTTCCTTTTGCTATATATTGCTGTTTTCTTTGTGGTTACCATGGGAATTACATTTATCATTCTAATATTATAATACTCCTCTTATTTCAATTTATACTAGCTTGTCTTCATTAGCATATAAAAAATCTCCTTACAACTCTCTTCCAACCCCTTCTGTCACAAAATTAGATTTTTATACATTGTGTGTGCAAAGACATAAACTAAGAATTCTTTTAGTTGTATTAGTCTCCTAAAGTATGTAGAAAAATAAATTTGGAATTACAAGTCAAAGTTAACAATTTTATACACTAATAATTTTTGTTTGGACATTTAGGGTCCTTTGTATTTCCATATGAATTTTGCATCAGGTTCTCCATTACAATATTCTTTTTAAGTGGCATCATTTTGTTTTATTAATTCAACAGATACTTTTGTAGAACAGTGTGGAACCGGTGCTGTTTTATATGTTGATTATACCAAGTTAAATGAAGTTGATGAGCTGGTAGGGGCAATTATGAGTATCCTATTGCTTTTAAGAATGATAGTGTGAGGGACACCTGGGTTGCTCAGTGGGTTAAGCCACTGCCTTCGGCTCAGGTCATGATCCCAGGGTCCTGGGAGCCTGCTTCTCTCTCTATCTCTCCCTGCTTGTGTGTTCTCTATCTCTCTTTCTCTCTGACAAATAAATAATTAAATAAAATCTTAAAAGAGAAAACAAGAATGATAATGTGACAGAATGATAAAGCATACTCACTAAGGACTAAATTATTTTGCGAGGTTTTCCTTTGTTCTGTTTTTTCAAGCAACATATTTAAAATAGGTTTAAAGTAGAAGCAGCTCCAGTATTTGAAATGAGTTGGTTAGGAGTTCTTACATAAGAACTCATTTTCTTACTTGGGGCAAATTGTTTGACACTTTACTCTCATTCACTTTTCTTACAAATAAAATATAAAAAACGTTTTAGTTACAGAGTTTATTAATTACATTTATGTCAAATTCGATCTTTATCAATTGAAAGTAAACAGAATAACATCTCTGACTACTGTGAGAAGTTTTTTGGTAGCCAAATGACATGAAGTTGAAAACATTTTATGTCTAATCTCTAAAATGTAAATGTAAGTTGTCTACTCATTCCTCATTTGGTATGTTTTTTTTTAAACTGCTTAATGTCTCTTACAAGTTTTGTCTTCAGAATTTTTTAAAGGAAGTACTCTGTTTTCAAAGCACCATTTCCAAACATTTTTGAATATGCTCTTAGATTCATGTCCTAATAGTTTCTAAACTTTTTTTTTTTTTTTGGTCAGGATCAAGTACTTAAGAGTAGAGTCTTTGGAGACAAACTGCCATGATTTGGTTTCCTCTTTCCTGGATTTAAGTTCTTATCACTAGGAGTTACACCCCTATGTCTATTAAATCAGCTATAAAATGGAAATAATAATAGTATCTACGTTATATGGTTTAAATGAGTTAATGTGTAAAGCATTATAGGAACACGGTAATTGATGAGTACGTTTGTTTTTACCTCTGTGTTAGCACTCACCAACAACAGAGCTGATGTAGATGAAATAGTACTGGGAACAGTACATATTGTTGCCTCCTATAGAATTTTTTTTTTAATGGTTTTTTTTAATGGTTTTATCCTCTGCCTTTGTAGTCAGTCCTCTCCTTAACCCATATTTCTTGCAACCGCAGATCTGATTTCTATCTCCATATTTTTGGGAGTTTGTTTTCCATAATGCCAAATTGTAGAAACATGCAGTAAAAGGTGGTTCTTTATGCATGGCTTACTTCACTTAGCATAAGACTTTTGAGAGTCATCCATGTTTTTGCATGTGTTAATAGTTTGTTGCTTTTTATTGCTAAGTAGTATGGGTGTACTATATGGTTATACTGTTGCTTATTTTTCCCAATTTTTGGCATTTATGTAGTAGTAGTTACAAGTATTTGCATACAGTTCTGCATATGAGCATATATTAGTATTCCTTTTGGACCGATGCCTAGGTGTGTGGGGGGTTGCTGGTTTGTAATATAAGTACATGTTTAACTTTATAAACAGCTGCCAAAACAGTTTTCCAGAGTGGCTGTGTTATTTTTCATTCCTTCCACCAAAGTATGAGGCATTGCATTTACTCTGCTTTTACCAGCATGTGATATGTTCAGATTTTTAAATTTCAGACATTCGAATAGGTATGTAGTGGTATCTCATGGTTTTAATTTGCTTTTCTCCAGTGAGTAACATTGAGCATCTTTTCATGTGCTTATTTCGCATTCTAATTTTTCTTTGAAATGTCTCTTCAGACCTTTTGCCTGTGTTTTGCTTGGGTTGTTTTTTTTATTATTGAGTTATAAGAGTTCTTTATATATTTTGGAAACAAGTTTTCTATCAGATGTATGTTTTGTAAACATTTGTTCCCAGTCTGTAGCTTGATATTTTATTTTTTTTAACAATATCTTTCTAAGAACAGAAATTTTCTTGCCTCATTATACTGGTTGGAACCTCTAACAGTGCTCAGTAGAAGCAGTGAGAATTTTTTTATCCTTTCCTCCCTGATTTTAAAGGGAAAGCATTCAGATGTTAACCATTAAATATGATGTTAGTTGTTTTTTATAGATGTCCTTTACCATAGCTTAAGGAAGTTTTCTTATATTTTCAATTTGAGACTATTTATCATGAATGGGTGTTAGATTTTGTCAGTAGCTTTTTTGTATCTGTTGAGATGATCATATGGTTTTGTCCCTAATTATATTAATTCAACGTTTCTCTTTGATAACTGTTGACATTTGGGGACAGGCAGTTATTTCTTATTTTGCCGAGTGTTTAGTGTATCCCTTACATCCACACACTAGATGCCAGGAGTACTTTCTCCTTAGTCCACAATTGGGAACCACTGCGGTGATTTTTTGTTTTGTTTTGTTTTTTCCAGATGTTAAAACAGCCTTGAATTCATGGAATCAATTCCACTTGTTCATGATATACAATTCTTTTTTTCTTAATTGCTAGTTTTGTGTTGTTCATATTTTATTAAGAATTTTTTTTTCTGTTTCCATGAGGGATTATTAACATGTAGTTTTCTTTTCTTATGATGTCTTTGTCTGGCTTTGGTTTTTTGTTTTTTTAAATTTATTTACTTGAGGGAAAGCTTGCACAAGAGCACAAGCATGGGGAGGGGCAGAAGAAGAGGGAGAAATGGAGTTCAGTTCTGAGAGCTTGATCCCAGGACCCTGGGATCATGACCTGAGGTCAAGGCAGATGCTTAACTGACTGAGCTATGGAGGCTCCCCTGTCTGGCTTTGATCTCAGGGTTATACCGGGTTCTTAAAATAGTTAGGGAAGTGTTTCCTTCTTCTCTGTTTTCTGAAAGTATCTTTATAGGATTGTATTGTGTCTTCCATAACTGTTGATTATTTTCACCCAGTGAAATCATCTGAACCTGGGAAGATTTTTAATTACTAATTCATTTTTTATTTATATAATTCTGTTCTGATTTTGCTTCTTTATGAATAATTTGGTAAAATATTTCTTTTTGAAAGTTTTCATTTCATGTATATGATCTGATTCGTTGGCGTAAATTATTCATCATATTCCTTTATAATTCTTTGAACTTCTGTACAGTCTATAGTGATGTTACCTCTTTTATTCCTAGTATTGGTCATTTGTATCTTTTTTCTTGGTCAGTTTAGTTAAAAGTTTATTCACCTTCTGGTTTTGTTTCTTTTTCTCTGTATTTGCTTTTTATTTCATTGAATTCTTGACTTTCATTATTCTATTTTGTATTTGGTTTGCTCTTTTATAGCTTCTTAGTGTTGAAGTCAAGTTGTTTTAGCTATGTTTTTCTAATAGAAATTTAAATTATGCTTTTCATCATTGCTTTAGCTATACTCCATATATTTCAGTATGGTGTGTTCTCATTGTCATGTAGTTAAAGTATCTTTCTAATTCTTGATTCTTTGACCCATGGGTTCTTTAGAAGCATGTTTTTTAGTTTCCTAATATTTGGGAATTTCCCAAGCATTTTTTCCTCCTGATTTCTAGTTCCATTGTTGAAGAATTCTAATTCAGGAGTTTTAATATTTAACATGTCAAAGACTGAGTTAAAAAAAAAAAAAAACCCTATCCAAACCTACCATCTCTTGGCCTTCCTCTTCCCCACTGATGGGTTGTAGTGCTGCAAGGTAGAAAACTAGGGAGTTCTCAACTTCTTTTTCTCTACTACTTTCTAATTCTAGTAGTTCATCAAAACATGTTCATTTAGCTTTGAACATAGCTACTCCTTTAGGTCTGCTTTCCTACCACTGTAAATTTGAACCTCAACACCCAGTCATATATACCATCCTCCCAACTTGTATTTCTGTTACCAACAGGTAATATAACAGGTTATAAGGACCTTATGCCACTCAGTGTCCATACTTACCAAAGGTCTCAGTCATATTGTGCTTTGACTTTAGTTCTTGCTTTTGTGTCTTACCTCTCCAGTTGGGTCATGACTTGAGTTATAATTTGTGTGTCCAGCATAGCCTTGCAGAGTTTTGTGTGTATTAGTAAATACAGCAGAATATGTTTGATTCTTTTTCTCATTCTCTCTCAGCCTACACAGTTGGTTTTAGGGTTTGAGTAATTTTAGGATATGAACTATACTTAGTATATTTTATAAGTATTTTTTGGTAACAGATTGTAGCAGAACTGGGCCCAGTCAGTCACAGTAGATCACATAAGGAGAATTTTAGGAAAAAAAAGTATTAACTATGATAGAAGAGTAATACAGAAGGAAATGCTATATGATATGCTAGGGCTGAGGGAAGGTAGTCAAGGAAGGACAAACTTAGGATTCAAGTTTCATTAGAGAGAGTGTGGTTCTGCCCACTAGGCCCAGAGAAGTTTGATGGTTAGCCCAGCCTAGAGCTGCTTTGGAGCTGCATGACAGGTGATTGGCTACCCTCTGGAGTGAGGCAGGAGTGGGGAGTTGGTAACCTGTATCATCGTGTACAGTGGAAGTTTGGAAGTTCGGATACCAGCAGGGGCAAGAAGCTGTGTTGAATAGGGCTTTTGGTTACCATGTCAAGAGGACTGCAGAAAAGTTATTACTAGACCAAGGCTGCAGAGTCATAAAGATCGTGTTCTGCTACATGGGCAGGGTCAGCACTACAAGATGTTCTCACGCCCATACCACCAACACCAGCCTACACCTGAAATGATTGGAGAGCCTCTGCTATAGTGTTCCTTCAGTACCCTCTACCAAGAAACCTTAACATCATATTCACTTTGAAGGAGAAATACTTAGAAAGTATTCTGTTGTTTATCATAGAATATGTATTGAAGCATGCATTTGGAGCTAAGACGCAATAAAATAACTGACACATAAATATAAAGCACTGAATGGTCATTTGCAGGTTTTCCCTGCCAGCATTTGTCTTCCCTACCTTCAAGTCACTGAATAGCCTTTTTTTCTCAGTCGCAAGGTAGAATCATTTTTTTTTTCTTTTTTATTGATCTACCTGCCATCGCCTTCTTGTCCCCGTTCTTGGGATTCCATTTTATTTCTGGAGCATCTCATCCTCTGAGAACACTATTTCTTCTAGTCTCCTCACTTAGAATTAGGCTTTTTTGGGACACCTGGGTGGCTCAGGTCATGATCCCAGGGTCCTGGGATCATCAAGCCCTGCGTCCTCAGGCTCTGTGCTCCTTCTGCCTACCCCCCCCCCCCCCCCGCCATGTTTGTTTTCTCTCTCCCTCAAATAAATAAAATCCTTAAAAAAAAAAAGAATTAGGCCTTTCTGAACATTCTTTTCATTCCCATTTCCCTGGTAGCTGTTTTCCTTTCTAAAAATCATCTTTGGTCTCTCTAATTTGTCTCTTGGTCTCTGATTTTGGCATTAGCACTTGGTTCCATCTCACTTCTCCACTCTCTAGAGATTGACTATTATAGGAATAATTTCTAATCATCCCTGGAAATTTTTTTCACTTTTAAAATGTCAGTATTTTAATATACTACCTTCTCTATTCACATTTTAGCATAGATGAAACTAGTTTCAGTGGGGGAAAGGGGATGTGTTTTGTCATACATATACTACAATGTTGAATTCAAAGCAATATTTCATTACTCTAATAGAAGTCAGCCTGATAATATATCTTTAAGCGCTGTAAACTAGGAATGTTTTCTCTTTCCTTCCACTCCCCCTCCTTTCATTCCTCTTGGGGGTGTGTTTGCTTTACAGTTCCCCCAAAGATTACATGTCACCTGTAGCTTGTTTTAATGTACTAGCAGAGTCCTTTTAAACATAAATTCCTTCAAATCAGGTGTGTATGTATGTGTGTATATATATATATATATATATTTTTTTTTTTTTAAATAAAGATGACATTTTTGCTCTTGGCATAAGTATGTATTTAGAACTTGTGCTTTTGAAACTTAAAAGTCAGTTTTCTAAACCAAACCATTATTTTCAAAGGAGCATATAAACTTATCTGGGAATTATTTCTTTGGTTAGTTTTTTTAGACAGTAGAGATTTGTCATTTTTTTGAACCTTTCATTGATTGCAGGTTCTTTTTCTGATTCAGAGTCTTTGAGAATTTTCTGACATACCCTAGAAATTATTGTAGGACTGTCAATTTCTTGAGGATATAGATTATTATTTATTGCTTATTGTTCTTGCTTATGGTGTATGAAAATTCCTGATGATATTATTTCAAAAATGGATGCTCATATTTAGAATTGTATGTAAGATATATATGTTCAAATGATGAAAAATTACAGATTAAGGTGTTATGCCTAAGGAAACCAATCACATATAAAAATGTAGATTTGCTGAATAAATTTATTTAGTTAAAATCTCAATTTGTTGATACTAATCATTTGCAAATAGAAAAATATGATATTTTTTTTCTTCTAAGGTGATTCTTTTTTCCTGAAAACTGCATAAGAACAACAGAAAAATCAGGGCTATTTATAAAATATCTGACTCTTGCCCAGTGTTCTAAATACATATATTAAGTGGATCTGAATATCTGAATAACCATTGTACTTTAACTTTAGCTATTTGTAGTACAAGTGTACTAAATATTTAACTTTGTTTATTTAGCAGGAACATTTATAAACATTTGCCTGTTTGTGTTTTAGGTAAAATCTGTAAAAACTGGGTCAGTTTTTTGGACAATGTGCTGCTGCTTATCGTATTTCTATATGGTAAGATTTCAATTTGAAACTATATGAGGTCTAGCAAGTATTTGGCAATTAGACCCAATTCTTCTCCGTCATCATTTTCTTCTCATTTAGACTAGTTCTCTACTTCCTTTCTCCTGAAATCTTTAGGATGCTTAATGCATTCCTATTTATTACTGCCATCCTCTTCCCTACCTCCGTCCTTGGGGTGTGTATGGACTTTGTTTTAGTGGGAGAGCTAATATTCAACCCCTCAAATATAATATTTGAAGCAAGAAAAACAAAAATTTTCCTTTTCAGATGTTTAACTTTTTCTAAATAATGGTCCTATTTTCTAGGAACTACCTATATACTTTTTACAATAGATTACTTAAGATTGGGAATCAAAATTACCTCTTCATTCTACTGCCTTTTCTCCCCACAGCACAGCCTATGTAGTTGTCTTATGCTGAAAATTAGTGATAATTTTAGGTAAGCTTTTTTCCCGTTTTTAAACAAATATCATGGAATATATGCATCCAAATTATCCATGCCCCTTTTAAAATGGTTAAAGCCTAAGACATATTCTGTGCTGTTGTACCCATTCTCTTTGAAGCTTACATTTAAATTTTGAAGGTAATTTGAAATCCTTCAGTTAGGACCTGTGCTCAATCAGAGTAACATTGTTTTTGGTGCGAAATAGTATGGGACTGAAGCACTAAACTGGTATTCCTATATGCATTATACACTGAAGGTGGGTAGTTCATTACAAGTGGTCCTGAAACATTTTAGACAAGGGTAGCATTGTTACAATATATATGTTAACATTTCTTCTAATGTGACTTGGTAAAATGGTTCCTCTAAGCTTTTAATTATTAGTGCACACCTAAAATTTTTATCTTGACAAGAGCTTATTGCCTATTGAATGTACTCAGAAAAGTAATACTCTTGGTTGAGAATAAACCTTATCTTTAGAATCTTTATTAATTTAGACCAGAACAGGGATGGCTGGCTGACTCGGTAGAGCATGTGACTCTTGATCTCAGGGTCGTGGAGTTCAAGCCCCACTTTCCACACATAGCTTACTTTAAAAAACAAAAAATTAGACCAGAACATACTCAGTTATTCTGATTAAATAGAGTATTCTGATTTTATGATATATGATATATGCTAAATATTAAAATGGAATCTTGATTTGTAATCCATTAGTAGGAAGTAATTTCTACTCGAGGTAGCACTTTTATTTTGAGTATCTCAAAACATATCCAGATTATCTGAGTGTTCCTTGTAATTCGCTTGTTGGCTGGTGCTAACATTGATTGTTCTTATTCTCAGTCAAGCTTCTTGCAATGTAATTATCAAAATGGGGGAAGTAAGATCCTTTTTTTTTTCTTTTAAAAATTTATGATCTATATCCAAAGAATCTTTACCCTCATGAAAAAGACTTTTTACTACCGATTGACAAATTACAGTGTTCTTAGTGTTCTTATTTAATTTGACCAAATAGTGTTCTTATTTAATTTCTCCAGTGAACATAGAATACCATGTTGGATTTATGGGATTGTGTTATTTTAATAATCAATAAAAATAAGTAGAAAAAGGTTTTTTTAAGTTATATAAATATTTTAAGCATATCTCAAAATTGTTAAGAATCGTATTTGTCTCTTCTTTATATATTTAGATTGTCATGACAAATAAAACTTACCTATTTTTTGAAGCAAACATCTTAAATTATTTAACTTTGCATTTCTTAACTCCTAGGTCTCTGCTTGGGGTGGCTATGTGTTTATTATCAACCTTATTCCACTGCATGTATTTGTGTTGTTACTGATGCAGAGATATAGCAAGAGAGTGTACATAGGTAAGTGATTTGACTTTGAAATTTCGGCTTCTAAGAGATGTTTCATATACATTCTTTTCATTGAACAGCTATTTCTGTTTGGCCATATTACCCATAAGAAGGTAAAAATTATTTGGTGGGTTTTTGTGTTTGTTTTTTTTTTGCCTTTTTTGTATTGATAAGGTGGGTCAGCATTTTTACCCAGGTGCATTGCTACCAACTTTTCCTTGAGTTTTTCTTTTGTTTTTGTAGAAATTAGTCTACACATACTAAATTTAATATTAGTTAGCCCAGCCTTTTTTTGGGGGGTGGGAATGGGCATTCTATAATGAAATCATTTACATATACATATTATTCAAATTTGACTTAGTCACTATGAGATTAAACATCCTCAAAATAAAAAGTTTTATAAATTTTTGAAAGCCCTTTCTGTATAATATATGGCAGTATTAGTTCATTTGGGATGCTGAAACAAAATACTACAGGCTAGGTGACATACAAACAACAGAAATTTCTCACAGTTCTGGAGACTGGGAAGTCCCAAGATTAAGGTACCAGAAGGGTCACATTCTAGTGAGGGCTCCTTTCCTGGTTCATACTTGGTACCTTTTTGCTTTGTCCTTACATGGTAGAAAGGCTGAGCTAGTTCTCTAGACCACTTTTAAAAGGGTACTATTTCATGGTGCCCACAGTACCTTTATTACCTCCCAAAAGCTACCTCGTAATACCATCATCTTGGGCATTAGTTTTAAACTTAAGAATTTGGTTGGGGGACACACTGATTCAGATAGTAGCATAGACCAAACCTTTTTTCTATGAACTTTATTTTCTCTCTGGGGTTTAAAACATGTCTTCTGAATAAGATGCTTAGTAGATGTTGTCTCATATCTTCGGGCTCATTTTCTATGACAGACAGAACTTTTATATGTAGAATTAATCAGAAAAGTTGTGGTCTGAACCCAGTGTCCTAGTAAAATAATACAATTCCATTATGGTAATGCTGTTGGTAAGCAGTAGCACAAAGATAAAAATTTATTTACTTAATTAAAGGAAAAAACAGTAGTTTGGCATGATTAAAAACTTAATCATAGAGTTACCATATAAAAGTTTTAAACAGGAGCATTGTCCCAACTTCCCTTGAGTGTTAGCTCTAGGAACTAACTAAGGGTGAGAATTAAGAAATGATCTTGTATTTGATGGATAGGATTTCTCTGGTAACTTTACAAAAGTAAGTACACAATTAATACTGCTTTAGTTGGCTCTTGAAAATATTTCTTCTTTTCAGGGGGATGAAAAATATAGTAGTTTGGGGATACTATGTATGTGTGTGAAGTTAGATTAGTGAACGCCTCAGATAACTTGATGATATTCAAACTCTGTACCTCACCTTCCTTATTCCTTAATCGCCTATTCCATTCATATAACTAAGAGTATATTAGGTGAGTTTTATGCTCTTTCATAGTTTACTTCAAAATGGATGGAAAGTATTGGTATGGAACAATCAATTCTTTCTTTATCCTGAATGTATCAAGATTTAAGTTCAATTTAACCTAATGATCCTGAAAAATAGGAAAGCATCATAAAGTATATACACAAGTTGTCCTCTCATTTTACCACATAACATTCTTTGTATTCTCTCTCCTTGTGAGCAGAAACATTTGGATAAAGAAATAATGATTGACAAATGGCAAACTCATAACCATACATTTGATTGGGTTCTCAGTATCAAATTAAATGAAGTAAAAAATGAATCGTTTGAAATAATTATGAAAAATGGTTTTCCCTTTCAGTAAATTTTTTCCATATGTCTTTAGAATATGTTGGTAAGCCAGGAAAAACTCAAGTTTGTTCACATGTGGAAAGGGGAGCACATGGAAGATAATATGGTTGTATAGGGCAGGTGTGGCACAGGAATGGAGTGGACTGGGTAGGTAAGGGAAAAGAAAAGCCTCTACTACTTGAAATTTGGGTGGGGAAGGATTGTGATGGTTTAACAAGAAAAAAAAACACCCACATCTTATTTTGCATTTATAGAAAGACTGGTTTGCAGGTATCACATAATGCTAATGAGATGTAAAATTATTTAAACTTTGTAAAAATTTATTACACTTTTTATCAAAGAAATTACTAAAGATATGGAGACATATTTAGGGGTGTTCACTATGATGTTATTATCGTGATAATAGTTTAAATGCCCACAAGAGAAACTTTAATTTCTCTAGTGGGCATTTAAATTACACTTAAATTATAGTGTTGCCATATATGAAATATTATGGTACCATTAAAATTGGTATTTAATGATATAAGAAAATGTTAATAAAAAGTAGACAGACAGCCAGGACTACTACTGATATTTTTTTCTTCATACTTTTCTCTGATTCCAGATTTTCTCTAATGAACATGTACTAAAGTCATAATAAATGAGACTTGCTCTTTCATTTATAGAAATGTGAATTTTATCTCTGTTGGTTTATAAGGGTCTTATTAGACTAATAATTTAAGGAGAAGGAAGGAATTAATTTCTTAATATTGATAAATGATTTTTTAAATGTCACTGAGGAGTTTGTTTACTGTCTGTTTTAGTGAAGTCATTTGGGTAAGGAGAATAACAGTCACATTTTTTGTAACAGAATTACTTTTTATATCCACAGTGTATTTTTATGGTAATATTTACTGGTGGAATCATCCTATAATGAGTTAAGTATTATAGACATACTACATACTTTAGTTCTGAACAAATTATTCTAGGATTGTAGAGTTTTTGAGTGAAGAAAGGTAATCCTGCTACTGAGTTCATTAAAATTAAAACCAGAAGGGCGCCTGGCTGGCTCGTTCCATGGAGCGTGTAACTCTTGACCTCGGGGTCGTGAATTCAAGCCCCGTATTAGGGATAGGGCTTACTTTTAAAAAACAAAACAACAAAAAAAATTTTTTTAAAGACTTTATTTATTTGACAGAGCACAAGCAGAGGGAGCAGCAGGCAGAGGGACAAGAAGCAGGCTCCCCACTGAGCAGGGAGCCTGATGCGGGACTTGATCCCAGGACCCCAAGACCATGACCCAAGCCAAAAGCAGATGCTTAACCGTCTGAGCCACCCAGGTGCCCCCCCCCTCAATTTTTTTTCCCCCCTCAATTTCTTTGATTAAAAAGTAAAACCAGGGAAGCCTGGTGGCTCACTTCATTGGGTCATGATCTCTGGGTCCTGGGATCGAGTCCTATATCAGGCTCCTTGCATGGGGTCTGCTTCTCCCTCTGCCTCCCATTCCCCCTGGTTGTGCTCTCTCTCTCTCTGCAAATAAATAAAATCTTTAAAAAAATAAAATAAAAAGTAAAACCAAAAATGGTAGAACCATAAATTTTAGGCATCATATTATACTTGGCATATATAAACAAAGCATATGCTAAATAACAGAAGAACTTAAAAGAAAAATTGCATGTAAAAATTCTAGGATACAAAAGCTGGAAGCACTAGAATTTAGTTTGTCTAATTTTACCCTAGGAAATTTAAGCAAATGGGTTCACTAGAGAATTAAATGTTTAATAGATACTAAGTTTTGTGCTAGCCATTAAGATGCACAGATGATCAAAAGATGGTCCTTTTCTAGGGAGCTTATATTATACAGCATAATTTCATTATTACAGAGTAATTCTAGCATATGAACAAAATGGAAATGAGGAGTTTTAACTTTTGAGTTTCAGGAAAGTCTTAACCTTGTTAGGCTTTCTAATTGACTATGTCCTTCTGAAAGTTTTAGAGGTAAATCTTGATCTTGAGAGGAGGAAATAATATGGGAAACAGACTTACAGAGAGTTTGTGATGGTGTAACTATAAATGAGAGGTGCCGTATCAGGGTAAGAGTATGAACTGCAAAGCCAAATTAACAGGATTCAATTCCTGTTCTAGTCACTTACTAGTGGTACAACTTTGGGCAGGTTACTTAATTTCTTTATGCTTTAATGTCCTCACGCAAACAAATGGAGATAATGATTCCCACTTTGCAGAATTTTAAGATTAAATGAAAAGTGCTATTTAAGTGTTTGCCTCTGCTCTTGATATTTAAATTTATGAAGGAATAACTAGACAGGAAGAAAGAGTTCCAGAGGCTGAGAGGTGATTATAAAGACTGAGGCTATCTAAAGATTTTTTTTTTAAGTGTAAATACACTTCCACTACAGCTATTTCTGATTATGAGAAAAATAACAGAGAAATAACATTGGTGTGTTAGATAAAATACCAAATAGCAACTAAAACACATTAATAGAGTGGTATGCTTATTTTTATTTATAATTTTAAAATTTAAGATAATATTGTATGTAACTGAGAAAGTCAAATATTACTACAAAGCTTATAAGCAAAATCAGGGGTTTTTCCACGTTTTCTTTAATTGGCTCACTCCCTAAATTCTTAAGTTGAGACAACCACTTTCAGTTCTTTCAGTTGTTTCTTTGGGTTTTTACCACTAATAAGCTTCTCAGGATTCTGGTCATCAGTCCAACATGCGGGGGTGGTTTTCCCACACCATCAAACAGTTCTCTGATACTAGCTGAATATCATAACACTCAACTCAATTCTGATACTATCTATCCTTAGGTAGCGTCAGATGTCACAGGTTAAGGGTTTAGTCCCACAAGACTAGCCACTCTGCTTTATATGCCAGTCACAAGTCCAGGTTGTTACTTGTGCTTTTGACCATATGGCTGTAAATCATAGGTTCCCATGATCCCCTCCTTGGTTTGATTAATTTACCAGGGTAATTATAAGATTGCAGATTTATTATAAAAGGACGTAATTCAGGAACAGCCAGATGGAAGAGATGTATTGGGCCAGGTATGGGGAATGCCAGGCATTCCACTTTCCCCAGATCTCCACTTATTCAACCTGAAGTTTTTGGAACCCTGTCCTTTTGAAGTTTTATGGAGGCTTCATTACATAGTCATGATTGATTAAACCATTGGCCATTTGAATTTACTCTTTAACCTTTCACCCATACCTGGAGGTCAAGGGGTTGGGATTGAAATTCTGATCCACTAATGATGTGGTTGGTTCCCTTTGACAGCCAGCCTTTATTCTTCGGTGAGATGCAAAAGTCATCCAGTAACATAATAAAAAACGCCTTAATCATTCTCATCACTGAGGAAATTCCAGGTGTTTTGGGGCTCTGTGCCAGGAGCATTGGATCAAGACCAAGTATATATTTCTTATAAAACATAGCAGCACAACTTGAAACTCCTATTTCTTGATTTTTATTTTCCAATTTTAGATGCTATCTGTTGATCATCTATTATTTCTGCCCATAGATTTAGCTGCCATCCATTAATTTCTACTTAGACACAAATATACTTTTCTATCTCTGCTCCTGAATGCGTTCTTGTTAAAAATAAAGCTGATGTCTGCTATAGGAAAGACTACCAATTTTATTTTTTTAAATATGTAGAATTCTTTGTTTTGGTAATGTCCTTTGAAAAACACTATGACAGGCTTTAATTTTGTTGGCTTGAGATCAAAAACACCTCCCATTTGTTCATATGAAGTTTAATAGGTGAAGAATTTATGATATTGACTCTTTGTTATTTGTACTAATACTTACCTTTATTAACATTTCCCATTCTAAAGCCTTGGGTTGTCTGCTGGAAAGAGGAATTAGGAGTATTGTGAATTAACAAAAACTATAGGGCAATAGCATACTGAGGTAGATGCATGGGGGTAATTGATGAAATAGAAGAGAAGTGACATTCCTCGTCTTGCACATAACTTCTATTGTCTTGCAAAGTAATTTTCCCAAGAAATCAGAGTTACCTTCATTTTACAGTTAAATAAATGAAAACCCAGAAAAGAAAAAAATTATACCTAACAAAGAATAGCTTTTTCTAAAATGATGTTTCTAAATCAGCTGAGAATTTGAAAAACAACATAAGAATTATATTTCTTATACAGAAATGTATTTTTTTTTTAATTGCCAATACCATTTTATGGGCTAGAAATGCTAAATAGCAAGGTGGTGTCCTTGCCTTTTGTGCTGATACTCAGTTATAGGTAATAGAATGTCTTTAAAAACCTACTCTAAATAGTAACTTATTACAAAATGACTCCTAAAAGGGATTCAGTATATAAATAAACTAAAATCATTTTGATAGTTTAGATCTGAGATATTGAAATAATAAAAGGTTATACAGTTTTATATTTGTGGCTGATAAATTTTTACCACATGAAAGATTACATTTATAGCCTATAAATAGATTTTTATAAGGATTGAATATGTCCATATAACACTAAAGCATAATTTTCCCATGCTATCTAGAATGTTCAATTTATCAGTGATTTTTTTTATCTTGCATTAATTGATTTGCCTCTCTTCTTTATTGTACCTTCAAGGGAACATAAGCCAAGAGCAGACAGACAAATAGGGACTATCATAATTGCCCCATCCCCCTAAATTTTTATATGAAGTTTTCATTTTAAAGTTAGAAATTGCAATATTAGTTTCATAAAGTGAGTTTTCCAGATGACTGTCCTGTAGTAGGCATTGAAACTAATTATTGGAGGAAAGAAATGGGAAAATTCTTCTTAGACTAGTATATAATACTTAAGGATTCCTTTTACAACTTTCTCAGTGGGTACTTTAAAGTTTATTTGGGGGGAAAATTTTATACCTACATGTGCACTTGAAGATGCTTCTGCCATCCATATTGTTAACATGACTCATTATTTAGTTTTCAAAGGATTAGTCTTTTACTGTCTTCTTGTTTTAAGACCTAGGATATATAGAACAAGAGTCTTACCTATGATTTAGCTGTAATTATTAGCTTAATCCAAAAAGTTTCTTCAGTGAATAGAAACAATAAATGTTCATATTCTACAAACTGTACGGAAGCAGTAAATCATTTCATACTCTTATCTAGAAGAATAGATACTAGATTTCCTTTAAGGATCTGTTCTTACTGAATTTTGTTTCATAGTCCAGAAAATTTTTGTTTGTGTAGTATAAATTTACAGAGTCTTAGTCATATTAGTTAAATAAATTTAGAAACCTAGTTAGTGATAGTAATTGACATTATGAAAAGCTACATTAAGAAGAACTTAAATTGCTTAGTTTTTTAGTAATAACATTGAATCTGCATGGTTTAAATTCTTTATTTTACTTAGTTTATGAGTGAATTAAGGTTACTGATATTTGTCTATTACTGCTTCTTTGCATATTAAGTTTAGTAACTAATCTTAGCTTTAAAGAAGTTAATTATTTATCTAGGAACATTATCTGATACTTTTATGTAAAAATTATATATATTTCATGAGTTCTTCATATAGTCTTTAAACACACACTTTATATTTTAATGTACTTAGGTAACTTATTAACCATTGGCAGAAGTTAAATGAGTAATGTTTTCACATGACAGAAATAAAACTCAAATTCAGATATATGTTTGTTTATTTTCTCCTGTACTATCCTTGGTGTTATTTTAGGTATCAGTATGAAATACATATGCTATTCTTAAAAGTTATATTGGGTGTCTCTCTGTCAAGTGTTTTGAACAAGTCATTGCTGCTTTTTGCAAATCATTCTTATAAAGTATCTGTTTCAAAGGTTCATTCTCGGGGCGCCTGAGTGGTTCAGTCAGTTAAGCTTCTGCCTTCAGTTCAGGTCATTAATTGCAGGGTCCTGGGATCAAGCCCCATGTCAGGCTCCCTGCTCAGTTGGGAGCCTGCTCTTCCCTCTCCCTCTCTCTCCTGGCTCCGCTGGTGCTCTCACTCACTCTCTCAATCTCTAATGTCTGTCTCTATCGCAAATAAATAAAATCTTAAAAAAAAAAAAAAGAAAGAAAAACAACTACAAAGATCCATTCTCTACATAATTAATGATGAGCAGCATCTTTGGAAAAGAGAAATTATTTTCCTTATTATATATGTCTGTTCATCATTAAGAATTCATATTTTTATGTTTTTTTTTTCAGTTCTGAGCTTTAATTCGTATCTCGTAAGTTTCTTACCATTCTTCATCCTGCTTATTTACCCAGGATTCACAGTAATTAAGTAATAAAATATCTTTATTAAAAGGCTTCAATAGTTTTATAGTGCTTTAATCATATTTGTTAATAAAGCAAAATTGGTTGGATTCTCAAATATTTCCCCATGGTGTTTCTTTTGGTTAATACTGTTTTGGTTGAGAGAGAAGCAGAATGGCAAAGGAATATTTAGTTAGACCTTTCCATTAAATATCAAACAGGAAATGAGGGAACTCAGAAATGCTAAGGTGATTTAATGGTGGATCATAGTTATTGGAAATCCAATATTCACGAAAGCTTTTCCAACTTTAAATAAAAGGAAGTACAACAGTATTTTATAAGTCTAAAGAGTACCATTGACTTAAGTCTTTGCTTTGTTAGGGAGATGGTACTTAAAGGTTAGTTGGGGAACAACAGGGTCTTCTTGAAAACTTAAAATTTTAATGGAGCTTGAATCAGAAGTTTCAGTACCTTTGTTTGATAGAACAACTCATCTGTGTGCCTTAAGTAGTTTTCTATATAATTTTGTCCCTATCCCATACATACCCTTAGATAAAGAATAAAGTATTTTAACAGTAAAAGATTTTTAGGCTCTGTTTAAAAGATTAGCATTTGACCCAAGTCAGAGAGATTTTCTTTGACTGGAAATAATCAAACAGAATAGTTTGACCTATGACCTAATGACCATTTTTTCTGGAATTCTTCGAGCACATTGGGAATATCATATGCAGTAGTGAATGCCAGTAACTGTGCTTCCACAGGATGGCAGTGTGGTAACATTTTCATGATGTAATAAATGATTTACAACATTATTGGCATTGTGCATTTTCTTAGAGTTCACTACTTTGATGGTATGCTTTGTTCTTCTGGTTCAAAGGGTAAGAGAAGTAGATTAGCATGGGTGGATAGAAAGTTGTGATAGATATGGATAGTAAGTTATTTGGACAAGTTTCCTTAGAAAGTTCATGGGAAGAATTAGTGGGGAATGATTGCTATCTGTGGGTTTGTGTTGTTGTGGTCTTCTAAGAACATTAGAGGATGATAGAGATGGTGTCCACTGTCTTTTCACTGCTGATGGCAAGAAGAGGTCTCTCCCTCCTTGAAGTTTTTATAGAGCCAGGGTTTTTTCATTGATGTGCTTCATTGTATTATAGTTATGTACATCTCTGATTTTCCCAATTAGATACCTAACTCTTAGAGGATGGAATTGATCTTAATATAGAATGCCTTGACCATAATGACATAAAGTTTTATATTTTAATGAACTAATTAGGTAATTTTTAAACACAGTGTTAGATGCTATTGTACAAAGTATCTATTGTACAAAGCAACAAAATATGTTTTCACTTTAGTGAAAATTTTATTTATTTTTAAGAATTGAGAGTCACTTCACTATTTCTTTCTACCGAAGTATATCTAGTTCTTCTATGTCTTAAAACATGGCTTTGTAAATGGAACTTAAAATGAGGTACAGAAATGTGTATTTAATTTTACAGAGCCAAGGAGAAGGACAATATTAAACAATTTGAGTTTGTGATATTTTATATTACCTGGCAAGTAATCCTGACTTTTTTTTAATGGAAATACTTGTCTTTTTAATAAAAAATTCTGTGAGGAGGAACATATATCCCACTATGTAAACATCACAGGATCAGTGATCCAACAAATACAAAAATAGAGAAAACATGAATCCAGTTCTCTTAGAAAATTCTGCTCTTTGGATTATTGTATATATCATTTACCAGCTTTGTATCACTGGTGCATATCTAATATAGATAAAGGCATTCAAAGGCAAAATATTGTTGAACTTATCTCCTTCTATTTATTCAGTTTTATTTGGCATTAACCAATGTTTACAAAGTAATACAAATAAAAGTCCCACCTGGTCTTTTGATGTTTTCTGAGATTGAGGTTCTTTTTCTTGAACAACTCCATCACTCTTATTAAATAGCTTGAATTCTAGTGTATCTTGTATCTATATGAAGAGTTTTTTTTCTTTACCAATGACAGTGTCTGTGGATTTGCATAAAACCACTGAGTTGAGACTATTATGAGGTTTATTCTTCTTTTTGAAAAGTCTGGAAATGAACTTGAGCAGATCCCTGAGAGGAAACTTGGATAGTTCCCAAGCATGAGGTTGCTTATGCTTTTACATTGCCAAGCATAGTAATAGTCCAGTTTGAAGAGAGAGAGTATGAATTTGGATATGTTTATGTGTGCTCACCATACCTTTTAGTAATTATTTCTGGAAAATGTGACTTAAAGAAGTAAATGGGCTTTCTACTTTTTTTTTTTTTTTTTCCTAAAACAAAAAACATACTACCCTGCAAATTAAAACCATAGAGACAAATGAAGATTTGTGTTTATCTGCACTGGGATAGGGGGAATGGGGAGCACCTGCTTAATGAGTGTGGGGGTTTTTTGGAGGGTGATGAGAACATTTTAGGACTAGAGAGCCGTTTGTGTATGTACTAAATACCTCTAAAATACTCACTTTTAAATGATTGTACATAAATATCACCTCAAGTTTTTTAAAAAGATTTTATTTTTTTATTCATCATGTGCCATTTATCATATTTAATCCAGATTCTGTGATAGTATTAAAACATTCAGTGTTCATTAGTGTTTATAAGAAAGAGAAGTCTAGCCTAAGAGGTGAAGATGTTATTCGGACATAAGTAGACTTAACTATAATTAAAATATGTAAATGACATAAGGTTTTCCCAGGCCTGGCCTTTCTAGTTGTGCCTTTGTGTGTTCAGTATTTGTCTAAGGTTTGATTTCTCAGTAGTAAGTGTCTAATAAAAGGCCTGTTGGTCATAGAATCTTAGGTTATTATTGTTGGGTAGGGGTGATCGACAAATCTTTTTGTCCATACCCCTCATTCTGTAGTGAGAAAATTGAAAATTTTTTAAGTAGTTGTTCAAGATCAAGATCACTTATTACCATTTTTTTCTGATTCTGCCCCAGTGACTCTGCCATGGCCTATACACAGCACTGATAGAAACATGCTGATAAAAAACAAACAAACAAATAAATAAATAAAAATTTAAAAAAAGAAACATGCTGATACTAGAAATCCCATTAACCAAATTGATTGACAGTTTAAGTCACTTAATATAGAAATTCTGGTTCACTTACCTTTTGTGCATTTGTGTTCAGGTACCTCACTGAGGGTAATTCCTTCCATCATTAATATCCCTGGAATGTGCATTATTAGGTGGACTACTTTTGTAGTCTCCTCTAGACAACCAGTTCTCCATTATCTTGAGCGTATTGGAAACTTTTTTCACATACACTGGTCCTTCCTATTAAATGTACTTGAGCTTCTTACCTTTTCCTAACACTATAGTCATCTCTTATCATACAGATTGGGAGACAGCTTAACATCTGAACCATTAGCCCATGGTTTACCTTCCATAAATGGGTTTCTTTTGAAACCAAGTAAACATTCTTTCTCAGCTAAATTGGAGGAAAGAGAAGTGTATGCTGAATGCTGAATAGTGTAGAATTTGGATACACTTTTAACAGTTCTCTTCCGAACTACACCCGCAGTCTTTTTTCCTAATAGAATAGTTTATTTGCCAAGAGCTATGGACTATGTTTCATAAAATGATGTAAATAAGCTTCCATTATAAATAGAATAATTTTCATATTGACTTACTTCAATTGGGTTTTATCTTCATTTCTAAATAACTTCCGATTATAATGATTCCCAATTCTAACTTCTCTGTAATGAACTTAATCAAAATAGTGATCTGCGAACACCTAAATGCAAAACAAGTTATTATACAAATTCTAATCCCTCCCCATTTCCCTACATTTATGTTGATATAAGCCAAGAATATTATAGTATGCTCAATGCCAAGAGCAAATGGTTTTCCTTTATTAGACCCTAGTAAATTCAGAAACTAGTCTGTTCAATGGCTTGACTTTTATATACTTAGTCCTTTTCTTCTTCTATGACAGAAAACTTAGTGGACAGACATGGGAGGGTTTTTTTGTTTCTCACTGAGAGGTACTGTACAAAGTGTTAGACTATAAAAAGGATGTGGAAAACTTGAGAGTTTTGAGATGATAGCAGCTATTTGTATATTATGAGGATCAGTATTCTTTAGGTCATGCTTCAGAGTAATGCCAGTAGGAATAGCTTTTAATTAGTTATATAGCTTCTGAGGTATGTCAGTTATTATTGATAGATTGAAAACTTGATTCCATTTTAGGAAAAGGAAAGCAGCACCAGTCTCCTAAACTGTTCTAAATGATATTTTGCAAAGAAAAGTACTTTAAAGATTGGTAGAAAGAATTTTCATGATTTATAATATGCAATTAACTAGCAATTATATATCAAATAGAGCAGTCATTTCAAGATTCTGTTCTTAAAATAAGGTTCATTAAAACTTTGCTAAAAATATGAGCTATTTGTATACATTTATGTTTGAAGTACTTAATGGTAGTAGTAAATTATCCTTGTTTCCTATTTTGTCTTTATAGCATATAGCACTTTCTACATTGTGGGTTTAATATTATCCATGCAGATACCCTTTGTGGGATTCCAGCCAATCAGGACAAGTGAACACATGGCAGCTGCTGGTATGAAAAAATATCTGTTTTTCTTTTTCTAAAGAATATATGAATGCGTAACCAGCCAGTCTTCAAGGGAATTGTTATTTTCATTTTTGTTTTTAATTTTCATCTTACTGGTTTTAAAACATTGCCGCTATAAAATATGAAGTCTTAGCTTTTTTTTTTTTTTTTTTACTTTCTGATACTGTGCTCCCAAATGTGCCCATTTTCCCAGCTACTGTTGTTTTGAAAAGGGAAAATATTCCTTTTTACACAATCCATGTTATTTGCAAACACTAAATAACATACGCTTGGATTAAGCAAATATTAAACAGTGTATCTGTACACTGAGTTTCTGCATTTCAGCAAATTTAGATGGAACATTTTATTTTTATGTCCCTTTCATCTCCCTAAAATATTTTATCTACTAACTGAAATTAATGGCTTTTATATTGATTATGAAATAATACAATTCCTTTCCATATGAGTAGACTATTTTGCCATTATTAGTCTAGATCACAATTAACAAGATAATGGGAGACCTTTGAATAAAACTTTAACAGAGATTCTTAACACAAGATCCATGACACCCACAGGAAGTCTGCAGGTAGTAATTTTATTTGTAGCATTTTATATTAGTATATATAACTCTGATATGGTATTCCATAACTACTATCAGATTCTAAGTTAGAATCTTGAACTCGCCCCACAAAAAAGTTAAGAACTCGCACCTTACTATTACATAGCACTTTATGAATACTTTTACTTACATTTCTAATTTGATATTATAAAATTACCAAGTGATTTTATATGCGAGAAATGTATATCCAGTTTTGAGTAATGTGTATAAAGATACACAGTCACCTAAAAACTTCAGTTGTATGGGTTATTATATTTTTGTTTATATTATGTTTGTTATATGGGTTATTATATTTTCTAAAGTTTAAATCTTTGATTATCCTTATTCATTCTAAAATGGTTAAAATTCTAAAAAACAAATTTTTAAAAGAAAAATCAGTATGCCATATGGATTTGGGATTCTCTCATGTCTTCTAGTTTTACACCTAGTGCTTTTGTATCATGTTTGGTATATTTTAACAAAAAATACTTTTTGCTGTTACTGCTCTAATTTAGCATTCACCCTTATAGTCAATAATTTAGAGTCTTATATAAGTGTGTAACTAAGATCACATCCTATCACTCAATCATAAAGAGTAACTATCAGGATTCTCCTGATACAAGTCATTTGTATCCTTGAGTAAATCTTAGGTCTCTTCTTGTAATGACAGTTCTACTTTTTTTATCCCTAGAAACCAGAAAACAGATCACTAAAATATGGGACAAGGGAAGAATATAATGTGATAAATAGGATGTAGTTATTGAAATGAGATTTTTTCATATCTGGTCCATATGTGGGGATTCTGATCATTTTTAAAAATATATGGTAATTTCTTTGACAAAGGAAATGTTGGTTAGATGAAATCACTAGTCTTTGATAGGTTTGGTACAGGGTATTCGAAGAAGCTCTTTAAATTAACCTTTTTAAGTATCTTTGGAAAAGTACTTTGTTGATTATTTATATTGCCCTTTTCTTTAATTAGGTGTGTTTGCATTGCTGCAAGCTTATGCTTTCTTGCAGTATCTGAGAGACCGATTAACAAAACAAGAGTTCCAGACCCTTTTCTTTTTGGGTGTGTCACTAGCTGCAGGTGCTGTGTTCCTTAGTGTCATCTATTTGACTTATACAGGTAGGTGTCATCACCTGTAGATTGTGAATCTTGACTTTAGATTATTCAAAAAGGTAATTATTTTACAAATTTGGTACATTTTCTTTTTATCCTACTAGGTTAAATACTGTGGTTGTATTCCTTACAAACAATATGAAAATAATAATCAGAGGCTCTAAAATCTGAATAGCACTACAAATTGTGATATTTTTTTTAACTGTATCTTAATTTTAGTTTTTCAGTCCCAAATAAATATACTTTCAAGCATCCTTCTCTTGATAGTTGAATAGCCCCAAAGTATATAAAATTCAGTTTCCATAGTTACCTACGATAAGCTTGCCCTACTCTGTATGCATACACTCTTTCTCTTTCCAACTTTTAAACACTCAACCAAATCAGTTTCCATCTGCGTCTAGATTCCAACTGACTTTCTAATCCTGACTTCAATAGTGTCTGGAAACAAATCAGATTACTCTCTAAAGGTCAAATTAATATACTAGCCTAGCTCAGAATCAAGGATTAATTGGCAAGAGTGAAGGCAAGAATGTTTAAAATCATTTTTGCACTTTATTTAAATTTGGCATACTGGATTAGATAATTTAGACATCTTTCCCCTTTGTAAATTATCAAATGTTATCTTAATGTCTTAGCTTTATTTTACTAGTGAACTGGAAGTTTAAAGAAGAATGGGAAAACTTCCTATAATTTTATCTGTCAACTTGTATTTCTCTGGAAATGTGATCTCCATAGATACTTGTTTTTATGTGATTACTAACCTTACTTTATCTGACTGCCAGGTGTATGAAATATGTTGTCACCTACAAAAGAAAACTGAAATTCTTTTAATAGTAATTTACATTAGTTCCATAACAGTCAGTTAACATAAACAATAAAAAGGCAGATTGATTTCCTCTACATTTTTCCTTCCAAGGTTACATTGCACCATGGAGTGGCAGGTTTTACTCATTGTGGGACACTGGGTAAGTGCAGATAAGTTATTTGTCCTAATA
Source organism: Mustela nigripes (assembly GCF_022355385.1). Taxonomy (NCBI): domain Eukaryota; kingdom Metazoa; phylum Chordata; class Mammalia; order Carnivora; family Mustelidae; genus Mustela; species Mustela nigripes. Next base: position 72,342,278 of record NC_081558.1, on the reverse strand, counting down.
TTATTTTAAAATACCTTTTTCCTCTGTTGCTACATTATAGTATCTCTGTCAGTACTTGGGCAACATTTCTGAAGTACCTAGCATATGCTAGTTTAATAAATGTTGAATCATCCTTTGGAATTTATCTTTGTTTAAAATTTCTGTTTAGAGTGCACCTGTAGTATGATACATGTAAGTCATACCTTCTGTTCTACATGGTCAGCTCCTTATTTTAGTTCTCTTTGTCAAAACACTGCAGGTAACATTTGTGCCCTTTTAATAATTGATTTTTAACCATTCTGTCTTTTAGTAGTACTTAATTTTTAATTCGTAAGGTTCTGTGTTATAAACACATAGTTTTTCTGTAGTTTTTCTAATGCCACATTATCTAAGTTCCTTGATATTTTTAGTCTATCAAATACATTAGAGGATATTGTGCATTTTTAAAGAGTGCTACTGTAAAATGAAATGATTAAAAATTTTAGTTTTAAATGAGACAACTAGTTCAAACTTTTGTCCCTAAATGTTTTCCTGACGATAAGAATGTAATCTGTTGATGACAGTTTATCTCTCTTGCCTCTTCCCACTGTTTTTCTTCTTTGTTACTCCCTATGTGGCCCAGTAAACCTGCCAATAAACAACTTACTGATTGGGCCTGCTTGGTGTGATACCAAAAAGGCTCATGCCCAGGTCTAATTAAGAGTATAAGCGTTTTATGTATAAATGACTGAAGCTAGCATTTAGACACATATTTCAAGAGATCAGCCTGTGGATCACCAAAAAGTTTGAGGAAGAACCCTGGTCATAGACAGTTATTCTTATTAGGTTAAATAATTAGGTCAAATTTTTTAAGTCTTTCTTATTTAATTGACTATTTTGGAACCTCAGGGTATTTCAGGAACAATTTCTTCTCTCCTTTTGGTTTCCCTCACCTGCTTTTGTGCCATCTTGTTAAGAAAGGTATTGTGGTAATACAGTATCTTACAGGATAAGGTATTTCTGCTAGTAATAAGTCTAAAAGATATGAAACTTGTTGATAACAAACGTAGGAAATGCTAATCAAAACTGCAGAAATTTCCTATTTGAACAAAGCTTTTGTATTAAAAGTCAGAGCCAGCACTTCTATAACTGGCTTTTAGATAAGTCTTCCAATTTTAGGAGTGGCATATTGGTTTTTGGTTCACCAGTGTGGACCAGATTTATTTCCATCTGTAGGTTACATTGGAATATACTTTTAAGCAAGAAGGGATGGGTGATAGGAACCATATTTACAGTCAAAGGAAATTTCTTCATCTAAAAGAGACTCCTGTTTTATTTAATTTTAAACAATATTAACTTTTTAAATGCCAGGTATGCAAAAATACACATTCCAATTATTGCATCAGTGTCTGAACATCAACCTACGACTTGGGTATCTTTCTTCTTTGATCTACATATTCTTGTGTGTACCTTCCCAGCAGGCCTATGGTTCTGCATTAAAAATATCAACGATGAAAGAGTATTTGGTAAGAGATTTTTAATAAATACTTTGATTTGCAACAATTACTTTCTTTATTGAGATTATCACTTTAAAGTTTTATTTTTCTTTGCTTGAGTCTATGCATATTCAAGATAAATTTCCTCTCATTTTGTGGAAGTGTTTTGTGAAGAAAAATTCAGTTTGTTTTATATATACTCATCAAAGTACTTTAAATTAACTTAGAGCAGTTACATAAAATTTTCATTTAACTGAGTATGTTTTCTGAGAGATTAATGTTACTTATAGTATGTGACTGAGAATTGGAAATTATAACTCTTTTGACAACATAGTCTTTATTTTCTGAATTAGATATGTTTAAGTAGGAGGAAGTTCACAGCAGCATCCATTGTCCAAATTTCAGTGTAAAGTCGTTTTGTAATGGAGTAGGAATCACTTTTAAGTTAACATCCTTTTCACTGATAAATTTATTTCCAACTAAGAAGGTGGTATTTTCAAACTATTTTAAAGCCAGATGTTTAAAATTTGACCTTCAAGATATAAGTAGACAAAATAAGCAGAAACTAAAGCCCTTTACATGAATAAATCATCACAAGAAGTATCTGTTTAAATCTGAAACTTTATAAAGATTTGTAACGTACACACTTGAACTTGTACAAGTATGATGTTTGAACCATGAGTGACACTCAGGTTACTATTCCAGAGTAAAGTCAGAAGAGAAAAATAGCACTTGCATGAGTTATGACCAAGGATGACATTAATTTTTGTCCTGTTTATATAGATCAGTGACTTTGGATAAGGTCTTATTAATATTCTGTCACTCAGAAGAACTTAAGTTTAAACATTTTCCCCCCTTATTAGTCAGCAGTCCCAGTCCCAGGTATATATCCAAGAGAAGTAAGTGTGTATATCCAACAAAGGACACGTTTAAGAATGTGCATAGCAACTTTATCCATTATAGTCCATTATAGTTCCTAATTAGAAACATTCCAAAGATTATCAGCAGTAGAATAGATAAATAATTTCTGATGTACAGTGTAATATATGACAACATTTAATAAAAGAATAGCATGGGTAAATAAACTAGTACAAAAGAGAACTTTTTTATATAATTTCAAGAAGTTCAAGAATAAAGAAAAACGAATTAGTGCTTTAGAAGTTCAAATAGTGATTACCTTTTTTTATAGGGAGGAGGAAGGACTGCTATTAACTGGGAAGAGGCATGTGGGTTCCTTCTAAGGGAGATACACAAATGTTCTATATTTTGATATGGATAGTAATTACATAGGTGTGCACATATGTTAAAAATTCAATAAGCTGTACACTTACAAATACAGTATAATAAAATCTATGGTTAGAAAAAAAAGTTTCAAATGATATAAGAGCTCTGATGACCATTGAAAGTCATACAGTCTTTAGCCAGAATTGGTGGAGGCTTCCCTGTGGTTAGCACATTATCTAGAAAGCTTTGAATGTTAAAAACTATTTTCAGAAAAAGATTTTTTTTTAAGTCTCTTGGCAGTAACTTTGTAAGTTCCTCCTTTGGTTAATAAATTATATTATTTTCATCTCATTCCTACTTTAAAGCAGGCTTTATGCCAGATACTTGCATTGGCTTTTTATAGATTATTTGTTTTTGTAAACTTACTGTGCCTAATAATCTAATTCACCAAATATGTTTTCATCTCTTAGCTATGGATTTTCAAATATGTGATGCTATTGACAAATACTAAATTGTCATCTTTCCCATAATAATTAAATTTGAATCATGATACATTAACCTAAAACTGTTGATACGTAGTGTTTAGTCAAGTTGCCTTATAATTTCTGAGTATGACTATTAAATCAATTGGTCTGTATTATCAATTTAAAAACAGTTAGCTCTTTATGAGATATTTGTTTCTTTTTAGCTTTGGTTTATAATGTAGTGTTAAATACTGAGTTCAGTTTTCTGTAGACATTTTCTGAAGTGTTATAAGAGAACTTGTCTTTGCAGTTGCTCTGTATGCAATCAGTGCTGTCTATTTTGCTGGAGTGATGGTGCGTTTGATGCTGACTTTGACTCCGGTCGTCTGTATGCTATCTGCAATTGCCTTCTCGAATGTGTTTGAGCACTATTTGGGGGATGACATGAAAAGGGAAAACCCACCTGTGGAAGACAGCAGTGATGAGGATGATAAAAGAAACCCAGGAAATTTGTATGATAAGGTGGGAATCTAAATATAAGGGCTTTAAAATTTTTATGTGCTTGGGGCGCCTGGGTGGCTCAGTGGGTTAGGCCGGTGCCTTCGGCTCGGGTCATGATCTCAGGGTCCTGGGATCGAGTCCCGCATCGGGCTCTCTGCTCGGCGGGGAGCCTGCTTCCGTCTCTCTCTCTCTGCCTGCCTCTCCGACTGCTTGTGATTTCTCTCTGTCAAATAAATAAAATAATAAAAATTAAAATAAATAAAAATAAATAAAATTTTTATGTGCTTTATTTTTCTACAATGGCAAGAACTATACATATTTAAAAAAATGATTAAATAAGGATTTAGACAACCTGTGAAATTTCTAATTGGTCTCTACTATTTGTGTCACCATTTGGGTCCTGTTTGGTCTTTTGGTCTTTTAGCTTAGAAGAAGAAAATACAATGTAATCAGAGAAGGAATTCTCTTTTCGTAATTGGTCAGGTTTTATCTGAAACCCCTCCACTTTTGAGAGTAAAACATTCTGCTCTCCTTAGTTACACAAAATTTAGCACTATAAACCCTTCCAAAATGATGTGTACAAGCATTAATTCTTTAGGTCCATATTCAGTGTAAACTTTTTAAATATTTGCTTGATTGAAAAGTAAAATAAGGGGAATAAATAACTTTAGAAAAAAAAAAAAGAAGAAGAAGAAGCCTCTTGAGCACCTGGGTGACTCAATTGGTTAAATGTCTGACTCTTGATTTTGGCTTGGGTTGTGAGATAGAGCCCTCCATCAGTCTCCACACTAGGCATGAAGCCCGCTTAAGATTCTCTCTCCCTCTAGCCCCTGCCTCATGCCCCCAGCTTGCACAAGTATGTACACATACTCTATCTTGTTCTCTTTAAAAAAAAAAAAAAAAAAAGCCTCTAGTTTGTTAGTAACAGATGGCTGTCCAGTATAATGTAATTTACTTTTAACCTTTCACGTAACAGCAGGATTATATTTGGTGCAGGTGTAGAAACAACTTGTAAGGGCACTTGTCTTTTTGTTTATTTGTTTTGTTTTGTTTTTTGTTTAGTCCCATGTTACTTATTTCCATGAGAGTGGCAAAAAAGAACCTTTTATGAAAAAATATGGAACGTTTCAATTTGCATGTCATCCTTGTCCAGGGACCATGTTAACCTTCACTATTTGAGTATTCACTAGGTTTTTAAATACCAAAAAGGAATGAAACTTCCCAGTATAAGTATTAACTTTGAAGTTCTTTCTTTCCTTATTATAGGTCCAATAGAATTCATGCGGATTTGTGTTAATAAAGCACATTCTGCTTTTGCGGTGGTTATGTTTTGTGTTTTTTTTTTAACTGGCTTTGCAATCTGACTCCTTTGGGATTTTGTTGTTTGCAAAAATGTAATCTTAATAGGATTGTAATCTTAACCAAATAACAAGCCTGTTATTTTGAGGCTTTGGTAATTGGAAGATTACAATAATGCAGATTTTTCCTGTGCTAAAATTACTATAAGTCTAAATTATAGGTGGACATTGCCATTTTCAGGATGATAAATTCAGATTTTAAAAGAAAAGGTTGCCAGAATGAGGCCAAAATAACCAGTTATCTCTTTTGTCTTTGTTTTGTTTTTTTCCCCTTTGTATTTAAGGGCACCTGGGTTCAAAAGCTTTATACTAGAGGTATTTTACTTTGTGATCAGCTCCTGAATTGGGTATAGTCCCAGAAATCCTTCTCATTCACTTTTGACTTTAAAATCTACCTTGATAATTTTTAGAAAACATTATATCACTCACACAAGACTATCTGATGGTTATACATTTTCCTTCTCAGTGAATTAAATTGATTTAACATTCTCTCAACATTTTCCCTGAATGCCTTAATGACACAAGTCAAATTATTAGTCTAACCAGTTTTTCTATGTTCAGGCAGGTAAAGTGAGGAAACATGTAACTGAACAGGAAAAAACTGAAGAAGGATTAGGTCCTAATATAAAAAGCATTGTCACCATGTTGATGCTGATGCTATTAATGATGTTTGCAGTCCACTGTACCTGGGTCACAAGCAATGCCTACTCCAGTCCAAGTGTGGTCCTGGCGTCCTATAATCATGATGGGTAAGAAAGTAAATTGGCAGAGCACCTGGGTGGCTCAGTCAGTTAAGCATCTGCCTGCAGCTTTTGTTATGATCCTGGGATCCTGGGAGTGAGCCCAGCATCGGGTTGGGCTCCCTGCTCAGTGGGAAGTCTGTTTCTCCCTCTCCCGATGCCTTTCCCTCTGCTTGTGCTCTCTCACTCTCTCTTTTTCAAATAAAAAAAGAAAAAGAAAATAACTTGGCTATAAAGGGATTTTTTTTTAACCTATCCTTTTTTTCTATCTCAAAAGATAGAATTCAAAGATAGAATGGGGTTTGTGAGACTCTGCATTTGAATCCACCATGTTTTTTTTTTACCTCCCTATGGACATTTCCACCCCAGAACTAGTACACCAGAATCTTTTTTTTTTTTTTTTTTTAAGCTAGCCAAGTAATTTGTGTGCATATTACAGTTTAAAAAGCACTGGTCTAGCTCTTAATGGATCCCCCGCCCCCGTTGTTGAGGATTTTAAAATGTGAAATTATATAATGGCTTACTTAGCACCTCAAGATTTTAAGTGATTGTCTTCACATTTAAGATCTTATTTAAAAGAATATTGTGATTCTTTTCAGCACCAGGAATATCTTAGATGATTTTAGAGAAGCTTACTTTTGGCTAAGGCAAAATACAGATGAACATGCCCGAGTGATGTCTTGGTGGGATTATGGCTATCAGATAGCTGGAATGGCTAATAGAACTACTTTGGTGGATAATAACACCTGGAATAACAGCCACATAGCACTGGTAAGAATTTGATAAGCAAAAGATTAAAAATTATAAATCTTTATAATTCACAGTCTTTATATTTTGCTGTATATTTTGCTAAATCTTTATATTTCACAGTCAAGCTTCACTTTGTGTTTGAGTAGGGAAAATGTGCGTAAAAGTACTCTGCTGAATTCTCAAAATAATATTTCACTCATTTATTCAATAAAGTAAATGCAGGGTATGCTTATATACTTTGGTTTTAAGAATGGTATTTACCTACTTAAATATCATTCAGAAAATAGGCTGATTTCTGGCACATCGCATGATAAATGTAGCTCACTGGAAAATCAGGCAAAATCTGAAATTTAAATACTGTTTAACTTGTATTTTCCATTTTTAAATTAAAATTATTTGCAAGTATGTAAAGCCAAATGTATTGCAATTTTATGGCCATGTAAATTATGTTCACTCTATTAAATAAGTAATTTGCATAAATTAAGATAATCACCTCTCTGTTCTTTAAAGATTTTAAATAGATAATGGATGTTAAGCAAATGAGTTCTATTTGTGTTAGCATTGTAGCTAGTCATCTGGTAGACTGAGAAGAAGAATATATTTGTATCAGCTAGATTGCTGGTCATCCTTGGCCTTGAAGTTAGGTGAAATTGTATTTCTTTTAAGCTTGCCTGCTTTTATATTAAAATATTAATTCCATGAAGCTTACTTATTTATTAGCACAATATTAGAACATATATTCAGATGTTGACATTCCTGCTATAAATTGGTTGTAGTAAGTGAGGTGCTTATAGAACTTGGTAAATTTGTTGAATTCATAGCAAATCATCTCTTAGAAAAGAATTCCATGTAATTCGAACACTTGAGGTACATTCTGTCCGATATTCATTCATTTTTATTTTTAGTGTACATATTCTCATTTTTCTATAGGTGGGAAAAGCTATGTCTTCAAATGAATCAGCAGCCTATAAAATCATGAGAAGTCTGGATGTAGATTATGTTTTGGTTATTTTTGGAGGAGTTATTGGCTATTCTGGTGATGACATTAACAAGTTTCTCTGGATGGTTAGGATAGCTGAAGGGGAACATCCAAAAGATATTCGGGTAAGAAACCTGACCATTCTACATGTATGAGACAGCTGCCAGTGTCCTTGTAATTGTCTTACCTTGCTAATTGTATCATATTTATTTTCATCATCTTATCCCCTAAATTAGTCCCTTATTCTATTTATTGAAATAGTAAAGCATTGAGCATTTTTCCAGGTTTAAAACTTTTGAAATTCACTGATACTGCTGTTCTCTCCTGTGAAACTGTCCCCTCTCAAGACTCTTGCTTTTTACTCCTTCACAGCCTTTCAGTTCTGCCCTTTCTTTCCATTTACATTGCTTCTACTCTGATACTAACCGTTATGATTATAAACCTGAAATAGGACAGTAACCTTGAGATTGTTCTCTTTGCCTCGGTCTTGTTTCCTGTCCCTAATGTGACTTTGATCATATCATTGTCCAACCTAAAAGCCTTTAGTATACTAAGGGTTTTAAAATCAGAGAGATGGGAGTTAGAACTAAAACCCTGGCACTGTCAGCTTGGTGCTATGGGCAGCTTATTTTTGTCCAGTCAGCATTACATACTTGAGGCATTAGGTCTCATTCTTGGTTCTGGTGTTATAATGGTGACTAAGGTAGCATAGATTGTCACTAATGGACAGGCCAGGAGTAATTAATTTGTGGTGCTGTTATGAAAATTTGTAGGGATATAGATGAAGCTCAGCCTCGGGGTTGGTATGAAATAATCTCTACTGAAGCAGTGGTATAAAATCCAAACTCCTTTGCTTGGAATGTAAAGCCCTTAATATTTTCCTTTATTTTTCTGGCCTCTTGTCCCTCTCAACTTTTTCCCATCCGTCAGTCTACTCCAGCCTGTGAAATTTGCCTTGTGGTTTCTTTCTTTGACTTATGTGATACCTGTGTTTATATACTCTTCTCTTTCTTGGAATACTTTCCCTACCACAGATTTATCCACTCTCTGGTGCATCTGTGTGTTTGTTTATCATCAGATCACATGCAGCCTGTCTCGTTCATACATTCTAAGATATCTCTCCCTCTCAGTTGTGAGCTCTTAGAGGATGGGCACCCAGCATTGTGGTTACATGATGAAGGGACAAAAGACGAGAGTAAGATACACCACTGATCCAGAATAAAAAAAACTTTTGGAAAAATGTATGTATGTGTGTCATATGACAGGGATGAAGTAAAGCTCCCAACTTTCTGTTCAGCTGTAAATGCTGTGATGGTTTCCCTTAACTGTGATTTTAAAACACTACTTCATTGTATTAAATTAATCTTAATTTTTCTAGTATGTGATTTCCATTTATGGATTTGCTTTAGCAGTGTTAAAATTGTGACATATGTTCCAGTTTCCATGCTTTTGAGTATTTTTGAACTTTGAGAATAAGTATACATTCACATGATTCAAAAAATAAAAAACAGGGGCACCTGGATGGCTCAGCTAGTTAAGTGTCTCAGAGTCCTGGGATCAAGCCCCTCATCTGGCTCCCTGCTCAGTGGGAGTCAGAGAGTCTGCTTCTCCCTGTCCTTTTATCCCTCCCTACTCGTATACTCGTGCTCTCGCTCTCTCTTGTCCCAAATAAATTATTTTTATTTTTTTAAAGAGAGAGCATGAGCAGTGGGGGAGGAATAGAGGGAGAGGAAGAAACAGATTCCCTGCTGAACAAGAAGTCCAACAACGAGGGGCTCGGCTCCATCGCAGGCCCCTGGGACCATGACCTGAGCAACCCAAGCATCTTATAAAATCTTTAAAAATAAATAAATAAAAATATAAAGAGATATACAATAAAAATTTATCCCCTCCCCCAAGGGAAAAAAAGTGTCCCATGTTTTATTATTTTCTTATGATTTTTATTTAAGCAGGTAATGAGTAGCAAAGTATATACTTTGTTTTTGCTTTTTTCACTTTGCCATATATCTTGGAAAACGTCCCATGTTAGAATATGTGGAGAGCCTTCTTCATTCCTTTATTGCACATCTACACAGTGGTTGCTCAGTTGTGTCTCTGTACCATGATGTATTTAACCTTTCCATCTTGATGGATACTTGGGTTATTTCCAGGTTTTTAGTCTTAATAAACAGAGGTATAATAAATAACTTTATGTACTCATTATTTTGCCGATATATAAATATCTCTGTAGGATAAATTCCCAGACAAGAAATTTCTATCTGTATTTCCAAATTGGCCCTCTTAGTGGTTAATCTATAAATTTTATGTAATTCCAATAAAAACTGCCACAGTTTTTTTAGACATTCTCCTCCCCAACCAAAGAACTGATTATTTAGAGTTCATATGGAAAAATAAATAACTTTTAGGAAAACTCTAAAAAGGTATAATTGGGTTGAGGATGGAGCATTTAGTAAAGGGCTAGCCTACCTGGTATTAAACGATGCATTGGCACCATTCTTTTTAAATAATTGAGATTTTATAACATGGTTTAAAATCTGCCTTCCCTCGTGTAACAAAGTTCTTTTCTTGTGTTTTCTTGACACTCTTATTTTTTATAAATGATTTCTAGACTCAGCTTTTAAAACAAACCCTTGATAGTTTTTGCAGGTTTCTTTTAGAGGTCATGTTAAATTTATAAATTAATCTTTTAATACCATATTTTTTGAGATAACTAAATAATAGCTTTCTGAAGATCCTCAAGAGCTACTTCTTTATGAGTAAATGAGAGGAGGGAACCTGGTAGCTTTGAATGTGTTAAATTGAACTGACACCGAAATTTGATTTCTTTTCTTGTAGGAAAGTGACTATTTTACCCCACAAGGAGAATTCCGTGTGGACAAAGCAGGATCCCCCACATTGTTGAATTGCCTTATGTATAAAATGTCATACTACAGATTTGGAGAAATGCAGGTTGGTTACATCAGTTTTCCTATAATCTTTATTCAAAGGAATATTTTTAAAGTAGTCTTGTTTGCCTCCAGAAAACAGGATAATGAATGTTTTAGTTGTGTTGTATAGAAAAATATGCTATCTAAAAAGAGTCCACACACCCCTTAAATTTAGATTTCTGAAACTACTATGTAAAAAGTTAGGGGAGGAAGTTTTTTAGAACAAAGATTTCTTTACAAAATATAATTAACATTAGGCTCAAATTCAGCCTTCACTTGTCATCTTAACTTTTGATCTCGTGCTTTTGGAAGACATTTTTCTGTTAAGGAGAGGTCTTCTAGGTAGGAAACCATATGATCTTCAGTAGGCTACTTTGCTGTTCGGTGGTGAAAAGTCTGAAAGAGTCAGATTATATAGTCACTTCTATATAGATATCCTGTCTATCTCTGTTATCACAGCTAGCTGGGACTATCTGGGTAAGAGTTTCCTAGAGTATTAGAATGATGTGCATACAAAAGCTTAAGGGCCCCCAAAATGAGTGAATGTGTAAAGAGACATTGTGGCAAAAAGAAAAGAATGGTAGTGGCAAAAAGAAAAGAGTAGTACTGCCATTCCTGCCGTACTACCTGGATTTTAGCTCTGGCTGTGTCAGGTTGTAGAAACCTTAGACAAGTCACATCCTCCCTGGAGTCATTCTTTTCCTTGTCTGTATATGATGGGTATTGGACTGATGACTTGATTTCTGGGCTTCTTTGTAGCTTTTACATTATATGACTATAATACCAGGTTAGACCTTCATACTAAAATTTCAGCACAAACTGCCTGATTTCATGTTGCATTCTGGTTGATTACTAGAAGGTAGAGAAAAAATTGCTAGTTGAACTTTATATAGGGGCCAAGGTAATTATTATTCATTTGGAATTACACTCTGTAAGTGGCTTTTTTTCTGTTTCTGGTTTTTTTTTTCTTTTTCTTTTTCTTTTTTTTTTTTTTTTTTGGAAGTACAGCTGGCAACGTAATACTACATTTATTTCAGGTATACATTGTTGTAATTGGACAAGTTTAGACATTGTGTTCATTAAGTGTAGCTTCCATCTGTCACCGTACAATGCTAATACACAACCATTGACTATATTTATATTCTGCAGGTGGCTTTAAAAAAAATAGACAGTAATTTTACTACAAGATTTAGGGTTTTGTTTATGTTTTGATTTTCTTTGAAGGCAACTGCATGGTCTCTAAACTCATGTAAGAAAGAAGCACTTAACGCATGATAATTAGCTATCTCAGAAAATGGTTCAAAAATTATTTTTCTGATCATAGTGATAGCATCAAAAGACTTTTTCATGTGTGCGTCCTTTAAATTTATCAACAGTTTCAAATCATACTTCAGTCATGCATTCATTTTGAGATCTTCCCTATTAAAGAATAATAACTGTTTAAGACATGAGTACAGCTTTTATAGATAAGCAAGAACAAGTTATGCCCTCATTAGCATTTATTTTTGTTTTAAAGTTGAATTTGCTCGTGCTCTGTGTGAACATAAACTTAGTCTGAGAATTTCTTAAAATCTTCTCCCTTCTCCCCACTTTTTCCTTTTTTCATTCCTCATAAATCCTCCTGTGGTTTGGCTTTTCTAACTTCCTTTATAGTTTCCACTTTCTGGATATAGTATCACTGCTTACTTGTGCATTTATTTAACAAATAATACTGGGGAGATAAAGCCACACTCTGAATAAGATAAAGTCATCTTACAGCTTACATCCTGGTGGAGGATACAGATAATTTTAAAAATACATAAAAACCTTTAGCAGTGAATGCTATAGAGTAGAAGATGAGGAAACAATGGAAGAGACTTCTCAGTCACCAGTTTCAAGAAAATATTTCCCTGGTGTTTGGGCTGAGACCAAAGGATAGAGCAGAGCCAGCCTAGCAGAATGAAGCTGGATGAAGAACTTTCAGGCTGAGAGAGTAGATAGAGCAAACCCTTGAAACAGAAAAGAAATCCCTTCTGTATGTTTCTCTCTGTATACCTATAATAAAGAGGGCTTTGATGGATTTCCTTTGACTGGCTGTTTTGTTTTTTTATGCCCGAAGGCTGCTCATCTACTCTTAAGGGTTCAGTGAAATTCTGATTTTGCTGTATTTAATTTCTCTCTTCCTATCTAGTTAGCATCATATGAGAAATGTTAAGATACATTGCTCTGATTCTGTTTTCCTAGTTTAAAGGGAGAGAGTTTTACTCTGATTATAACATTTACTATCTTCTAATACTGATGTTTTCCAGTATGGTTAACATCCTATACTAATGCCACTTTTGCAGCTGGATTTTCGTACACCCCCAGGTTTTGATCGAACACGTAATGCTGAGATTGGAAACAAGGACATTAAGTTCAAACATTTGGAGGAAGCCTTTACATCAGAACACTGGCTTGTGAGGATATATAAAGTGAAAGCACCTGATAACAGGGAAACACTAGACCATAAACCTCGAGTCACCAACATTTTCCCAAAACAGAAGTATTTGTCAAAGAAGGTGGGTGCCAAGGGAAGTCATTAGTCTATAAAAGGGTAACTCAGAGTTCATTGGTTTGTCTGAAAAACAGTTACTTAAAATTACTAATAAATCTTCATTTGCCAGATCTTTGTAGACTATAGCTTATATACAATGTAAGCAGCAGGCCATTCTTTTAAAACTGAGCACTTGAGATAGCCCAAACAACAGCCTTTTCTGGATAGTATCATGATTATTGATGAACCAACCTGAGATTTTCCCAGAGGTATTCAGGCTTTAGTTTGCGTCATTCCCATTAGTAAGACTTACTTCAAAGTAAAATATATCTGTGGCCATCACTTTCTGAACTTTCGTTGAAAGTAAAAATGTGATTGGTTTCTCATCTTTTAGTCAAAGCAATTTTACATTGCATTGTCATGTTCCATTCTTAGTATGTTGCTACAGTATTACTGAGTAAAAAATAAGTTTGAATTGGTAGAGTCTTGAATTTTAAAAAATCATAAGAATTATTTTTAAATGTAATTATGACAAAGGTTGTAGGCAGGAATTATGATGATGGGACTATTCTAGTCCTTTTGTAATAAATACTTAATAAGATATGAAGTATTTTATTGAAGGTCATTATTGCTCACTTAAGCCAAATAGATCTAATCTTTGCTATAATGGTCTACTAAAAATGAATATTTATATAGGTTGCTCTCTATATTAAGGTACTACTCTTATAATACTAATTATTAGACCCGTTTCAGTTTTAAGTCTTGAAAGATGCTTAGGTTTACATTGCTTGGATGAAGATTTTTTTTTTTTTAAATCATTAGAGCAGTTGTCTTTCTCTTTGCATTACTTAAAATATATTCAAAGTATAGATCATTTATATAAATAGGAACTTTTTAAACTAAAATTTTCTGTCAGGTATAAGTCACTGACCATATCTAGACTGATAAATTTAAGTATGTCACATGGAGCTGCCATGCGTTAGTCATATCCAATTCACTGAACAATATTTGCATCAAATGACAAATGATCTGGTTTTTCATAGTCATGTGGGCAGAGAAACTGGTGAGTCACATCAGTGCAGAAGTCAAAATAAATGCTGCTAGTCTCAAGGCACTTATTCCTAAGACATCTAAGCCCTGTTAAAGTCTACCCTTTCTGAGAAACAAGGCCGTTGAACTTGCTGATGATAGTGAATTTTCTAAATCTGACTTCTTTTGTCTTCCCATGATTTCTCCCAAATCAGTAAATGAATCAATAAATAAAAATTAGTCTCCCTTGTATGCCCAAAACCTATATTCTAGTAGCCAACAACACAGGTTTTGAATCTCATGTTTCCATGTCTTTATTATTCTGTTTTATACTAGCACTAGAGGAATATTTGCTTTCCTCTCCCCACCCCAGTTTTTACTTTTTGGGGACTGTGTAGTCATTTGAAAACTTACTTCTGCTACTACAAAGCTGACAAGGCTGAGGCACTAGGAATTGTATGTAGTCCAGGGCTGGAGAAAGACTTTTTGGCATGGGTTGCTGAGGTTCTAGTTACATACTTACAGAGACCTGAGGCACTTTATAAGATCTTACAGAAAAGGTTTCATGTTAGAAATCTTTGGGTAATGATAAGGAAACTAACTCCTTGACCTGGTTTGAATCTTTTTAAATTGTGCCCTCTGAAATTTTTTATTTTTTGTCTTTATAAATTAATAATATTAAGTAGCATAAATTACGAACAAGTTAGCAGTAGCTAATTTTTATAAGGACTCATTTGCCTTGTATTCTTGTGCCTGTTAGAAAAAATTATAAATTGTTTTAAACTGACATCATAAATTACATGACGCAGCATTTACCCTGTTTCCAAAACCACCTGTAAGAGTTGTATTTAAGTCTTCAGCCTCTGATAAGTGCCTTAAATTTAAGTGTTTGCTCTTTTCAGTATCTGTGGCTGTGTCAAAGTGGCAGACACATGTGTCTGTATGATTAGTCTTCTAAGATTGTAACACAGCAAATACTTTTGCAGTAAGTTCTAACACACATTTGTAGTGATTTGTTTCTTACACCAGAAAACATCTGTTGAAAGTATTTTAGTGGGATCCTAAAGTGTTTAGAAAAATGTTTTGTTTTGTTTTTTTTAATCTATGAAATTTTTTTCTTGGTGTTTGGTTTTGTTTTGTATTTCATTTTTTAAGTACTTATTTTTTACCTAAATTGGGAGAATATGCCAAGTAATTTTATTTCTTTCATTTTTGTAGATAGGTACAATCCTCATCATTTTACACATAATGAAAGTTCCTAAGTTATTTTGTATTTTTAATACACAGCTAGTTCTTGGAGGCTAAAGCAGGAGCCACATTTAACATTTCCTGATTCCTTAGTCTAGTGTTATGTTCTGTTATGCCTGGAAATGTGAGTAATAATTACAGCTAAGCATTTAGAGGTTGAGAGGAGAGGAAAGAGTTCATTTACCCAATGGTAAGGAATATACGAAATACATTTGAGGAATATTGTGGTAAGTGCTTTCATCCTAAAGCTAGGGACCTAGTCTAATTTACCTTCAATCTCTAAGCATACTTAGCATAGAACTATTATTGGTGCTCATTGATTGTTCAAGTCCAGCTATAGGATGAACTCTAAGGGCTTTATTAAGACAGTCTTCATAAAAATGCTATAAACCATGTGTGTAATATTTTTTTAATCTGTGAGAAACCTACACTAATATCATGTGTTCTGTTTTCTTTTTTAGACTACAAAAAGGAAGCGTGGCTACATTAAAAATAAGCTAGTTTTTAAGAAGGGCAAGAAAATATCTAAGAAGACTGTTTAAATACACTGTTCTGGTTCCTAACTTGAAGCAGTTGTCCTTGTGAGAACCGGTCTTTGCCTTTAGCTCATGTCATGTTTCACAACAGAGGGTACAGAACCATCACTGGTCCAGATTAATGTACAAAATTTTCTGGCAATGCCTGATTTAAAAAATAAAATTGGCTTATTGAGAACAGCTATTTTCTATTTGTAATGTGAAGCAAGACAGAGCACTGCTGTAAATGTCTAACAGCAGATTTTTTTTATTGGTACATATTATCCTTCAAATCTGAGAATTTGGACTAATTGCACCAAAGAACCCTCTAATTTGGTCCCTGGCACATGCATACTTGTCAATGTTTTTATTTTTTACAAGACCTACATTTTCTTTGAATTACCCAAATAGCAATATGTAAAATACAAATGACAAAATGTGATGTGAATTTCTTGAACCAGTAAACTAGTACAGGTCTGAGAAAGAGGTATTAGAAAAATAATTATACTTCCTTGAACTATATTTATTTTCATGTTTCTCCAGTGCAAAGATTGTTTCATCAAATGTATATTTTCTGTTGCTTACTGTTTGCTCTGTCAGAGAAGAAGCTGCTGTTTCAAAGATGGACCTCTGAGTAACTATTTGATGCCAATAGTTTTTTATGTTGACACATTGCTGCTTTTAGCAGTTGTTTTCACCAGGTACTCAACAGAGCAGATCTCATGCATTGTTCGTTCATTCAAGGGCTAAATTTATATCCTTTGGAGGGCATGGCAACTGCACAGAATGTTGCTTACCAGGATGGGGTTTGGTATCACTGAGATTAGCACTATGTTTACATGCAGAAGATTAAGGAGAAAACCCTTAAAGTGGACAGGTATCCAAAGTTCCTTTTCTGTGACTCTTCAAAATGACAAAGGATTTGTAAACTTTGCCTGGATTTCTCTCATTTTATAATAGTTTCATCCATCACAATGATTTTATCCTCCACTCCATTTTTTTAAATCCCTAAAGCATTTGATGAAACACTCTTTAATGCTATATGCATTTTCTTACTTTTATTAAAAATGTGACAATTGTCAAAAAATGCACTAAAATATAAATGGATATTGAACATGTTCATTTTCCAGCTTATAGGCAACTTTATATAGACTTGAAAATTTTCTCCAGTTGTTTAGTAAAAGTGAAAGAGAAAGGGTTTTTCCTGCCACAGGATATAACTTTTTTTTATATAAACAAGCATAACTTACCACTGCTTTTGGTGGAAAAGTACAGAATAGTATGTACCTTTTATGAAGAAAAGTGTAATTTACAATATTCAGTGAGAATGTTACTGCTGATTTTCTTTTCCAAAGTGTAGAATATTCTTTGATTTATAGAATTCATTTTTGACCCAGATGATGGTTCTTTTACAGACCAATAAAATGGCTGAACATTTTCACAAATAAAGTGTAACTAAATCCGGATTTCTGATACCTTGTCATTTGGGGGATTTTATTTTACTTTGTTGCTTTAAAATTCAATGCAGAGAAGTTGTTGACTGTAGGGAAATAAAGTTAATTCAAATTTTGTGTTAAGTGTTGTCTTTCATAAAAATTTTATTTTTGAAAGGAGTTACAGAGTACTGAACACACAATTCCTTCCTTGTTCACTTTTACAAAGATTTTAGAGAATATGTGTGTAATAGTCCTCGGTTTCAGTTTCCTGCAGTCAACTGTGATCCAGAAGCAAATGATCCTCCTTAATGATGCATCTTCAGAAGGTCAGTAGTAGCCTATCGCACATCACAGTGCATATGTCGTTCACCTCACATCATCTCATCACATAGGTATTTTATTATCTCACGTCATGATGAGAAAGGTGAGTACAATACAATAAGATCTTTTGAGAGAGAGATCACACATTAACTTTTATTACAGTAGATTTTGTCATTATTCTACTTTATTGTTAATCATTGTGCCTAATTTATATATTAAACTGTATTGTAGATATTATGTATAGGAAAATACGGAATATATAAGGTTGGGTACTGTCTGCATGTTTAGGCATCCACTGGTGGTCTTAGAACGTCCCTCACAGATAAGGGGAGGACTATTATAAGAACAAAGTGCTAGATTACTTCAACCTCAGCTTACTGTTGCTTTTCCTTTTTACAAGAGAATTAAAATCTCATTTTGACTTTTTATGAGTAAGTGAAGGGGTGGAGGTGGGGGAAGATGCCTAGCCAAATAGGAACTTCATCTCTTTTAAATGGAGATAAATGAGGATTGGTCTTTAACAAAAGCCCTGCACCATAAAGTATATAACCAGTCAAGTCTTCATCATAGAATTTTCTAATTAAAAGCAGAAATGATCTTCTTTCTCAGTTTTAGGGAACACCATTTTGGTTCAGTGGTTCAGTAAAACACCATACTGTAACCCCATTTGGTGTTTTATTGTAGCACAAAAGTGAAATTATAGCAGTTTAAATACATTGGAATAGATAATTGGCTCAGAATATTCTTTAAATCTCTAAATTCATGTGTGATCACTAACACCAGACAATCACAGAAGGAGGAGATCATAGCCTTGAAGTTTTAGGCTATAAAACGGCATTTGTTTTTGTTCCACATTTTAGAATTGAACAAAGCTGAGTGCTTTGGAGTATAAATAAGGCAGTGAGACAGCAAATCCAGAGATAAAATTCAGTTTTCATACTTACATTATTACCTACTTAAGTTTGCATTTGTGGAGATGTACTTCATTTGAGTCCCTAGGCCATGACCAAGAAGCCAGGGGGCTAAATAGTATAAAAGCATCTTCTAGAGTATTAGTTTTCATAGCCAAAGGGCCATAAGATGAGATTTGGAGCTATTGTACCTTATTCCCTTTTTTTAAAGTTTTGTTTGTGGCAAAAAATATATAACAATTTACTGCCTCACAACTGAACATTTTTAAATGTACAGTTCAGTACTTTTGAGTTCTCTTTCATGCAACCAGTCTCAAGAATTAACATCACCTGTCAGACATCTACCTTGCTGCCCATAATCCTCAGTTAAGGTAGGTGAAATAGTGGATAAATGGAGAGCTCAACAGCCACTGCAAATTGAAATGGTAGGAAATTGAGACAAACCATCCCTAAACAAATCCTGATGTTTAATTTTCTTTTGAAGTAAACTTGTAACTGTGAAGTATAACACAAAATAGCACAAAATTGTATACCTTAGTGAATTACCACAAAATAAGCAACTTTGTAACCACAACCCAGATAAAGAGAACAGAACCATGCCAGTACTCCAGAAGTTTCCTCATGCCCATTACACAGCCACTGGTCTGTCCCTCTCTCGTAGCTTTCATAGTAATTACGGATTTCTGGTTCTAATACTTACATATTTCTCTCTAAACATAACTACATCTACATTTTAAACAATGCAAATGGAATCAAAGTTATTTTTTTTTTATTCAGTTTTTATGGATTTGGTCCAGAGTGCTGCATGCAACTGCTTTATTTTCACTGTGATAAATACTCCTTGTGTGTCTGTCAGTTTCTCTACCCCACTGCACACACATTCTATTGTTGGTGGACATTTGCATTGTTTCCAGTTTGAGAATACTACAAATAATATAGGAATATCCTTTTGCATCTCTTTGAGAACATATATGCATACATTTTTTTGGTGGGTATTTACCTAATAAAGTAGAATTGCTAAGTAGGATATGAAGGTTTGGGTAATTCTCACATCCTAATGAGCCTGTATTAATCTTTCCAATTTTTCCTTTCTGGCGGGTGAGTTATTTCTCATTTTGTTTAATTTGCCTTTTCTAGATTACTGGTGAGGACAGCCACTTGGAAATCATGATTTTAGAACATTTTTCTGTTGGTTTTTCTTTTATTTGCCGTAGTCCTATATATATCTTGTATATAGGCCTTTCCTTGTTTGCGTTGCAAACTGCCTAAGAATTTGTTTTAACGTAGCCTTATTTTTCAGTCTTTTGTGTACCTGCAGCTTTCTATACCTCGTATAAAAAAACCTTCTGAGATGTGAAGATCGTCTCTTATATTCTTTTCCAGAAAGTTTATCTTTTGTAATCAGCTTTGTAGTGTTCCTGGAATTCATTTGTTGAGTACAGTGTGAACTGTTTTGGGATGGTTTTTGGTTTTTTGCATATGTACACCTAATTCTGCACCATTTCTTTAAAAAAAAAAAAAATCCTTTTCCTACATCTCTGCAGTACTCCTATGTAGTATAAATCAAGTGTCCAAGAGTCTATTTCTGGAGTCTGTTACATAGAGTTTTTACTGACTTACTGTAGCCTTAAGATAATTAAGCTACAATAAGGCAAGTTGCTCTCCCATCCCAACCTTGTTCTTTAATCCTCCTTTGGCTGTTTATGGTCCTTTGCTTTTTTAATACAAATTTCAGAACCAGGTTGTTAAGTAACACCAAAAAAAAAGGAAAAAAACTTTGTCAGGATTTTGATTCGGCATTGAAACTGGAGAATAATCTGAACACCTTTAAAATATTGTGTCTTCTATGAACATGGGATATCCTTCAATTTATTTAGGGCTTGGTCATCTTTAATTTGTTTTCCAGTTTTTAAATAGGACTTGCACGTTTTCATAAATTTTATTACAGTGTATGTTATTTTTTGATGTCTTACAAATTTTATTTTTGTCAGCATATAGAAAATTCAGTTTTCTATATTGAAGTCATCACAACCTGTTGAAGTCTAACAATTCAGATTATTATAAACATGTGCCATCATAATTGAGGAATAATGGTAATTTTCTCTCTCCCTTTCTGGTGGTTATATTTCTTTTTCTTAGGCTGCGCTGATAGGACATCTAGTACAGTACTGCATAGAAAAGGTAACATTTGTATTTTGTCTTGTCTCATATGCAAAGTTTTGTTTTCCCCAATATTTTATTAGATCACTTGGGCACAAGTGGGTTGGAGTGAGAGAAGGAGGGAGCCTGACGTGGGTCTCAGTCTCAGGACCCAGGGATCATAACCTTAGCCGAAGGTAGATGCTCAACTAACTGAGCCAGCCTCCCATTTATTTTTTTAAAGATTTCCTTTGTTTATTTGGGAGCTAGAGAAAGATAGCAACAGAGAGCATGAAGGAATACAAGAGAAGCAGGCTCCCCACTGAGCAGGCAGCCCAGGGGCTGGGAACTCAAGAGCTAGCTCAGATCCTGGGATCATGCATAACCTTTGCCCAAGGCAGAAACTTAACCAGCTAAGCCACCCAGTCTTCCCTCATATGGGAAGTTTTTGGTATTTTTTTTAATAATTTTTTATTTTTTATAAACATATATTTTTATCCCCAGGGGTACAGGTCTGTGAATCACCAGGTTTACACACTTCACAGCACTCACCAAAGCACATACCCTCCCCAATGTCCATAATCCCACCCCCTTCTCCCAAACCCCCTCCCCCCAGCAACCCTCAGTTTGTTTTGTGAGATTAAGAGTCACTTATGGTTTGACTT